>NC_088098.1:25055200-25377700 GCF_036370855.1 Dromaius novaehollandiae
CCAAGTGCCGGAGATCAGTAACTTGTATGTTTAATTCATTCCAGAAACACAGGAAAGCAATTTGCCAACGCAAAGCCTCGGGAAGCCCCGGTACGCGATCCCTCTCCGGCGCGCTGCCCCGCGGCGGGCCGGCCCGCTGCGCCCTGCGGGGCCGCCGCCCGCGCCGCCCTCCGCCGCCCTCCGCGCCGGCCGCCGCGGGCCCGCCTTGCCGCTCGCGCCCCTCGCCGCGCCGCGGGAGACCCGCAACGACGCGCTCCTCCGTCCGCTTGCGACATGCCGCATACACGTGGGATCTGGCGACACAAAATCGGCCCCCCTTTTTTTTCCCCCCCCGAAGTCCAGGTTTATTTAGAATTAAAGTTGCTCCCTCCCTCCTTCCTTTATTTTTTTTTCCTCCGTCCCCTCTCGCGAGCGGTAAATAAAGCTCATTTGCATGTCTTTGCAGAAAGTTGCTGCTGTACTAGAATAGAAACCGGGCTTACCTAGTTTGGCAGGGTATGCAAAGTAGGATTGGCTGGATCAATTAGAGAATTATCTATTTATGAAATGTCTAGCTGCAATGAAAAGAGCTGGTACAATTATGAACTGTTGTCTTGACAACTGGGAAGGACTGATTGGATCATTTTATCAGTAGGGTTGCTGAATTCAAAAGCAAGCTGCCGAAAATAGTAAGGGACTTGGGTTTCAGAAAAGGGATTTTTTCTTCTTCGTCTTTGCTCGTAGGGAAAAATGCAAAGGGGGTGGGGAGAGGGAAAAGGGTTTCGCCAAGAAAGGTCCGTGATGCAGATTTATTGGCAAAAAGCCAGAGTTGCCATTGTAAATTTCCTCGTCGGTTTCAATGTCAACCCAAGCTCGTATTTGAACCCGGAATCAGGGCAAAAGCATTATCACTCTGTCACTTTGTTGCCAGAAGTGGATTTTTTTTTTGTTAATATTTTACTGTTACATCTGACAGGATTTCACATTTTCTGTAGCCCGCCTTTAGTACGTTGAACTGCCAGACAGAGAAATTAATACCCTGAGTGACTGTATTTTAATTAAGCAATTTCATGCAAATTACAAATTTTAGATTGCCAAATAATATATTGCACAAAAATTGTAGGCTGGCTGATCTGATATGCATGGAGTATTACTCTTCCAGGCGCTGTGCATACATGGGAAAATGAACAAAAATGCTAATTTCCAATCTACTATGCAAACGGTAAAAGATGCCTATTTAGATACATATGCTTTCCTTAGGAAGGGTAAACAGTTCTTTAATTTAATATAGCTGACACTTGAAGATGTGTTCTTCTCTTTTACAAAGATAATTTTTGCATTGAACAAGTAAATGAGAATTCAAGTAGAAAACATCTTGTTAATGGCGACTAATAAAAACTAATATTGCATGCAATATAATGATATTAAACCTTGTAACTGGTACATAAAGCAAGATCATTCCTATTGTTGCTCTGTCAATGCACGTCAAATATGCTCGCATATTAAATATATACTTTCCGACTGGGGAAACTGTTAACCCTGTGTGCAGCCAGTTGAACAATTACCAAGTGCGGGGAAGCGACGGGAGCGGGAGGCACGAAACGTGACACATTTTAACCGAAACGGGCGAACGACCCTCTGCTCGCTTCCTAACGAAGGAAGGGAACTGGGAAACTTCCGCGGCGGCGCCCAGCCCGGGGCGCCCGCGGGGGCCGGCCGCCCGGCAGCGGCTCTGCCGCGGGAGGGCCGCTCGGGGCCGCTCCCCGCCGCGGGACTCGGCGGCGGCGGCAGCGGCGGCAGCAGCGGTGCGGCCCAAGCGCCGGGGTGCGGGCGGCTCCCCGCGCCCGGCAGCTGCCGCCCGGGGCGTCCCCGGGCACGGCGCGGCCTGGCGGTGCTGCGCTGCGCTGCGCTGCGCGGCGCGGGGCGGCGCGCACATCCTGCGCACGCAGGCACCTGCCCATCCGCGCCCGTGTGCACGGCCGGCTAGTGGCACTTCTGCCACCCAGCAAACGCCGCTGAAGTCTCGCAAATCCAAAGTTTGCAGAGCGGGATTAAGCAGAGCAGAGGCTCGTCGCCTCTGCGCGCAAAGCCTCTCTGCGAAAGAAGTAAGCAGCGTTGTGATAGCGACTCACGAGACAACTACTTTTTCGTCGCTTTCTGAGATGATGATCTGCTAAATAAGCAGCTGCAATTCCACAGAGTCTCTTAAGATAAATCTTTATACGAGCCCCGGCATCCACTCCTGACCCTTTTATCAACGGGGCTACTCACTTGAGTAAAACCATCAGGGTTTGCCCCTGATTTTGCTTTCTATCTTAATAACGACTTCATTTTCCAGCACCCTGAACAAACATCAGCTTCCCTGTAGGAATCAGCTGAAGCTTCCCAGATGCTGTACACAATTAACCTGGTTACAAATTTAGCAGTCCTAAGTGCAGTACTTACAATTATTTCTGAAAGTGGGTGGGTATTCTTGCAAGTCCTGAGCATCTTAACCACATTCACTGGCTAAATAGGCTGAACATAACAGGACTGAAACATAGAATACTGATCTGAATTTTAACCACACTGTAATGTTTTCCTTTTACATTTTTCCTTTTCTACATTTTTCATTTCAGGGGGCTGAATCATTTTTAAAAATCAGTATTTTGAAATATAGATAGTTCATCAGAACTAACACATTCTGAATTCCTTCTTCCTTTTTTCTTTCCTTCAGAATGTAAACAGTGTATTCAGGCTTTATAAGAGCCCAGTGGCTGAGTTTGTTGGAAACATAGGAGTGGTTGTTGGGGCAATGCATTTTCTCCTGTTAGCTGGACCTATTTTACATTAGAAAACTTTTCCTTTTTTTTTTTCTTTTGCTAAGTTCTTCTACCCCAAATTTGAATCAGATTTGAATTTAGTTTTTGTGAAATACCTATTTCATGTCCCATGATAAGAAGAGACTTATTGTCACATCCATTCTCTGAAATTCATGGAAACAACAAAGATGTCGTGTATCTTTGTATATGCATACAGAATTCACTTTTTTTTTTAAGATTTTAATGGAAGTGCCTGTGTGTCTTTAGTCATTTATAGCAAAGAAATAGTTCAGATTGTTGAAAGAAAGCAACATTCAGAGGTCCCAATATCAGAAACGCATTTTCCCAGCTTATAGAACATGGGGTTAGGATATATGAAAATCATTGGTAAACAGCATCCTGTTGCAGCAAAGCCATATCGTATTTTCAGTTACACTAACAGTGTTTGTCCATATTAGGTTGATGTTCCTGAAAGCAGCACTTGTTCCTGAATCATTACATACTTGGGCAGAATTTTTGGTCATTATTGTCCAAATGCAATTACAGTATTGTAATTCAAATACTCTCTCTGCTTGTAAAGCAGTAAAAATTAACAATGGCTTTTTAACCAGAATTTTCCATTCACATCACTGGAGAATCTGCTTAAAAATTGATGGCATCATGTGGCCATCACGTGGAAAGTGTACTATGCATGGACAGAAATATCTAGAGAAATTATAGCACCTTCTTTAATAAAAAGAACAACAAACAAACATTCTTGCTCTAATTAAGTGCTAATCAGACTGTTCCCTGGAAATAACATATTCAAAATATTTTGTCAATTTTCTTCAGAAAAGTTTTTCTGTTTGTTTTTTAGTCAATAAAACTGTTTCATTTTTGGTCAAATAAAATTCTGGGAATTTTTCCACCAGCTGTCAAGTAGTTTGTTGGAATGATTTGTGTTTCATTATTCAACCAGCTTGACGGTTTTCACTCTTGTGGTATTTGGCAGGGCAAATATTTTCAATACCTGCAAGTGACCATCTTATTAACTGTGAAAAATTTCACTTGAACAATAATCAGTGTTCTGCCAAAGAAGCACAGTAACATATTCCAAAGTACATTACTCAATCAGAAATCTTGGACAACATTCATATGACCTTTGCCTGCTTTCAAAATGCAACATTAATGCTTTTTGTGTGTGTGTGTGTGTGCAAAAATCTTCCTTGAATAATATGGGCTAGCTTTTAAAAGATAACCCAAGTGTTTCAGCTAAACAATTATTATACTTCAGATAATGATATTCAAAGGGACTCACCTTGCAACCTTTACTCACATGAGTGGGTAACTCTTACTTACGTAAGGACAACCAGGAGTACTTGCATGTATAGCGGTTGCAGGGTCAAACTCAAGGGCTCACAATACAACAAAGCATTTAAGTGTAGGAATTACTTTTACTGGGCAGAGATGGAGTGCCGAATTGGGGCCATAACTGTGGTGGCTAATGTTTCTGGAGTTAAAGTGTTTTGTCCTTTACGTTAAAGTCCTAAACTCCTACTTCATGTTTTCAATACAAACTTAGGAAAGTATTTGAAAAAAGGGATCTGTGAGAAATGAGGAGGTAGAATTGTATTAAAGCATGAATACAGGATAGTAATCAGGACATACAAATATCTCAGGTAGACTTCTCAAGGATCAAGGAAAGACAACAAAGAAGCTGGGCTACAGCCTGTATATCATTGGGATTCCTTAAAATGAAATCGTTGTCACTGAACCAACATTTTTCACAGAAATTAATCTGTTTGTCCAGACTCTCTCTAGGGAAGTAGCTCAGATACAGGGAGGAATTTCTGGACCGAAACAGACCCCAGAAGAGCTTCTCATCAAAATATACTGCTATAGGGAGACCATGGTGCTGTCTGATCCACAGTGGGAACTTGAACTTTGATATACTCCATCTGAGAGAAATGCCCTAGCTGCCTTTGACTAGTCTGGGATGCACTCTCTCTCTTTTTTTTAAGTGCAACAACTTAGTTTCATTCCCATGGGGATTGAAGAGAGGTTTCAAAACCTTTAAATTTTTCACGCAAAAGAATTCTTACTTTCCTGACAGCCTTTCCTAGACCACTCAGCAATCTGAAAGAGCTTCATACTTGTGCAAAAGATTCTGAAAAAAGTAAGATTTAGCCCTATGAAACTGGTAAAATCTTTTGCAACTGCTTTCCATTTGAATGATTGAACTAGTGTTCCTCAAAGTTTAACAAATTGTGTATAACTTTTACCAAACAAAAAAATTGTTATGAAAAGACAGAAGCATTAATTTGTACTATATTACAGAAACACAGTTTACACCGTTATGCTAATATTTCCATTTCAAATCTGTTATTTAGGGGTGCATAATTTAGTTGTAAAAATTCATTCAGAACTGCAGTGAGGCACAGAAATGGATCAAACTTGAAAGTAGCTTTGGATCATTTTTAAATGACAGAAACACAAGCAGAAAAAAAAAGGAGAATTCATCTTTGCACTTTTACAGTTCAAAAAAGTAACTCCCAGTGTTTAGGTTGATAGCCTATACTGTTGAAGAGACTGTTTGTAGCACCTAAGTAGAAAATCAAATACAAGGTAACTTTTTCATTTCCTGCAGAGGCAGAGACTGACATATATTTACTGCTTTAAAAAGCAAATGTTTATATAGTCATTTTTAGCATAGATTTTGGATAAAATTCAGTCTTGGTGAAAGATATTGCATCCCCTGATGACGTCAATAGAGAGACAGTTCTGCTCACCATGCCCTTTATATCTGTGTTTAGGAGCTAGATAAACACAATATAATAGTGTCAGAGACGTTCTTATAAACAACGAGGGGATAAGAAACTCTCAGGAGCTGGAATTATTTTTCTGTTGCTGGATGGAGAAAATCCAGAGTATGCCCTGTTTGCTAAAAGCATGTTTTTAATCATGCATTGGAACATGGCAAGAAACTTCTTCCTGGAGCACTTATTTGGAAACACGGTAAGCAGTACAGACCATTATGACAGTTTCAAAAATACAGGACAGAGAGTGGGAGAGTGGTTCAACATCAGATTCAGCATCAGTAGCATTCTCTTGGAGTTGCAAGCTCTCCTCTATTAGGTTAAGGGCAGAGTTTCTAAACCTCTGGAAAGCTGCCTGGCTGAGCTTTAGATATAACCTGTCAGGTATGGGGTGGGGGACACCCCAGAATCCAGGCTCAGAAGAGGGAGGAGACCAGGGACAACCGGGGTTTTTTTGTTTTGTTTCATTTTTTTAATTGGTGCAGTGACAGGTTGCCATTAAGTGATACCTTTCTTCAAGCCAATACATTTGCAACCATCTGACTGCAACATTCTAGGGTTTTTTTTCACATTTATTGGCCATTCTGAAGCATCAACAGCCTTTCCTTCTGTTCAGCTATTAATTTCTTATCAAGCTAGGCCAATACTGGAAATCATGTTCATGCAGATTTGCCTTCTTCTCTGATATAATCATTCAAAGTTCTACTCTGATGAAAGGCTAATAGCTGAACAGATCTTCCACCAAAGACACTGCTACCTGTGCTCTTTGAGATATAATTCATGACACTGTAGCACATTCCCTGTACCACAAAGATGGTTCACTGATACAAGAAATAAACACCAGTGTTTAATAAATTGTTTCTGACTTGTTGAGAAGTAACTCCCAAGTCCTGAAATTCCTTCCCATCACACTGCACAAAAGGAGTCATTATGTTAATAGGATGACTATGGATCCTGGTGAGAGGAGAGAAAGGAAAGACAGATTGTTGGAAAAAAAGGTCTGTCTAACATATAACACCTGTGTATGGACAAGACCCACACCCACGAGCACAGGGGTAAGTGACTGGGAAAGGAGCAAGTATTTCAGCAGTGCAGACAGAAGTTGGGGAAAAGTTATCTGTATATAGCAAGTCCCATGGCAAAGCAAGATATTGATATTGATATTATTACTGAATAATGCACTGTCAGCTAATCTGCAGATCCCAGATAATCTCAATGGTACCTTCATAAGGTCACGGACCAGAGGAGTCCACAGAAACCGGGATATAGTGAGGTCCGCTGCTCTGAACACCATGGAGACAGCCTGGTTAGTATAGCTGGTCAAAAACATTTCTCCCAGATTCTGTTTAATACTGACCATTTGAAATAGCCATTTCTTTAAAGATTTCTTTTGCTGTTTCAGCCTTTTCTCTGCTTTCCACTGGCAAAATGGAAAAGCAAAAGGGAGAAAGAGGAGAAGGAAAAAATTGACAAAGGGCAAAAAGAAAGGAAAGAAGATAACTGTCTATACTTTCTGTTTTGTTTTTGTTGTAGAAAACAACAGCTTTTGGTATCACACAGAATCTTTTAGTGATCACTGGTATGTTACTCACTGTACTGAAAATCCATTTCAGTAAAGAATAAAATGTTTCAGATTAAAATGTCAATGTTTATGCTCAAATGGCCTCAGATCTATGGGATTAGAAGTATTTTTCCATGGGTTCCTGATTTCCACACATTCTTCATTCTGCATGGCTGCAAGCCATGCCTCATAAAGGTGAGAATGTGGCATAACTTTGCAGACATAAAACCACAGTTCTTTGTGGTATGCTTTTCAGTTTTATATAAGGCCAAAGGTATGGTGAAATTCTAGTTACTTTAGTCAGTTCCATGGGCTGGGGCAACCTGAGTAAGGGAAATCTGGAGAATTTGGCCTTTGTATTAAAATATACATAACATAGCTTTCAAAGCACAGTTATGTTCACAAAAGCTGCAATATTATGTTTCTTCCATTCAGGTGATTTTGGCAAAAACTTTATATTAAAAAACAAGTTTCAAGCTAACTCAAAGTCCAATTGGAGAATAAAATATTATGATAAGTAGTACAGTTGGTATTGATTTCTATATTTTAACACCTCATGTAATTGTATACTATTTGAGGAAGTCAACTGCTGCTCCTATGACTGCAGAGTGCTGTTGCTATTACTGTTGCAAGCAAAATGAGCTATTATCGGAACTACGGACTTAAAAGCCTGAGTTACTCTTCTACATTTTTGTTGACATATGAGCAGCAGTCATTTCTGTGATAGAAAGAAAACACGAGAAAAAGATGCAGCATTTTTAAAGCACACTCAATGAGTTTTTGAAACTTAGTAACCTGATACATTTTTTCAATGCTACATTATTTTATAGCCTTTTTAAACGCTCATTTTATTAATAACACCTTAAACTTCATCTTTTGTGAATGAATGGAAGCAGTATCAGACAAAAGTAGATGTCATATGATGGTTTTATATCTTTTTAAGTTTGAGTCTTCATTGCTTTTTTCTTCTTTTTTCTTCCCTAGCTTCTGATCAATTTCCCCAAATACTTTCCTTAATTTTGGGAATGTGACATTAAAATAATTTCATATTTAATTAAGTTATAAAGCTCCAGTTAGAACTTATCAGCTAGTAGATATAATTTTAATAAAACAATTATAGTTAAGAGGTAATTTTTATATATTTCTTCTGAAGTGCTGGTATATTTATTCTGGCTTTCACTGAATATCATCTGCACAATCACAAAATAAAACATCTCTTTAACATGCATTTGTGGTCTGCTTTTTTTTTAAAAAAAAACCCCAACAACTTTGGACACTTTCTAGTCCTCACCTGCTAGTTCTCAGTGTTACAAATAGTTGCAACTACTGTCTCTCCCAGTGAAAGCAACAAGGGAATGATAGGTGCAAAACAGATCAAGAAGTCTAAAATTATGCCTTCTCTTCACCTACATACATTCCATGCATAATTTCCTAATTAAAATCAAGCCCTTAGCTTCACAGTGAGAATTGTCCATTCACCCCCAATGCACTATACATGCCAACAGCTCCTGACTTAACTCACTTACTGTCTGTCCCCTATTGCATTGCTTGCCGTGTCACATATATCATTTCACAAATGCCACCGATTCCCCCTTCTGCCTCTTTTGACAAGTCACAGCTTTTCCTATCTTTCTTTTACAGTTCACAGGATCTTGAGTTTCTCCTTTCTTCTCTTCCCTGAAATATCTCTTCACAAACACAGCATGACCAACTTCCCCCACATTCTGCCTCAAGTCCCCTCTCATCCCTCCTCAGCTGTGTTCCCAAAATCTGCATCTGAGATGGATGTGGAGATTTACATGGAGGATGAGCATTTGCTCACATTCTTTACTGAAAATTGTATTTAGCTCACTAGAAAGGGCTGGAAAGGCTTCCCAGGACCATTCTTTCACATCAGCTTTCATATGAGCCCTGGACCTTTTGTGGGGGTAGAGCCTTACTTTGGGACTACAATGCACCTGCCTCTTCTTCTGAGAGAAAATATCCTGATTCTTTGCTTCTGCTGCCTGCTGATTCATACAGCTTGCTTCATAATGCTGCTGACAAGAAGAGGGAGGAAGGGACTTGCCAAGAAAAGCTTCTCCATATTTATCTACTTTCCATTATTAGATGGCTTCGAAAAATGAGAGGCAAATACTTTCTCCTTGCTCAGTGTGGTCACTCCAGAACATCATGGATGTTCTCCATCAGGGCAGAGGGAGGTAACTTCCTCTGATACTGCCTATGTTACATCTAGTCTGTGGAAAAAGAGGGCTTCGCTGTGTGATACTGCCTAGTGGCTCCTTCAGAAAACTATAAAAATCTGCAGACTTCCTAATCCTTGAACAAGCATTTAGCCATGAGAGTGTTACTGCTACTAATAGGAGTCCTTCAGCTAAATCCCTACACCCTCCTGTAATAATCTACACAAGAAGTAATGTTCTGTAATGCCATTCAATCTCTATTTTTATGTCATTCCAGTCTAATATCCCTCAGTCCATGGCAAATATGCCTTCAAAAAATAGCCTGAGATGGAATGGGAAAAGAGCCATGATCAGATGGAAATCAGTCACTGAAACAGAGTTCTTTCTAGCGAGCTGATAAGCCAGACACTCAGGATATAAAAAGTGCAGGGATGGTTTGTGCCAGGTACAGTCTCTAGCTGGAAGATTTGGCTCCAAACACCATGAAGAAAAGAACCCATTCTATCCACTGAGTAGAAAAAGAGAAACCAAGATATTTGAGAAAAAAATGGGAGCTACCTGAACTATAACCAGTTTGTTTACAATTGACAGCACTAGGGAATGGATGCAGGGCAAGCTAGTATTGCCCAAACACAGGGAAAGAGGAAATGATCAAGCAAAATCAGAAGACCACACATCTACAGGAAAGAAAAGATCTTTAATATTTCCTTAATCCTGCAGAAGCCTTCTCATGGTAGACAAGATTAGAGTGAGCTGAAAAACTAGCCTGGAAAGCTGTTCTTTGATATTCGAGTGTCCACAGCTTTTCCCATTTCATCCTGGATACAAGAAGCAGGATGACATGTATTCTGAAGTGACTGACTGAAGTTTTCACTAGAAGTCTTTTGTGACAGAACTTCTGAGAGGAAAACAGATTCAGTGTAATGCTGCTAATCAACACAAAGAGCAGGAGAATTTGTCATACAGGCATATATAGGTTTGGGTGACATATAACCGTAATTAGCAACCTAAGAGGAATTCAGCATCCCGTTAGCACTGGCAGATACGGGATGAGCGCCTGCATCACACACCACAGTTGAAGCCATACAGCTGGGAAGCCCTTTCTACCTTTTGTCCACTCAGGCTGGGCAGCCTATGACTGGGTAAAACACACACAAAAAATAATAGATTATTAGAAACTTATAAATAAAAAAATGGCTTTTGCTGCGCATTGAAGGAGCTATAAGAGGCAATTCATGCTCAAGAGACAGAGGAAGAGTCTCCACTTTATAATGATTAAGGAAAGAGCTGACATGGAACTCAGTGCAATGATATTAAACAAAATTAAACTATGGTAAATAGTCCTCAACAGACATTTTTGGAAAATATATCTTGTCAGACTAATCCGATATGTTGGTAAGTTTGGCTGAGAACACTAATAAAGTTAATAGATGCAGTCTTGAATAAGGCATTTGACTTACCTGCACACAGTGTTCTGAGTAAGACCTCATAATGCCATAAGCAAAAGGCCTAGATCTCAGACAATAATAATATTTAAGAGTGAGGAATGATAAATATCACATAGGGTAGGTCACTGGTACAAAATAGTAAACTGAATTGGTTAATAGTTCATATAAACAAAAAGTATGTTTTGAAATGGTTAAATATGAAGTCATACACATGAGAAAAATGCAGAAAAGTACAGAATGAGAAGCCTCCCCAGAGAAGAACTGACTGTGAAGGTTAGTTTGGCCTCAGAGTGGACCAGCATCCGGAGCTCTCAGGCTGCTAGATTTTCTTTAACAGGGATAATAAAACCCTTGTTTACACACATTGGAACTTAAAAAGAAGAAGAAAAGAAGTTATTTTTAACCTATCATAACTACTTAAACATTTGTTCTGTTCATCTTTCTAAAATTCAGAAAAGCTGTTGAAATGTTACAGAGGTTTAAAGAAAATCCTGGAATATGAAATTGAAAATTGTACCTTCTAGTGAAAGATTCAAGAGACTTGGTCTACTTAATTTATTGAGAAATAATCTCAGTCCTTAAATACCTACACAGGAAACAGAAATTTGATAAGATGGTTCTTCAGTCACACCAACAGAAGTATAATAAGATCCAACAGCTTGAAATTGAAACTTGAAATAATCTGGCTAAAAATTAGTTGCAAAGTTTTTGACAGTGAGGGTAATTAGTGTTAAGGAATAGCAAACTGAAACTGTCTAGAGGTAGCCGCTTAGCACAACTTCTATAAAACTTGCTTAGCATGAGTAGCTAAATTTGCTGAAGCCTTAGGCCACACTTAGATAAAATAATGAACTTTTACTTAGTCCAGTAAGAAAAGGGCCTCAGAGCTCGTTCCAGCTGGGAAGATAAGGAAGTTACAAGCAGTCAGCATTCCTGCTTCTCACACTCCGAAAGGGAGAATGTCAAGGCTTTGAAATAAGACCAGTGCAGGGCATTAGGACCTTGAGGGACAAAGCCTCCCCTCACTGCTGGGGCAGTGTTAATTGTTATGATTTAGAATCACCTCCTCCTCCTCCTCCTCCTCTGGACCTTGAGAGAAAACAGTAAGACCCAACAAGAAACGAAGGTACAACCATCAGCAGAAACCACAACAGTAAAGACAAGGGAGAAAAACAGCCTGTCTAGGAACAACGATGAGACCCAATAAGGAGTAGGAGACCCCAGACCTAAAAAGTACTATTGGTCTGAACTACTGCGTGAGGGGTGGGAAACTTAATTTGGAAAAGCTATAATTGCCCAGGAATTTCTTTGTTCAGGGTCCCTCTTCAGAGGCACCCAGCTCGAGCTGTAATTACTGCACGCATGTAACTAAAATTTAATTATTTAATTTGCTTTGATTCGGCTCCGAACTTTTCTGCAGGAACCTAGGGTCGGGCCCTGTTATGGTGGCCGACAAGCCTAATTTCCATAACAATTAGCCACTATAAAAATGTCTTAAAGTTTTCTATGGATTATTTGAGGCATTTTTCAATAATTTTTTTTTCATGGTACGCTGTGTTTCAAACAGGTTTTATTTCAGAAAAGTCCATCAGCCTTTTTTAAACAGGAGGTGTGACTATATGATCAAAATGTTCCTCTGCAAGGTCTTCCCTATGTAGAACTTCCTTAAAATAGAACACTTAACGTCCAAATGTTTGGGCATTTGAAAGTTTAGTCTTCTAGAAGTGGCAAAGATAGCTTCAGGTTGCACATGGACTTTCTGCCTCAGATATGTTCAAATGAAACAGTTTGATGCACAGTTATGAAGTATCTGCCCCAAATCTCTTCAGATACAACAAAATAGCAAGACAAAACAGCTTTTCATTTCTGAGCATGATGAATAGTGAATCTACTGAGTGTAGACAAGGAAGCTGAGTAAATGTTTCTTTACTGAAAGTGGAAGTTCAGCTGATGCACATTTGAGTGATTTTCCTCTGGGCCAAGGGGCTACTATCAAATATTTCTTACTAAAAGATACTCCAAAACGATATAGAAGCTCAAGATTTTCAAAAGAAGCATGAAAAGAAGCATTTTATTTTGCTAATGGTGAAACCTTTATTTCTACTCATGAAGCCAGATGAGATCCAAAGTAAAAATAAGATGCCTAAAAACACAATTTGACCAAACTTTAACCAGCATCAGAGCTGAGAGGCTGCAGACACCCACACTTTTATTCAAGAAAGTAATTGAGTATGAAAAGTTCTGCTAGATTCGAGCACCTTTCCATCTCAGACAAGTATAGCAGCTAGGTATGTGTCCTCCCTCTAAGGCTATTTGTGTTCAAAAATCTTCTCTGCAGTTTGTATTGCAGTACTTAGGAGTTGTGGATTTAGTTGCCTTCAAACAAAGAAGAATTCATCCTGGGTTATCACATGTTAGATGGCTTCTCTAACAACAAGGTTATAAAAGACTACTTATTTTTCCAAAGAATTGAATGTCTGTCACCTGTAGCTGAAGGGCTGACTTAGTTACCTAATTACAGGAGGCAAATCTGGCGTGTGCATCCCAACCACACAGAAACTTGTTGAAAGAGACCATAGAATTGATCTGGATTAAAAACACATACACATACATACTTCTTTTTCTTTGGCTAGGTTATTTTTATTTTGAATCATTAGTTCCCCATCCAGTTCACCATGCTGGAATGAAGAGACTTAAGGGCTGCCTAAACTGGCATTCTAGCATTGCTACTGAAAGGTAAGCACATGAAACTATACTATAAGTGGGAAGATCATATTATCACCAAACTTCTGTAAATTCAATTTTGGTTTAAAAAACTCCATTGGATCAAAAAAAAGTCATGAAACAGTTTTTGATATTCATGCCAAGTCAGGATAAAGGTTCTAGCAATAACTGCAAAGATAAATTAATGCCATGTATTAGAAAATTGGAAAAGGCTGAGGAAATTAGGCAAAGAAATGATATTATTCCTAGGGAATCATAGGAAGTTCTGGACATTATTACAAATCTGACCTAATCCGTAATAACAGAAACAACCACGGCTTTAAACTTGCCATGAAAACAGGAAGAATTCACTGCTGGGAGAAAAGACAAGCTCAGGAACAACAAAAGATATAATCTAGCTTCACCTCCTACTTTGAAAGTTTCAATGAGAAACTATAGCTCCAAGTGAGATTTGAGTGACAAAAAAAAAAAAAAAAAAAAAAAAAAAGAAGAAAGAAAAAGGTGTTAATTTAATCAGTCTAGTGCAAAGATTCTCTACAAATGACTAGGGAGGGGAGCCTATCATCTGGGAGGAGCTCTGGGCAGACCACTCTGTCAGTGGCACTCATGGGATCACTATATACTTGCTTTGACAAAGAAGCCCTGGAAACCTGTTGCTAGAGCAAGCTGAGAATTTTTGATAGAATGCTTTTCCAAGGGAAAACTGCAAAATTCTTGCATATGAAATATTTCAAAGAAGCATATGGATGCTTCAACAATATGCACATCATATTTCAAAAATATGCACAATTTGTTTCACAGTTTTCTGAACAATTTTGGTTTTTCATGTTGCCATAACTTCCTATTTCTTTGATACTACAAATATACAAAAGAACAAATGATCAATACTGAAATAAAACCTTTTGATATGACCCACGCCCACTTTTTCATATTCTTATTTCCCAGAAAATTAAAATATTTTTCTTTATAATGGCACTTTTCCATGCTATATACACTCTATTCCAGAACAGAAAATTATTGAAAAGCTATGGAATTTTTGATGAAATGGAAAGCCTGAATCCCAATCAAATCTAACTGTTACTATTTTGCCATGTAGTTTAGGGGCTTTTGAGCGGGTGAGTTTACAAAAGAAAATGATGCTTTTCTTTCTTTTTTTCTGTTCTAATTTGCTCACATAATGTGTGCACATAATCTCTTTTTACCTTGAACGGATATGTTAAGAACAACAGGAAGGTGACTGTAAAGTAATTCCACTTGTTAATCCACTGTGGAGGCATCATTGGGTATGTCTGCATAGCACAATGCATGGCCTAGAGAGAAATCCAGCACGGCTCTGAAAGTGCATGAAGGGGACCACAAGAGCTGCATTAGTGCCATGCTCTGTAAGGCCTAATACACCTCCTCAGCAGGACTGACTAACCCAGGCAGCACAAATTAACGTGGCCGTACTGTTTCTGATACTCGAACTAGCTCTGTGGACAGCCCCATTGTGTCCAGTTCTCTTTAGATTCTTGTAAGCCATCCACTAATGCCTAAAGCAGCATTGCTAACAACTGTCATAAGAGGTTTCTTCTGCACTTTTAGGAATGCATAGGGATGCACATTTATACTATGTAGATTTTTTAGTGAAGGTTGAAAAGCTGTGTCTTTCACCTGACTGGAAATAGCCAGAGTGGTCTTGATTAGCACTCAAAAATCTCTCTGTCCTGAACAAAGACTTATTTTCATAATATAGAACTCACTTATACCTGAGGAGAGCAGTATTTGAAACTGTTTGATCCTGAATTAGATATAATTCCTTTCAGAATCTACAGCCTTCAAATTAGGCCTGGCAGATAACATGAAATACTCTATGGATAAACAGCATGATAAACAGAGGACAAGGCTGACACATAAAGCATCCCATTTTGATGAAAATCTCTAGTGCTGTACTCTATGCTAACTGTAATTTCCTAAAGACTGGAATTTTCATGCCAGATAGATCATGTTGTTATAGTCCAGTTGGAAGGCAATAAAGTCCTGAATTGCCAAGGCCACGTCATCGTCCAATTGCTTAGCCATCTGCTAATAGCTCAGTGTCGATGGCAAACCCAGGTGCATTCCTAAATATAGTAGTGATCTAACAACTTGTGGCCATGTCTCTTCAGCCAGAGAAGACTGAACCAGAACATCTTGCTAAAGAACATCCTAAATATGAATAAATAACAAAAATAATAGTAATAACAATAACTGTTTTGCCTTATCCCCCAAATAATCTTAATGCAATTTTAAAATGTTGAAAACTATATATGCAAGAATTATTTTACTTGCTGGACTGCAGTAGCATGTGACATTTTTAATAGTGTGGAACAATGATACTGCTGTCTTAAAAGGGGGAAATGAAGAATGACATAAGCAGCTACTCGAACAACTTGAATGCGCAGGAAGGAAAAAACTGACTCCTCTGACAAGCCTATGTCTCTTTATGGTTGTGAAAAGTGCAATGGCCTCTTTTAATTGCTGAAAAATAATCAAGACTGGAGCAGTAGGTATCGTCCTTCATTTGACACCACAAGCACAAAGTGCCACACGGCAACAGGCTCTCCTGTGTCCAGACCTTTCCTCAGGACAGAGTGGGTGCCCCCACCTCCCACAGCTCAGGAACTATTTCTTCGGGACTTTTCAGAGCAGGGGCACATTTCATACATGTCCTTGTGGGCATAGGGCAAGTTCCTAAAGGGAGGAGATACTGCTGGGAAGGGGGACAGTGGCACAGAGCAGCAAGCCTCCCAGCTAAATAACATTCCCTGTCAGCAGTTTCATTAATCATTGTGGGCCCATCCGGAAGCTTGCTGAAGCCAATGGAAATCCTCTTAATGACATCATGGTGTTTTGGGCTTATATTACTGAATCACTCTAATGTCCTAAGCTGTCCTTGGAAGAAGCTTGAGCCTGTTTTATCTGATTATCTGCTTTACTTTTTCTTGGAAAAAATTAAATGTGCCCTTTACTGTTTTTGTAATATTATACTGACTGAAAAGTGCTAACTTCAGATACAGCTTCATTTACAGGAAGCTTGTTTTATGAGACATCATTTAAAGTATTTAGTTCTTCTGCAAAGGAAATCTGATTATGAACAATCACAAAACAGCTTCTGACTCTTTTTAAAAATATGATGATTTATACCATTTTCATATTGACTTCAAGTGTGCTTCCCCAAATTACATTTACTTTCCCCTAAATATTGCCATTATTCTTTGGCTATTCTTTTATTTCAAACTCACTCAGTTTCTGGTTAGAAAAGCTTTGCTGGAATGAAATGATCTTTCAGTACAGTGTACCTTTTTCTGTTTCCAATATTAACTAACCACTCAGGGTGTGTTCTTGTTGAAATCAGAGGATTTTCTGTTATACAGGAGTGGAAATATTTAGCTTCTCTCTCCCCTCTCAGAAAACAAACCACATCCTGGAAAAAGAAATGTTTTACACAGAATTTATACATGATAAGAAATTCATTCCACAAGTGGAGTAAGACCTTTAAAAGACCTTTATCTACCTCACAGAATAAATTTGATATGCCTTACAAACCATTATGTGAACTCTTCCTCTCAGTGCATGCAGATACAACTCTCTTTCCTCCTAAGTGGCTACCCCATAATGTCCATTCCAATGATGAAATTGGGTGTGGAGGGGGGACAAGTTTATTGTAATGCACTTATATATGATTACATATTAGATTGTAAAATTTTAACATTTGTTTAGCTTCTTCTAATAAGCTTTTCAAACCCTAATAAATCCGAGTAGCTTAAAACATCTGTTTGCTCTGGAAGATCATTCAATAGGGTTGGGCATCCTGCTGGTGGGGCTGCTGAGACTGTTTAAAGAATCTGGTTGATCCTCAGAGTGCAGGTTACAAGAAGGCTATTTAGGAAATCTTCGGTTTGCATAGTTTGCAAACATAGGATGTTGAAATATTGAGCTTTATGTATGCAAACTGTTTCTCTAAGAATTTTTTTTTTCTGAAAGATTTTATTAACACAGTACGTCAGAGATTTTTGAAAGGCTGGACCCCATTAGCAATACATCAACACAAGACTGAAAATCATGCAGTCTTTCTTTTCACTATGTCTGAGCTGGAATCCCTGTGCTTGTGACTCAGAGCCATCTTGCTTAGCACAGACCAGGTTCAACAGGGGCAGCCCTTAATATACAACTGACATGAATCCCCAGGGATCTCACACTGACAAGAACCAGGCAGAGCAGATATCAGTTTCACCCACTTTGCTCCTTTCTGCTTTGCCAAAGCCCTCTACCCTAAACTGACCTTGAAGCACCCTCTTCCTTCTGCGATTCTGCTGTGGTAATGAAACACAGGATGAAGCAGGAGCTACTAATATTAAATTCATGCCAGCAAAGTGATTCCGTGAGTAGGAAAAATTTTTCGCTGGCCAACTATTCACACTACAAAGCCCCGTGTAGTCTTTTGATGATAGAAACTGGCTGTAGCAGAGCAGAGATCCCTGACAGTGGACTTTCCACCCCCTATAGCATTCTGCCTCCTCAGCAATGCTTAAATAGACATTATTAGGGCTCTTTATTGAAGTGGTGACAAGCATAAGGCAAATGCATACAAATAATGCCAAACTAAATTTTCAGCATTTCATTGTGAATTCAGTATTTGAAAAAAATATATCCCAGACCAGTTCCCCAGCACCATTAATGAAACAAAAATATCCTTTTCCCAAAGCCTGTGGATCAGTAGCAACATTTTAAAAGTTTTCTAGCAGATCATTTCCCTAACTAGAGTAATTTTCAGGCTGTTTTCATCAGTTTAATCCCAATAATGAATGTGGTTGATATGATTAGCCTCACTAGTTTATATTGATATATACATTAAATGACTATGTTTAAGAAATTTCCTTTCCATAAGATACTATGATACTCTTGCTTTTCTCTTATACCAAGTAGATTAACAGAATTACACTGAATACAACTTCTGTGAGAAAAGGATCAACCCTGACTTTCAACGATGCTCACAGCTTTAGGTGTGCTGGCTTCAGGAAACCCTCCTCTCTGACTCTTCAGTTCCAACCCGTAATGCATTTTCTCTGCTGGTATCATGACAATTTTCTGAAGTAGACCTCCTGAGACCTTGGATTACAAGGCTTATTTCACTTTGTATGATTTGTCCTAGATGTGAATTCAGGTTTTTACCACCTACTTCTCTGGAGGAGCAGTGAGCTACCAGGACAACTGAATCACTGAATCACACACTGAATCACCTAGTGAAACCCACTAAAAGGGCTCTCCTACAGAGTGCCCATCTATTTAAGCAATCAGGGAATGTTGTCAGGAATAAGCTTTCTTACATTATTTCTGTTTGGGAATAAAGTGATAAAGCATTTTTTCCTTGTGTTATTTCCAATTGGAAATACCATAAGGAAGCATGTTTCTCATAATATTTCCTATTTGTTCAAGTATATTCCCATGCCAAGGGAACAGTTGAATCAAAAGACTTTTTTTAAAAAAACTTTTTTCCCAAATTGTTTCAAAGTTTGGTTCAAAAAGGAAAAATTATGGGTTGGGAAGCCTCCACAAAGCTTTACTCATCTTTTCTAACAACAATCTCCTAGCTGATTTTTTAAAATAGGAACCCTGTGCATTTTCTGGTGTTATCTAGCAGAATTCAGCAAAACGGTGAGTCCAGGCTTTGGCTGAGGAAAATTGCTCTGTCCTCATATATTTGTTGGTAGACTGAATATGATGCTATGCTATTTCACTTCTTCTTTATTCTCCACTCAAATAAAACTTTTTCCCTGTGAAACCAATGTGTTGTACAAAGCTCTTATATCTTTGCACAAAGCAAAACTCTGCAGGCAAGCTTTTATGGTAGGGCAGGGAAGAGAAAGGGAGCATGTCTTCTGCCCCTGACATTACCCCTGGCTGGTTCAGTGCATGCCCCATCTTCATGCACAAGTCCTTCTCTCCCTTCTGGGACTATAGCCATTAGGCATCATTATTTCTTTCTGTTAGTCACTTGGCTCTCAGTCAATGAAGCTTACCCTTGTGATCTTCATACTGCTAAACAAGCTGAAGCCCTATGTCTATCATTTATGTCCATTTAAATCTAAAAAAATAAAAATAAAAATAAAAAAGGATTTACATAAGATGCAAGCAGTTCCTTCACCTTTCTTTGCTCAGCTGGTCTTTTCTGTGGGTATTAAGTTATATGAGCTGAATTCATAATGACTGAGAGTGTGGTTAACTCACAACATGACAACTTCATGAGCCCACCTTCATCTCATTTCTCCTCAATCATTTTCGAACGCACAAAGCAAGAGGTATATGCTGGAGTGAAAGGCTTGTTGTCTCAGCTACACCTGACCATTAAAAAGGAAAACATTTCTGCAGGAAAAGTAGTGCCTATCCTCATGGACAGTCTGAATGCATTCTTCTTGGTACTGGTGTCTTTGTAGGGATGTCACACTGTCTAGCAGAAAAAATGTCATCTGAACACATGACCATGGATGTAGGAAGCTGGCATATCATGCACTCTGTAAGCATTAAAGAGTATTTTTTCAGGAGAAGGTTTCTAACTAAAAATGTCAAAATTGTTGTCCATTCTGAGCCTTTGTGTCTATAGTTAGAGGGATGTGTGCCTCTTTCACTCCAGCTCATCCAGACTAACTTTAAAAACAAAAAAGGCTTCCACTGCCACTCAGGCAAGTTTTTAGCTCTGTTAATCAGTAACTGTGTTCTGTTGGGCAATGAGGGTGGTGGTGTAGAATACTGTTTTATGAAGATCATTAAATGATTTTTATGTCACAAAGGATTTAATTTTATATATTTTTATACTGATTATAATATTTAGTGCTTGTGATTTTTTTTTTAAGTTTTTCTCCCTCACATCTTCTAGTGACGGAGAGAGTGAGGTAATTAAACCGATAGAATAAAGAGTTCTTATCCACATTTTATTTTCAATAGCTATATGGTAATTTACTTTGTCCTCAAGATAGTTTACTTGAACAATATTTTAACATTGACAGTTTTTTCCTGGTCAGAGATTTTGGTTTAAAAAAATAAGAGCTCTACAAAATGGTAAGTGCTTTACAACAGGGGAAACTGAGACACAAAATCATATTATATAATTCTTAAGGAATTCAGCTCAATGACAAAAATCTTAAATTCCTTCTAACCTAATCAAGGTTCAAAATCTAATTTGTTACAGAGATACAAATAGATTCTAGTTTTCCTGTACTCTTCTCTGAGTAATTTTTTAATTAAAGAGAAATGTGAAAATGTTGAATGATAAAATGCCAACAATAATTACGAATGCAGTAACAGTCTACGCAAGTTTTATAATGAGTGAGCACTGCATGCTTTGCCCCTTTTATGTATTTTTTATGGATTAAAAATAATGTGTATACCGATAATCATTTTTTATTTCATTTCAGGATTCAAGTGTGAAAAAAAACCAAAGGAAAAAGCAAAACTAACTTGTCACTTAGTAATTCACGTGGAAAGAGTCCTAGCCTACAAGAGGACATTGTCAGCTGAATGAAAGAGATTAAACTGATAAAAAAAGAATAGAGGTCTGCTTCCTTCATTGTCTTGGAAAATACATTTGTTAGGCAGCTTTCCAACACAGAAAAGAGAATAAGACACTTCTTAGGACAGAAAGATTAGTAGTTGGAATAGCAGTCTTTCATGATAAACAAACCAGGTCTTTTTACCCTTTTAGGATTTGAGAATTGCTTTCCAATTATGCTTGCCTTTTATCAAGATGTGAACATGGCTGCAACTATAACTTAAAGATCTAAACTTTAACACAGGGCTTTTCATTTAGCTGCTTTAATATCTGTCTGTTAGCTCCACTCAGTTTTGGCTTTCTGTGATAGTTCTCACTCAGTGACAAATATGCTTTGTTAGCTCTTTGATATTTCTGTGACAAGTTAGTGGTAACATTCTGTTCCATGCAAAAACGTGATGTAAGTGGCTGCTGCTGAGGACATAATATGAAATTAATTATCTATTTTTTGAGATTTTGTCAATTTAAAGGAGATGATCTCAATTCCTTGATCAAAGTCCGCAAAGATAATCTACTCAATGAACTTCCAAATGTGTAAGGGCTTAGGAGTTTATGAAAAGCAGTTTTTCATACAGGCTTTAAAATAAAAGAAACACTTGGTTAACAATAATTATATATATGGAGCAGAGATCACAATAAAACAAACCATTGTTTCATCACAGGAATTGTTTAATGGAATGGACCATTATCAGTAAAATAACTCTGTGATAATATGACAGTGGGTCAATGTGAATTTGCAGCTGTTCTGAGTTCCCACAGAATTTTCTCCAGTTTAAAAGTCTGAACAAAAGCCAAATCTTTTTATTAACGGTCTTCAAATAAGGTCTCATATATTCAAACAATGCATTTTATATACTAATGCAGTTCAAGATAATTCCTGAATTACAGTCTCTCTCTCTCTATATCTTTATATACACATCATGATATCTATAAGTCTTCACCTCATATATTAGCATAGTCAAGTCTGTTAACCACACAGTTCTGACCTTACTTCCAACAGAAATGGTTCTGTTGCCTCAGATATTATTTCTCCAATCTCCTGTGTGTTTGAACATCTTCATGTGGCCTTTCAAAAGCCTGTTACTTATTTGTGGGGTTGCTAATAATCAGAAATACATATGTGAAATTGTGTAGACACAACTGTATTTCATTTCAAATCTCCTTGAAACTTTGACTGTAAACATCAGTAAATTAACTTGTAAAATATCTTCAGTGGAGTTACATCAGTGAGCCTCATTCTAAAGCAAACAAGGTTTAGTTTGTTAACTGCAGTGTTATGCTAACTGCAGTGTTATGCTAAGTACAGTATTATTATACTTTAAAATCTTCAAAGCAACTAACATCTCATACATTTCTTTGCAGTTACAAGGTAAAGTAATACAGTTCCACTTCTAAACAATTAGAATGGACTAGATTGTTTTTGTTCTAGAGTAACATCCTTCCTCCTCATTCTTCATATCATTATGGAATATAAATTATTATCAAACATATTCCAAAGAATTTCTGTAGTTGATGAGGTTTCTATCCCACATGTCCTGTCCTCTTAGAATAAAGCAGGCCTAAGAATCAAGCTCAGCCCCCAAAAGGAGCTGAATTTCTTGCACATCTGGCACAGCGATGACCTTTGGCTAAATGTTGTATGCAGGTGCAAGAAATAAAGAACTAATTAGTTCTCATCTCCACCAGCTTACTTCCTGATAAAGTTATAGCAGCTTCAGATGCCACGAAACTGGCAAATTCCAATTCCAACAAAAGGCCTGTCACTGTTACTCTGCCAATATCCACAAAGACAATTAGACCTAACACAGATATCAATTTGACCTTAATAAAATTACTGATAAAAATTCTATTAAAAATACCATGGAAAAAAATTATATTGTTCATTATGCTCATTTGTACAAAATTTGTACTATTTGGCCAAAAAAAGCAGTTTCCTGTGAAAAAAATTTGCTCAACTCTAGCACACAATTTGTGCTATCCAGTTCATTTATCCCTGGAAATGACAGATTAGCACACATTCTTCCTACATGTTTCTATAAAATAAAACATTAAAATATGACAGTTGCATCCCGTCCTTCCTCTAAAGTTGTCGTGTTTCTTGTAAAGGCAGGTATATACATTGCACTCATTATGTGTGCTGTGAATGTTTTGTTTTGTTTTGTTTTGTTTTGTGTTTACAAAAATCTTAATATTTAACTTGACAACACTTCACTAAAATGTTGTGCTTACAATAGAAGAGTTGGCATTGCATTTGTACGCTCTTATATTCTAAACATATGAAATTCAGAAAAAGAGTACATTTAGTTAAACTACTCTTATTGATGGTATTGAAAGGGAGTATAATCACTTGCTTGATGTGTGAGAAAATATTAGCAAGGCTGTTGACCTTTTAAAATCTGCCAGTAGGGACAGTTGGAAGCTTTTCAGAAAAAAAAGGGATAGCTAAAAGTCCTCTTACTGCATTTCAGAAAGCTAACCAAATCCAGAGAATTTAACCTTCTTGATGCATGCCACTTGGCCAAAATTACATCCCCATGGTATCCTAAGGGTGCTTTATGTAGCATAAATCAGCAAAAAATTAGGCCTGCTATAGTTCTCTTGGTTTAAAAGTTGAGAATCAAGTTTAAACAAGATGACCAAGCACAAGTGCGTATCTGTGCTCTGCTATATACCTATGTAATTTAATGTAACCAGCATTACTGGAAGAAATAGTTATAAACTCACCATCAATAAATTTAGGCTGGAGAACAGAAGTTTTCTCATTACCAGAGAAGTAAGTTCTAGAAGGAGTAGCAGAGGCAAGAAATCTTGCGGATTTCAGAGTTTGATACAATTGTGGAAGGAATTACAAGACATGGCTGTATGTGACAGCAGTGGATTAGACTTCAGGCTCTAAGAATTGATCTTTGCTGGATTAGCATTGTCAGTTTGAAGCCCTCCTGCCCTGAGCCATGTACTTCTCCCATCTCTCCAGCCATGACAGAATGAGCAATGTGTCTGCTCCAAGCCAACTGCAACTCACAACTCATTGTATTTACTTAAACTACCTTGCATATATATTTTGGTGAATTCTCTGCATTATGAACCAAAGTGTTTGAAGCCCCCAACACATTTGTTCTGCCACCCTGCTCGGAGGTTATAGTTTCCAGCAGACAGCTCGTGAGCACAACGTGAGATCGCTCAAATTCTGTAGTCAAGAGAAGGTGTCAGGTCAAGGAGATTCTACCACAAGTATTTGGAGATGTTCTATACATTTTCTCATATGTGCAAGTAACTTTGGTAGTGCTATAGCATCAAATCTGTAGATTTGATTATGTCACAGTTTAGCATGTAAACTCCAGGACTGCTTTTGTGAGTAACACTACACCTCAGTCCTCAGTGGTTTTAATGCCTGACTGCCTTTGAAATCAGTGTTGATCAAAGCTGACTAAGTTTTTCCTCTTAGGTGTCTCCATAATGCAACGCACAGCTATGACTGCAGCGTGATAAATTGTCAGGGCCCTGAGGGCACCAGCAGGCATTGGTTGTCCTGACCAGCCTGGGACCCCAACTCACAGCCCATGGGCCCGGGAGCCCCATTTTGGCCCAGCCCAGCCCCTACTACTTGTTGCCTGGACAAGGCTCGGTTGGCCTCAGACCTCACTTGTCACCCTGTATTTCTGTAGAGGGTTGCAGAAACCTCGACCCTGCCCTGCGCACCCTGCTCGGGGGCAGTGGGACTGCACCCAGTTGGTGTGGCCACTGTGGTCAGCGTGGCTGCTGCACTGCCTGCCCCAGGGCTGCTCCCGGCTGCTGGCTCGTCCCCTGTGAGAGGCGGCCTGGCCCCACTCTCGCTGCTCTCTGCCAGCTTGCTCAGGCCTTCTCCAAGGTGAAATGAGGCTCCTGGGGCCCTTGGCTGCAGCCCAGGGGAGGCTGGTCAGGGCTGTTAAAGCCTGTTAGTGCCCACAGACAGGCCCATCTACCTTTAAGCTTGGACACAGATGAGGAAAGTTGGTCCTAGTGGCATGGCTGTGCTTTTGTGGTTAGTTTTCTATATTACTGAACAAGATAGATTAGAAATAGAAATAGCTGGGGGGGGCGGCGGGTACGGTCACAGGAGTTGCAGTTCCTCCTCTGTTTACAAGATAGAGCATGCCCTAAACACCTTGCTGAAAGTAAGGGGTTGCAGTGGCATACCCGTGCACAGAGCTTGGTGTCATGGCTGTTGATGAAGACTCTACAGTCAGAATGTGTATTTTAGGACCATGATAATGACTTCATGTTATGTTGCATATTCTGTAAAATGTTTTTTAATATATATATATAAAATATATAAATATGTATAATATATATTAAATATATATGTATTTAAAGGAATTTGAGAGATTTGAGAGACTTGTAAGGGAATTCTTAGTAGAATTTTATATAAGAATATAAGAATTTGTAGTGCTCTAAAACTACAAATGATGTTATATTTTGTGGTGGAATTTCCTTTACTTTATTGCAAAGATAAAAAGGGCTGATGTCCATATCTGATGTAGTCACCTCAGGCTTTCCTTATAGTTGATGGATAAAAATAGATACTTCTAGGGCACAGTTCATCAGACTTCTTTTAGACATCTCTTTAGAATGATACGAATCCCATTCTTAGTGTTTTACACACATAAACTGAAAGGGACAATATTTTAAAGACCGAGGGACAATCATTAGCTCTTCCAATGACAGCACACAGGGCGTTATGAAAGACATCTGGCCCAGGGTATATCTTGCAATTAATCACTTGCTGGTGGGAAGGCAGACAGACCATTTTTGCATGCAATTATTTGCCTACCTGTTAATCCCAAAATGCAGAGCCTTTTTGAATTCCATACTTTTTGGCAAATCTTTTCTTTTAAACCTATTTGGAGAATAAAACGAATGCAGGTGATTCAGAATCTGGACCTCAGCAGTGCAGACTTACAACATCTCTTGCAAGTCAGTGTTTGAGGAAATGGGGACACAAATGTTAAAGGTTAAACTGACTTCAAAAGGCACCATTGGAACACCAAAATTCTGAATAGCGAACAACAGGTACTTCAAGTTACACAGTCAAGAATGAAGGCAATCTGACTTAGAAGCTGCTTTTTGAAATGTTGCCTTCAACTTCTATATGCCTCAATTGTTTTTAAATGTATAAAATAATACTTACCTCACATGGAGTAAATTACATGGTTGCCAACACACAATGAGTAAGTAGCAAAGACAAGGATGGAATCCTGGATTTCTGGACTTTTTTCAGTGTGCTTTAAACACTAGCTATGCTTCCTTTCCTTTTTAAGTTCAAACTCTGGCTTCATCCATTATTGCTTTGGGTTTCATTGTAGTTTTTCCCTGCCATTAAAGATCAGATTGTTTCAAAACTGCCTTTTATTTAAACTGATTTTCAAAGGAACTTAAATTTCCTCATTAAATTTTGTTTCCTTTTGCTTTTCTCTCTCATATTTGTCCCAACATATTTTAGCCACAGCCAGACCTGATGGAAGCAGGCGCAGCTCTCTTGGCATCCATAAAGCTACTTGTTTACTGATGTATTGAGATCGCTTCTAGATAGCAGATGGCTCAGATGCAGCTATTTATAGAGGCAGCGTGCATCTATTTGATCAATCGGATTTTGTAAACCTACTCGTGGCATGATTTGCTAAGGGGACACAGGAACAGATTCTATATTAAATTCTATTGCCATCTCTGTTGCTAACCTGACAGGTGACCCTGAGCAATCCACTTGCATTCTCTTGCTATTCTCTCCATATTTTGTCTCTCTGTTTACTAAGCCCAAAATTTTACAGAAATGTATGCCCAGGCTTAGTTTATTCATTAGTCATTCCACTGAATTTAAACGTGTAAGATCCGAGCAGGCATCTTTGTTGGACATGGATCAGTTCTTCCTAAGTGTTTACATGGGGTGTAGGAGTCTAATCTTGGCAGGGGAATTTACGTATTGCCATCATACTGATGATAGAGAGACCTAAACTGGTATAAGCTGGCCAGAATTTTTACTTATTTTCTATTCTTATATGCTGAGATAGACCATTTGTCGTGTGGTAAGGCATTTGATCACAAAGAGCTTCCAAAGAGCTGTATTTTATCCTTATTTGCACAGCTGAAAATGTCTGCATAAGGTGCAATATCTTTGCTTGTTTGTTTTTTAAATTTCATCATTCCCCAATGAACCGTTCCATCTCCCATTTTTTTCCTTTGCAAAACAAAATTTTGCAATTCCTTTGCAAAAAAAAATTTTTCCCCTGCCTGTATGGCAATATTTAGATCACCTCCTTTGCAGAATTATACTGATATTATCAATGAGGAAGTTAAGCAAGGATGTTTTGTCACAATCAAAAGGATATATGTTTACTGTATACTGTGCCAGATATAATCCGCTGCCAGTGTAAATTCTCTGCCAGTGTAAATTCAGACTGCTGTCAAGGGAGGTTTTTCAAGGTCTTTTTCTAGGAATAGGCAAGTACACAGTTACTTATGCCAGCACTTGCTTCCAGTACAAAAATAGCTAAAGTGCTGTTGTCTTTGTTGCTGGACTGTGAAGCCTTTCTAGTTGCCATCTTCATGGGGAAGAGGACCTGTGAGATGACAACTATTCATGTAGAGCAGTCTCTCCCAACAGTGTAAGTCGCTTCCCATACCTCTCCCATTCCTTTGGCAGCAATATGGGCAGCACAGTAAGCGCTCCAGCACTCTCCCTGGCTTTTCATCCTAGCTCTGTCCCTACTGCACCATGTTCAAACTGCATGGTCCCAGGCCAGTCCAAGACCTGGCCTGTTAACGACCAGCTTCAAAATTAATTTTACATACTTTACCAAGAAATTCTGAGGTTTGTGTTTTAAACTAATGGAGATTTTTGCAGTTTTATTTTGCTGCATAGGTTACATACTGAAAAGTTATTCAGTCTTTAACATACAAAAGGCAAAACTAATAGCAAAGGAGAGGCTGTATGAAAGTTATTGGGGGGGAAGGCAATAAATGGAAAATTAGAAACTATTTAAAAATTATTACTTTAAAGAGAATAGTTGAATTACATGAAATTACCCTTTTTGGATGTATACTGGCATTATTATAAATCCCAATATGTAAGAAAAAGACTGACCAGTTCAGATGCTTAATTCCTGACTTGTGTGGTTTATTATCTTCTTTCTGTTATTAATATTTTAGAGGTTTACCTCACTTACCCCTCCACATACTTATGCAGTGCTGCCTGATGCTAATAAAAGTCGCATGTGCAGATTAGAACTCAGTTATCTAAAGAGTTCAATTTGAGCATGAAATACAGGCAGAGCAAATATGGGATACATTAGGGATTTTGAGACTTTGTTAAAAGTAAGGAAATGGTATTGGGATTTTGTTAATGATAGGCAAGGAAATCTTCCAGCTATCACAAAGTGATGTCAGAATGATATTGCTGTGAACTGGGAACACAGTAGGATTTTCTTACACGTTGACAGAGGAGGGCAGGGGGAAGGGCTGCTCCCTGTGGTATACATTCATTTACTGACTACAGTCACAGTTATTTGCTTCAGCCAGCATGATCTAAAATGCATGTATAAAAGCATATAGGTATTGGAATTTTCAACCCAAATCAGAATCCTAATTAACTGTAAATCGTAAAGCCAGTAGCCTGAGGTATATTAAAATGAGAACTTTGTACATGAAAGGCTGCACATGCCCCAAAATCTAACTATTTCCTACTTATAAACCACCAAATTCTCTGCATCAGCTTCCATGACTGTAATTTGGCTCCCGAGGGATATACAAGTATAGTTAACTGAAAACAAATATGAGTTTGCAGCTCATAGAATAAGCCATTTGATGGGCATATTAAAAACCACTGACACGAGAAAAGACAACATAAAATATTTGTACTTAAGATAGGAATAGGACATTAAAGCGAAAAGTGAACTTAGTTCATTGTACTTCTACAAATGTCTCTTTAATCTTTAAATGTGTGTGATTATAAAGACATAATTTCCAGGAGAAGACTGCATCAGTAAAACATCACTGAAACACCTGGCACAACTGAATTTCATGCAGCACAAACTCAATCGTGGAGAGCAGAAGTTGCAAAACACACTGCAGTTGAACAGGGCTGACACAGAGGACACTTCTCTCTCAGATAAAGGGTTTTAATTATAAAGATCCAGTCTTACTTAGGGCAATAAAACTTCTGTTGCCCTACGTAGGACTGGATCTTTATAAAAGCACCAAATATTCGTTTACAGCTTGATCCCGCAGAAGGTCCTTTTGCGTTTGGGCAGCAAATGACAAAACAGTAGCTTCAAAACATTTGAACACTGGGAACTTCTCTTTCATCTCACCGTTACTGTTCCACGGTGGAAAGTCACAACTAATCTTGACTTTATGGTGGAAAGTTATCTTATAAACTTGATTTTAATAGCGGCTATATACTCCGTATCACATGCTGAATATTACGTATGTAACTCTGTGTCTTTTGAAGCCAGGAGTTGCATAGGGGCTACTGTGTTTCCTCAGCTACTGTATCACAGTGTTCTGTAAGCATAAAACTGGCTATAAATGTCTGTATGTGTCTCTCCTAAGGGTGTAACTGTTTCAGTTAAATACTCAGGTGCAGCAAACTCAATCTCTAAATTGCAAATTATATTGAAAGCCAAGTATCTCATAAAAGAATTTTGACTATAGGCTAGGACACCTATGCGACGTCAATCCTTTTTTGGCTTGGTATAACATGAAGGGATCTGCAACTTCTTCCTCTATTTTCATTTGGGAAGAGATTGTTTAACAATGGAGAGAGTCTATCATTGAAATTGCAAAACACACACAACCGCAATAAAAGAAAGCTCCCACTCTGTGAATTAAATAGGTGACAGGAAGAATCTCAGCAACAGTTTAATGCTAAAATGTCAATCTCTGTTAATTCTCCCCACTATCTACCTAAAAAAGGTGTGTGAAAGAAATAACGATTGAAAGAAGATAGTAGGGGACAATGAAAAGAAAGACTAAAGCATGTTAAGGTGGCCATGAATATTTTATAGTGCTGTATCTTGGGAGTGTCCTGAGCTCAGATACAGTATAGAGATTGCCAAAGGCAAAACGAATGATGAAGATGATGATGATGGTGATGATGATGATGTACTGCCACACTGGATGTTCAAGTGGCAGACTATTGTAGGGCCCACTGTTGAAGTGACAAAGACTTCACCCAATTTATAACAACTGTTCAGTTGTTGTGGCTTTTTAAAGCTGTTTCCCACTCTCAGAAAAGCCCACCATCATCAGGGGAAGGGGAACAAATACCACCTACGTATTCACTAACTGAAAGTGTTTATCTAAATCTGTCAGCTACATAAAAAATCAAGTTGCTAAATGCTGCACTAAAGAATTTTCTGTGGATTTGTGACATTTCTTGGAAGGCTTTAGATCCATAAAGTAATGAATAAATTATAAGAAGACATAATTATGGTATTTGCATCTCTGACAGATATAATTTTGCTCTATACACACCAAAAGGAAAGCTGCTGTTTTCTCAGACCAGCACTCCAAGACTTAAAAAAAAAGAAAGAAAAAAAAAAAAGAAACAAGTCTATTGGTGAAAAATGACATATTTAGTAAATATTATGCAGAGTAATTGATCATGTGGGACCCCAACAGAAACACGTTTTGGATACTGTAACTACCATATATTCACCATATATGAATGCTGTATATTCAGAGCAGATGATAATCTCAGTAATGTTTGTTACAAACCTCCTTACAGACACTCAAATGTAATTTTAATTGTATTCTTCAGGAAAAAAAAAAGAAGGTATAGCACTCAAATTGGATTCCAGAGATGAGGTTAGTTACTGAAGGTATGATTTACGCCAATTGAATTTAGCTATCTAAAATGCATGTGTCGAATTTAGTCTCTCTTTGCAGTCAGCAGAGGGAAGTAGGTACCTCCAGAGGGAGATCAATCCCACTCTCTTTGACAACTGTTTTAGGACAAGATGAAACTCCACCGACTATAGAGGAAAACTGGATGATTAGATTAGAAACCTAACTTCTAGACAGAAAAAGACAGGGATGGCATTTTGGATCTTGAATGATACTGCCTGTTTGCCCATGAAATCAGATCCCCTGGTCCCGCTGGCACCTCTAACAAGGAGCGCAGTCCCGCATTTCCTACCTGGGTAGTGGAGCTGGCTGCCTCCGCGAGCCTTCGCAGAGCCAGGGATGCAGTCTGGCCAAGGCAGCTATGGCCCTTCATGCTCCGGGAAGCAGAAACAGGCTCCCTCTCGGTGGGCTAGACAGTTTAGCTGAGTAACTTAGCATTTCTCGACCCACAACCACAGTCATCACTTACACTAAGATGGAGAAATATAAGTTGAAATATCCAAACATTTCAAGGGACCCAAGGTCCCCCCAAATCTACTGGAAATCACTAGGAGGTGGGTCCACTTTGAATACTTCAGTCTGAGGCCTCAAGTCATCACTGTATCTTTGTTCAGTAAATCACTATAGCATGTATGTAAATCTTTGGGCTTAAATCCCATTAACATCAAAGGGATGTAAGCATGCACTTAAATGTTTTGCTGAACTGGTACCCTTGGCCCCACTCCAGCAAAACATGTAAGCATATGCTTAACTTCAAGAATGTTTAACCCTGTTAACTTCTATAGAGTCGATTTTCTACAGTTTCCTGAAGTAAAACAGAATTAAATGCTTTGCCAAATCACTGTCTTAATGAAGATGCAATGCCTCTATCTTATCATCATTACAAGCCTTAGTTAAATCAGTCATACTAAGGCACAAAGACTGGAGCTACATATACTTATGAAGAGAAAAAATCCATTAGAGATGCCTAGCCAAATGATAGATACAGAAAATCAAACACCAAAAAATGGATTCCAAAATAATATGCACAAAATTAAAGCCATGGTTCATCCAGGACTGAAGCACTTGATTCGCTCTAAACACATTTGTGTTTATGCTTACATTTAGGCATGTGCTTAAGTACCGTGATGAATTGGCCCACCAGTATACACCTTCCCTCTTATGTGTTAGACAAAGTAAACCCTTTGGCTTCTTTAAATCACATTGCTTTGCCTAAGATATCAGAAGAGGTGCTCTACTCTGCTGCTTATATGTGCACAATAAATCCAGACATAAAAACTAATAGAAACATTTAAACCTGTGAGGTTGTAGAAGTGCCCCTTGGAAAAAGTCAAATGTTAAAAAATGAATCTCACATAACTGTGATATTACTATAACAGGCGAAGATGTTGTTGATGTTCATATGAGCAAACCTTACTCACAAGAGTATGAAAGCTTTGGGAAAATGAGTTATAAAAGATCTTTTTAATGATGCCTCTTTCTAGATTTTTCATGTTTACACAGTTATGCAAATGAGCTTCTATACATTTATGTGCACTATGCCATACAAGCGACTTACTAATTGGTAATAGATTTTGTATGTATATCATACATTGTGTATGTACTATCAAAGTAGTCTGTTTCACTTAAAAAATAGGCAAACATAACATACATAGATATGAATTGATATCTTTGCGAATCAGTCACAGGGCTATGTTTGGTTTATGGAGGATGTCACTCTGTATGCTAAATATATCATAGGTTTACGTTATCGTAATGGTGCATTATTCCTTAGCTACTAATCTAAGATACAGAATACATATATATTTACTATTCCTCAGAAAGTCTGTGACTTCTTTACATTTTCTATACACTCTGCAGTTTTAGAGACCTTTTAATATTGGCCACTAATTCTATAGCATCAGAATGCTTGAGTATAAGTAAAAAAAGATTAAGCAACTGTAGAAGATTAGTCAAATCTATATTTGAAATGCCAATAAGGATGTTTTCCCCTCAAACTGGGATTCTAAACCAATGCCATTTTTCAACTTTTAGAGTGCAGTGCACTCACCACATCACATTAAAAATGTTTGAAGAGCTGAATATTGTACATGGGCTATGTAGTGGCATTTCTTCAATGATCTTAACAGCAAACCATTAGAATAAAGAAAAGACATAACAAAATTAACAAATTATTTCTTGGTCATAATAGTAGTCCCTTATAAATAAATTTGTCATTTATCTGAAAAATTAGCTAATAGAAACTTACAGAACATAGTGTTAAGTTATTGATTACACTTGTAAAATATGCTTAGAAACTGATATTTATCTTTATTGCATTACTATAATTTGTATCTCAGGAGAAAAACTTCAATTGCTTTGATTATATATTTTTTTCCATCTTTATGGCATAGCATAAGAAACAACATTTGTAAAAATTTAATTTTGTTTATTAACAGGAAACTGCTTGCAAAAACTAGGAAAAAATATGAAAATGAATTTATACAAAGTCTGAAAGAACAAAGCACAGACATTATAACATCATCATTTACAAGCTATGAACTGAAATGTATTTTTAAAGACAAAGTTAATGCCTCCCTTTGAAATCCTCATGTTAAAATCAAAAACACAACTTTAATAGAAGACAGACATAGGTACTATATGAAGAATTACAGCTTAGAAAATTAATAAAAATAGTATCTAAAACAGTATTAGTAAGATATGAAGCTCATTCATTAATGGTCTCTGTGATAATATATCACTGAAAATGTTGCATGAAGGACAGTCTTTGATAGGATTATGTACAGTATAATAGCAAGATATTGAAATTAAAATTCACTGAGAAGATACATCTTGTGAACTGAAGGGTAAGAAGATAATAATGGTAACATTAATAATAATAAATAACAAGTATAAAATGATTCACATAAATAGAATTTCCATCAGCAACCATTACTGTAATTATGGGAATGATAAAGTAATAATCTACAGTAAATAGCTAATCTTTATTGATTCACTATTTAATTTCTTTTTTTTAAAGGGCTTTAGAATTGCTGTCAATAACAATAACGTGTATGTGGGGAAAAGTTATGTAGAGAATAAATGACAAAAACAGTATTTTGTAATCTGTTTTTAAAGAACCTTTTGAAGATATTTATATTGTTTGGTGCAAGAAAAGAAAAAATAATTCTCAAAAGAATTTCCCCATCTATTTAATGAAAGCTAGTAGATTTTTTAACATAAGCTTATGGGGGTTCCAGAGGCATATTGGGAAAATTTAGAAAGTTCAGTGCCAGGTTTTTAATCACACACCTCTCGAAGGTAAGAATAGCTCGCTATCAATAGTAGCTATGAAGAGAAAACAGACCATAAGCTGTCTGACCCTATGGCAACCCTAGAGGCAATTTCACAGCCAATAGCAAAGTTAGCACCAGAGGCAACCAAAAGGCCAAGCAAGAGGCCAAATAAGAGAAATAGTAAGGAACTAACTACAGTGCTTACAAAATATATTAGGATTTAGCATATGGGTACCAAACAAACCTTCTGCTTGGCGGCAAGAACTAGCTTAAATACTAAATCAGGCAAAAGAAAGGCAGGATGTTATATCAGCAATTGGGCTGGTGATCCTACAGCACTGTTGACATTAGGGTCCAATTTCAATTACTTTTGGATCCATAGAAGAATGTGGAATAGCTTATGGTATGCCTGAAAAAAAGCCAAGCAACACAGTATGGAGAAAAAGACTAAAGTTTAATTCATCAAGATTTTCTTTGTAATTATTTAATTTATTCATCATCCTAGCAGTATTTTTTGATAATTAATAATGTAGATGGTCTTTGATCACTGATATACGAGTATTTTTATAGTGTGCTTTTCTTCCAAATTAAGAAGGATATTGGAGAATATTAAATTCCATTGTATACTGCTATTTTACTGTTGCATTACGTGTTGCTTTCTAATGGAGTTCTGTAGGATTTTTTTTCAGGTGAGTAACTCCATTGTGTAAGAGGGGCCTTCTCCTCTAAGCAAAATTACTCACTGCCTTGAACTAGGTATATCATAAGAGTGGGCAAGATTATTTCTACTGTGTAATGAAGAATGTACTTCTGATTTTGCAAACACTTCTCACGAGCTCTTAGAAAGGAAGTAGTTGTTGGGAAAAAAAAATGCCAGGTTCACTATGGGGAAATGACACAAATCCAGCATGAGTCTATCTCCTTCTAACAGTTTAAATTCATGTCCTTCTCATAGTGGCACCCAGCCATACTGGCATGAAGAACAGAGCGCACGATGACTGCTGCACTCCAGATGTTTGATGTCCAAATGAGCTACACTGTGCATCCAAGGTGGTGGACTCAAAAATGGGAGGCCTGGCTAAAACAGAACTAAAAATCTGGCCCTCGTAAGTTTGCATTATTGTCAGTTAGATAGGAAACATATAAAGGAAGGTTCCTGCTTAAGTGAGAGAAACTGGCAATAATTTGAAATGTTTGATATACTCAGAAGTGCAGCAAAAGGACACCTCACCTTGAGGGCAAATGTCAATGGTATGGTATACATGTGGTAAAAAGCAAAATGTTTTTACAGGCATGAAAAAACAGAAATATGTAGCAATATTGTTTTTCTTTTGGGGGGTTGATATTTCCCAACATATCCATTCCCAAGAGGGGCCAGCTGACATGTGATGCAGAGTCTGAAAGGATAGAGAGAGGGTTCTATGTGAAGAGGGACCTGGATTATATAATTAAGAAGGAAGGTGGATAAATCGGAGAAATGTTGTACATATATATGTATGTATGTATGTATGTATGTATGTATGTATGTATGTATGTATGTATGTATAGGGTTGCCATGCAGAGGAAAAATCAGCAAGTCCATTTACCTATCACGTAACAGTAGTAAAAGGGGAACTACGTGGAATTAAGAAGCCATACATTTAAAAATAACAAAGGAAATGCCTATTTTCCAAAACTAACTCATGGCTTTTAGTGTCATGAGATATTTTTAGAGCTGAGCAGGATTCAAAACATTCAGGTGAACAACAGAACACTCCACGGTAACATTATAATGGACAAAACTTTGCACAGCAGAGAAAACTTTGTGTATTAGTGTAAGTACCCAACCTCTGCTGAGAGAGAAACTTCCCTTCAGGGAGTCATGTCGTAATTGCCTCTTAGGGGCTTCCTGAACCTCACTCTCTCTGAAGCATATGGCATGAGCCATTCTTGGAAAAAGGATAGTAAACAGCCTTGGCCATGTTCCTTAGCTATTAATAGTTGCTTTGATTTCCCACAGACTTAAGAGAGGATAGCTTTTGACTTCAGCCCCTATTAGCCAGGTTCCTCTTAATGTCATTATCATTTTTTAATCTGCTTCAGTGGTCATTTTCCTCAAGTAAAGAGTTTGGGACTATGACCTTTGTAAATATCTCTGATATGTGGCAGTGGATTGTTCTGATAATTACTCATTATTCATCGCTATAAGAATAATTACTGCAGTCAGATACCCTGCAAATCATAAATGCCTATATCATGGCTATCCTTAGGCAGACTTCTGGAACACTGTTTACAAATGGAGAATTTTGACAAGTTTATTTTCCTCTGTCCTGAATTCATTTATTTTAAATAGTACAAGTGTGGTCATTCTCTACCTGAGCTGATCTTACCTTCTTTTCAGGCAGGGCACTCATTCCTGAAGTGGGTGGGAGTCTAAGGACCTAAGTCTAAGTCAGTTGCATCCAAGAGCTAATGGATGGAAAAAAAAATTAAACATGAATAAGTATGCAAGATTATACACACTGTAAATGGGGCATGCAATTTTAAAATAAAGCCCTAAAATTCTGCTGTTCAGGCTATTGTTAATTAGATCATTTAAATCTATTAAAAATAACTACTGAATTCAATCTGTTCCCTTCTCTATGCTTTATTTCTGTTGATGATTTCTTGTAAAAGTAAAATGATCTCACAGTTATTTGATTGCTCTACCCTTTAGTCTAGATGCATTGTATAAAATATAATGCAGTACAGATGTCAACCCAAGAACTAAATAGCTTATATTTCTAAAGAACCATGAAAAAATATTAACACTATAGAAACAATGGTTCAGTAATTACTTTTTGCTGTGGAGTGAGGTTAGGCATTTATCCTTATAGATCCCTAATACACTTAAAGTCAGCACTGCCCCTGTGGTCCTTTTACCTTTGTTGATAAATGTATTGTACAGGATACCTTGTATGACCACTACAGTATTTGAGGTCATGGTAGGCTGTTAGCACAAATGGTGTGAACAATAGTTTATATGCCACTTAACTCCTTGGGAGAAACAGTTAACCTTGCCAGAGAGGACAGATCAGTCATGTATAGTTATTAAAGTCTAGAAGGTTTTGTTATGCTCTGAAATACTTTTATAGAACTACAATACTCTTCTGGTACTAGCTTTACCAATCACAAAAGCCACAAAGCCAACAAATATGTTCTTCTATCTTTGTGAAAGGGATATTCAAAGTTTTTTTAAAAAAATATTTTCACAGAATTTCCTCATGTAAAACACAAACAAATTTTAATATATTTCATCACTATATTAGACTTCCTGAACAACACCAACCATTTAACAATAAAGTGACCCCGGCTTGAAAATAGATGAAGCTTACCAAAGGACACTATGATTTCGATGGCCTTAAAATGGATGGCCAAGACAAAATAAAAATGGATCTCCTTGATTAGGATTTTCAAATACCTGCTGAAACCTTGTAAATGACATATATGGCCCCTGTAATTTATAAATTTAACCAACAATTAACCATAGAAAACACCTTCAAAGCAAACTTCCTTTTCCAGAATTTCTCAGGAACAGAAAGAACAGAGTAAACAAAGAATAAAAGCTAGTAGTAAATTTCTGTGGACTTATCGGGTATTCTATATGCAGACTGGCTCTGCCAGCAGCACCACTGCGGACACAGACACGCTCAGTTTCATGATGTAATAAGCTAGTCCACCTTACTGTGTATTCTGATCAGCTGACTGTCAGATCCAACCACCCTTTGGGACTTTCAGCAGAAAGACAAAGCTCAAGGTAGCTCAAGTTTAGGTAGCCTCACGTATGTGCTCCAACACTCATCACAACATCATTAACCACTGTTGAAATCTTTCCATTTTTCAGGATCATCTTGGAATGCCAGTGCAGTTTACCTAGTCTGGCCTGTGTTTTCTGTTCAGTGGGCTCAGCTTAATCACTTCCTCTCATGAAATTCTGGTTCAGCATTCCTGTATGCAACAGAAAAGCTGCTACTCAGGTAAGAGCAATTCCAGCTGAGGTATGAATTTATCAGAAAGGTTCTGGAGAACAGATCACCTTCCTTCACCAATATTCCACATGTCACATGCACTGTTGCACTGCTTCTATCCTTTCTTCCCATAAATATCCTCAAATGGATCTACCTCTGGCTCTGCCAGGATTGTTTATACCTAAATATACACCTGAGGTAGCAAAGACTAACACAGCCTTGAGGAAGCCCCTTCCATTGCACACTGAAATCCTGTGAAAGTACAGGATCCCATAGCACCGCAGCAGGCTACCAGTGCCATCAGAAATCTCTAAATATGTTTCTGGGTAGGTGTGAACAAGCACATTACAGAATGAGCATTTGGGAGAAAAAACACTTCTAGATGTAGATTCAAATACATGACTTCATACATGGGTTTAGTCGTCCACATAAACTCTTTCTTTTTAAGAACTATTACCTCATTAAGCAAGAATATTTACTATGTCTTCAAGAGAAAGATAAGGAGAAGGGTGAGAACAGGAAGAAATCAGTTTGCTACCACTGCCTTTTTAAATCTCTTAACTAGCAAAATTAAACCATGTCTCTTTATTTATTTATTGCACTTGTAAAAAGATTAATGGGGATGTGATTCCTTCAGGCTTTTACATATAACCCCGTCACACAAAGAACAAAATTATACAGTGCAGCAAATGAACTAAATTAGCTACATTTATTTAAATAACTGCTATGGAGGAAACAATAAATCAACAAGAATCGTCACAAAAATGTGTTTACAAAGTGTCTTGTAATTTGTTTTAGCAAGGACACAGACTTCTCGCTCTTAGCTAAGCTTGCTTCTAACAGTCTATTATCATATCAACTGTTAATGAGTGTTTGCTATAGGAATGCATTTCTAGCAACAAAGACTATGTATAGCTTCTGCCTTACTGTCCTTTAAGACATGGCTGGCAACCCTACATGAAATAGATTTTCCTAACAAACATTTTGTCAAAGGCTTCTAATAACTTGGGAGACAATCAAAATTAACTGACAGTGCTTTGTTAAATCAGAAAAAGAGGTTATTTGAATGGTCATAATCATGCAATTATCTCATCTTCACTGTATTTCAAAAGGCTCTATCTATATCTAGTCCTATATCAGGAGTGAGTAGGGGGAGCTCTAATGCTGAACCTGTGATGTATTCATAAATCAGTACTTTCAGAGCCTGTCATGGGCTCCATAATGAGGGTCATTATTCAGGCAGAGTGTCAAAACTACTATCAAAGGACCTTCTCAGAATCACAATCATTCTGTTTCTTGTTAAATAAGCAATGTAGTACACAAAAATGGCAAACAAGAAGCAGGTCAATTTGATACAGTATGAGGGCACAGAGACCTCTAGAGTAATTTACCCTCTGGGAATTCTGATGGCTTGTGAGATAAATTATATACACCCTCAGAAAAGATTAATGGCAATAAAATCCCAGGAATATTTTCAGAAAAAAAAATGTCCATATGTACATATGGCAACTTCAGTAACAAAGAAGACATTTTCTAAAGCGGAACACTTAAAGAAAATTATTATTAGAACTGGAAGTAGCTCTCTGGAAAGCTACTAAATCTTATTACAAAGTTGGCAGCATTCAGTGGCAATATCTTATTTCGATTTGCTGAAAGAGTTTATTAAAAAAAAAAACCTACAGCTTTTCTGCATTAAAAAGAAAGGGGATAAAGGAAAAAAAAAGGAAAGACAAACTGTCAAAAATGGATTTACTGAGACAGACTATTACTGACTTCACTTTATTGCAAGCAGTAACAGATACAAGAGGAATTATTGACAGACTGTCATCTGGACAATTGACCACAATGGCAATAAATGCAAATTATTTGTAAGTGATTGAAGGCCATATTCAAATCATATAACATGGGTGCCTAATTTAGGCACTGGTGTTACTTCTATCTTTTCACTTTAGGGAACAAGAATGTAATAGCCCTACATGCAAAGTAGTATGAATTGCTCATTCTTCCTGGAACTTAAACATTACATTAGTAATGGGTAAATTAGGCAGCAGTGAAGGCAGTCTGAATTCTGGCTCAAGATGACTTCTAGATACTAGAGCACCCAATCATTTGGGGATTAATAATTAACCTCTTCTGACACTGATGAAGTTCAATGTCTCATAAGATTAGGCTTAAGCAAATGTTCTTTATTTTTCCTTGGTAATTACGTATCTATGTGTTGAGTGTATCTATAATATTAACCTATCATTTATATATATATATATAAATATATAAACATAGATATATAGTTATATATAAAATTTCATATGTAAGTTCATATACAGTATAACCCTGGATTTGCAGAATACTGTAGGGCTCCTTACTGACTGGTCCTAGGCTTCTCTTAAGGCCTTGTCTAGCAAATACGAAGACAGAGGCACTTAAGCAGGATTTAGGATGGAGGACTATGACCTTACCTTGTCACAGTCTTTAGAGAGACATCCAGCCTTAGATTTGTAAGTCCAGATTTAGATATCATTTGAATCCTAACAGTCACACCATTTCACCTGTGCTTATGCAGATCTCTGTTGACTTCAACGGGGCTTTTCTGCAAGTGGGAGCTTCCTGGAGAATCTCCACAATTGCACCTAACACAAATTACAGAATATGAGGCTTTCAGGTGAGCATCAATGTACCCAGAGCTTTGAAGCTCAGCCAGCTTGTATAGTTGTCCATATTAGAATTTTTAATTCTTTTTTCCATTTCCTTTTTACAACTTACCCATACATATATTTGTATCCACATACATGTTTATATGACGTCACTGTATGATACAGAATGATAGCTATTTTTGTATCCCCCAAAAAGCTATAAACAAGCTGGGAGTCAGAAGACAGAAGCCTGTTCCTTTTCACACGTTACCCTTATTAAACAGCAAGGTGAGAAGTAGATTAAAAAAGAGTCCCACTAAGTGCCTCTTAAATCCCTCAGCTTCGCTTTACCAAACTGAATTTGTCTGACAATAAATCCTACCTTGTCTAGACTTATTGTTTAAGTAAATTTGTATCTGTGGAATAATCAAAAGCAAACCAATTATATTCAGGCATCTTTTTTATCCATCTGTTTGGATATAACTGTCTATTAAATGGTGTTTGCATATGAGGCAATGCTCTATTGTATGCATAGGTACTCAATTATTTAGATTATACATTTGAATAAACTGTGCAGTTAAAGGAGTACCCTTGTAATGTAGGACAATTACATTTTTCTAGCACAGTTTACAGGTTATTAAACTAATATCAATTTGGCCAACACAGCTGGATATAGGATCCTAACCTTCACCTGTGAAAGTTCTTTTCTTTAGGGGTACATTTTACCCCTACAATTATCAGTCATTGTTAGTCACTTCAAATTATATCAAATTATGTAAAAGGGTTTATAGAAAAGGGTTGTGTGAATAAAGACTCCCCAAAAAATTAATTTCACACTAAAGACTGTGCATTAAAATGTAGGTTAGCTTAATGCAACTGTAAAAGTCCTGTCCATGCACATGATGGGTCAGTTTTAAAGGTGCTCTGTCCATAAGAATATCACACTGTCTGTCTAGCATAAGAAAATGGTACTGTATTGTGTCATACTCTGTAAGAGTAGTTCACCGAATATCTCATCCTCCTACCAATCAGGGAAAGACTATCACTTTTTTCCAAAGAATATAGTTGTCTTTCTGTTGAGGAAGAGAAGAAGTCAAATAATATTAAACACACAGAAATCAGTCAGTGTCTGTCAGTCCTTGAAATAACAGTTTTCAGTGACTAATTATGAATATCTCTCTTATGAGAGAGAGAGAGGTAATTAAATAACCTCATAACGACAGCATTCTGGGTGTCTTTTCCTACTGTCTTGTACCTTGTACAAGGTATATTTTGCACTTTGACATTGACATTAAAATACAATCTCTTCTTTAGCATCTGTTATATATATTTATGTTAAAAGAGGCAGAACAGATATTTAAGAGGATCATCTATTAGTGAAACCATGCTGAAAATCTGAAGCTGCATGTTGCTTGTCCAATTTGTACTTTTGTTAATTCACTCTGAACACTCTTTCTCTCCTTCTTTTTGCTCATCATTATTGTGAAATAACTACATGGAAGCAAAACAATTGACAAAAGCTGAGTTTGTCTTACAAGTACTAATCTCCACAGACGACTCTGTACTCAGTGTAGACAGACAGGCTCCTCTGAGAGCAGGTCAGAGCATCTAAAATTAGTCTTCTACTCTAAATCACTCTCAGGAGATTCTTATCTATCTCCATGACCATCTGGGGACTTAGCAGGTAGTACTGGACAATGCCATTTGGACTTTTGACCATGTTGACATCCAAAGAAGTATCATGATACCACTGAATATCCTGATAATATATGAATATACTATTCAATTAAAGGAAGGAGCATGATATCCATGCAGTCAGAAACAATAGGTCTGCACAGAACGAACAAGTCATTTAACTGCAGAATGCCATAGATTTGCATGTGACTCCACGGCAGTATAATTCATCATTTTTCAAGATGCCATAGGATTTATCATCTTCGCCATCAAACTGATTGCTCTGCCTATAACTAATGTCCATTTTATTTTATCTGCCTGACTGCAGCTATTCTCAGCAGTTTTCTTCTAGCAGAACAGCTTAGTGAATGCTGAGAGTGGGCACTGCAGCTGGATTTCATAGGGATGGGAAGCTGGACAATTAGCAAACAGTTTGCTCTTGGATTTGGATGCATGCTGGAAGTCAAGACTGCTTTGGAAAGTAAGCTGCTTTGGGAGTTGCACAACCACCCCAGACCAAGATACGCATCTTCTAATAGCATGAACATCTGATACCTCTGAAGTTACCTGAGTGCAGCTAACAAACAAAGCATTGTGAGAAAACAGATCCACAGCTACCTCAGGAAAACCTGCTAGTATATTTATGTAACTAAAACAGCACTGGGAAAAGAGCAGTGAATTAGGAAGTACTCTCTGACCAGTTCTCCCTTTCCTCCAGATGAAAGTTCCTCAGGTCACTCTGGGCCTGGGAATGGACCTGCATGAAACTCTGCTTTTCATCCTCACTGGTTCCACAGAAGACTGGACATGCAATCAGCCTGTGCTTTATTGAGTTATAACTGGTTGTCAGCACTGTACAGTTCAGGAAAGGCAAGGTGTCACTTGACCTGTGCCAGGAATACCAAGGGAGAAAAGAGATAATGCATGTTCAAGACTGAAGTCTGGCTATATTCACAGAAATATCCAGAGGCAGATTTTTGCTAGCTCACTTTGGCCCTCTGCCATTCAGTGTGAAAGCAGAGACACTTCTGATCCAGAGTCTGTTCCTGAAGCCCATTTCATCCATTTATCCATGCAGTCATGCTAGGGGCCAAGGAATCACAGTGATGTCTAGCCAACCACAAAGTGGAATTCAGCAGAATCAGTAGGGACTTCAGTAGTGAGGGGGTAATAGTATTTTTATAACACTAATGTATGCTCACCAAGAACTTCAAAGTTATTATGGTTGCCTTAGAGTCACAAGTGCAGAGCCCATGCTCTGTGACACCTGAAGTGAAGCTGCAAGTGCTGAGCTAAGGGACTGAAGCTTCCAAAATACCCTCTTCTCCACTGCTGCCAGAAAGCAGCATGTGAGGAAACAAGGCTCCAAATGCTGTTGTGCAGAGCTACTGCCACAGTGGTTTGACTTCCTGAAATTGCTTTGCAAATATAGGAAAGCTGTTATAAGGAAGTCATGTCACAATTATCATGGCTCATTGTAATTTCATTAGTGAGCAAGTAGCCTACCAGCTTTCAGAGGCTGTATATCAATCATTTTTTCCCATCAGAAAGTAATACAAAATGATACAATGAAAGTATCCAACATATGTTTTTCAATGGAACTATGAACGGATTTATACAAATGGCTGCAAGTCTTGCTTTTAATGTCCTCAATGCAACTGTAAATTAAATTACTACTGGTCGACCATATTTGGTTCATATGTGCTTCTATTTTCATTAATACCTTCAAATGTGCCCTGGTACGTGATACACTGTATTTCCAATATTGTGTAAGTCTCACAAAGTGCTTTCAGCTACTGTTTCCCTTTTTTTTCCTTTTTTTCTTTTTTTTCTAACTTTGAGGGTGCAAATGGTTACAGTGATGTAAACTTGAATGCTTTCTTTCACAAGTAAATTTCAAGCTGTAGGTCCTGTCTGAAAGACATTCTGCTGAACCAGATCTACTACAGGCAAACCTTCTAATTTCAGCTTCATCTCTGCTGCAACTGAGTAAGAAGATAAAAACAAATATGTGTGCACTCTAACGAGCTAGGTGTATCTGTTTGGTTAAATTCCACTATGTATAATATTTTCCCTTTAGTATAAGCCTTTACAGTTTTAGTACAAAATTATCCTTTACTCTTGTCAGCCATTCCACCATAACCCTTCAGTCACACACACACTTTGCCCCCTCCAGCTCAGCTGTAATTGGTCTTTTTTCCTTTGTGTTTGGTAACCTTTTATTTTTCTGTGGGCCTGTTCGCAACTGACTCAACTCTATAGAAACAGTGGATAAAGGCAGGCATGAAGTTTGTGCAGAGGATAAGTAGGTACAAGCTGGTCAGAAAATACATTCTTAGAAGCTCCTTAGAGACCTGGTCAAAGGTATTATACCACAGCCAAGGAGTTGCATTTTTTGAAGAATGTCAGAGACTACCACTGTGACCCAGAAATACTCTAAACCACCTGTGATAAACTTTTGTTTTAGTAGACGCTTCAGGCATATTCGGGCAATGACATCCAGTCAGGAGCCCTGTTGTTTCTAAGACCTCTTCTTCTGTGAGAGCTGTTGGTAAAAGCCCTAGCTGTCACAGTATGACACTGCGCTGCCAGAAGGAACCATGTGACAGATTGGAAATAGTTTATAAGCTGCAGATCTTCTGAGGTGATCCTCTCTTACTATGCTCTCCCCACCTCTCAGACACACACTGCGCAATTTTTTTTTTACATGCAAAGGAGGATATGGACCTTAGGGATTTATTCATGAATAACTTATACAATGTTTACATGAGGATTTTTAGGTAGTTTGCTCAGAAGAGTTTTGAATTGGCTGCATAAATTGGTATTCATTAGAATGAGCTTTTCTGAGCAAAACAGGACACTATAACATGTAGGGATCTGCGTGCTAAAAGAGCATTGAAGGCAGAATAATCAGGCATGAGTGGGGACACCACCAGGCAAGCAAAAGAAAAGCTTATTGAGGGATTTGATTTTAGAAATTGAGTGAAAAGCTTGCACAAAGTGGAGTATACTGTTATTCACTGTTAACTGTCCAAATGCCTTAGGGTGTTACTACACAATTCAATATGAGACGATATAGAGTCAGCCAGCAAAGAAAGAAAAAAGTGTAATCTACAAATGCTACAAAAATAATAAAACATACTTAATCATGCATCTGTACCTCGCATGTCTTTTTTGTCAGCAACCCTTTCAGACTTTGATGGTGTCCTCATCTTTTTTTCCTAACTACGCTCTTCCTCATGTTCCCCATCAAGCATCACATTCAAAAAGGCAACATCAGGTGTCCAATAACTCTCTTTTCCTTCATGTTACCTTTTTTCTGAATTACTCAATTTTTCCCTCTTGCATACTTTTTTTTCCATTTCATTTTTCACCATCCTCATTCTGTCCACTGCAAGACTTGGGATGAGAAGAAAGGGGACATCCCTGGGTGAGATTCTGGTAGCCAGAACACATGCCATATAACTGCTGTGTCAGCAGTTTTGCTGTACAGGGCAGTAAGGTATTTCATGAGTGTGTGCTTCATCTATGACCAGCTGGCGTGGTGACCACCTCAGAGATCAAAAAGAAGGTGAACTTGTGAAACGTGTTCGCAGAACACTCCTGCAGAGTGAAGTCAGAATGAATCCAGAATGCAGCCTTTTCTTTTCCTCTCTCCTCTCACACTGGAAAGTCAGCTACAGCATCATGATGAAGACTTAAATCAATTCACAGAGAAAGTAGCCATAATGAGAAAACCCACTTCTGCGTCTGTTGCTCTGGTTTGTTTGGGGATTTTTTCTCAGGGGCAAGAGGTCAAAAAGCACCACTGCTTCTTTAGTTGCAGTCCTGACTGCTGTAATGTATACATGATTTATGGTGCCATATGACCTACAGAATACAGCAGACCCTATTTCAACCCACATGGACTAGAGATTTGCCTTCATATAGCTAGACCACTGCTGTAAAGGAAACAAGGCCATTCCAGACAAGATCTTAGCCAGGCTTTCATGAACTGTAATGCCAGCTTTGGGAAAGGCTATGCATTCTAGGAATCCTGGGTAATCATATAAATTTTGGTATACACAGTCTGCACACACCTAAATTTCTGACATGTCAGTGAACGCAGTGTTCTCCAATACCATCCTTCATTTCAGTTTGAAAATAACCATTTGTAACCTATATTCTTTATATTATTGCCCTGATCCAAAAAGAACAAAAAAAAAGAGAAGAGCAGTAGGGTAAAAAGCATGGCCAGTCCAAATACATTGCATATCTGCACACTTCTGGGGAGTAGGCTAGAGAAACCATATTAGAAGAGCTCAGAAAATTCCAGAAGTAGAAATGCTCAAGGGCTATGTCAGTAGCTGTTAAAAAAGGTTTTACTGAAAATAAGCAGCCTTGCTGATTCTCTGTTCAGTTGGCTTCAAGCATGGAGCCAATCAGAGGTCCAAGCAGAAAGGCTATAAATTCATACAAGAATTAAAAACAGCTCTTTGGACTCCACAGAGAATTGAAACAAGACCAAGACATGTGTCTGGTATGAATACCTGTGCCCCACTGGATGCAATCTTAACATTTACTATTTGGCCAGAAACTGAGAAGACTAGTCAACTATTTACTCAGAGGTTGGAATGCTGCTAACTATAAATATCTCCAGACTTTTGTTTGCCAACAGGACTCTGAAATGGTGCCATTCACTGCAGCTCCAAAACACTCTGGTGACACACATGTGTGTATATTGGAGCTCTGCTAGAGAAAGTGAGAAGCTGCCTGAAAGAAAATCACAGGGGGAACTCCTCACATCTGTGTTTTCAAATACAAAACATATTAACACTTTTTGTTTATTTACGTATATAATGAGCAGCAACAAAGCAGGGAAGTCTATAATATATAAAGAACATCTATAGGTTTGCTACTTTTTTTTCAAAAATATGTTTATTAGTATGTGTGACCATAGTATCTAATAGTTGCATAGAATTAAAAAAAAAAAATCCCCCAGAAACAAAAGATTCTTTTCCATTCCTCTGCTGTACATTTTTATGTCTATTCCCACTGGAGGAGAGGGGAGGGGAGCGGAGGGGATGCTCTGGCCTTTGGACAGAGATTTGTCTACTTTTCCTTATTGTTCCCCTCTTCTGGGGCAATCAGAGACAGAAGAGAATCTCAATAAATAGCAAGGCTAGCAGAGCTTTAAAAAAACAGCCAATGTTCATCCAGTGTCCAAGTAAAAAAGAAATTAATTGCTAACAATAGCAATAGCAATGACAAAAGAAGAAGAACCCAGGTCCCATGTATTCAGGGTTCAATATCCATTTCAATGCCCATATTTTGCATCCTTCTCTTTACTGAAGGTGTGCCTACTTAAGGGACTACTGCTTATTTTATGACAAAATTCCTGCACACACAAAAAAAAGACAGTTTCTGTGAGAGTCTCAAGACTCTCAAAGACTAAAACATCAGTGAAATTCAGTGCTTCCCATTTGTTTTGTAATATTGCAGTTCAGGAGGGAAGAAAAGAAGTGCCAAACCTGATGTCAGCAGCCACCCACATGGCAAAGGAGAAGTAGAATCCCCCAAATCCTTTTAAATAGCCGACAAAGCGCTATTTTTAGCATAAAGGTGAAGGGTGCAATCCGACAGAAGCGTGCACTTCTCCACCAGACACAACGCTGCTAACAATGCTGTCACCTCTACCCCTCCCACAGCCACCAATGTCACCATTTGCAGCTCCAGTGCCAGCATCTTCAGTGCCTCAGTCATCTACAATACTGCCCCCTCCATCATCAGCACCAATGAATTTCTCACTATTACTGCTCCTGATATAAGTCTAGCCAGCAGCCCTTTTAAACACCTTTGAGCCTCTCCTCTCTCTCTCACATTGAAACATTTCAGCTGACAGTCTATTTTTTAAACACTCAAGTGCTGGCTTTTAAAGCATTTGATGTCTCTAGCATTTCAGCCCCTTCCTTCACACCTTCTGCTCATAGGGCCAAGTGACATGTGAGGAATTTCCTTTCGTTTCCAAAAAAAATATCCTTTGTTTTCTTTTCGCAAGAATTCACCTCATGCTCATGTTTAGCTGAAGCATAATGAAAGAAAAATAAACTTTGTACAGCATTATCAGAAAATATCGACACAGCGCATGCACTGAATTGCTGAAAGACAACAGATGTATCAGCACTAAAAATGCCTTTAACTTGTTAAAACTGGAAATTTGCCAGAATGGCTTGCTTGTTAATTTAAACATTGAACACAGACCTTAAACTGCTGTTTGTGAGACTTCTACAAACATCAGAGATGTTTTTCCTCTTACTTAACTGCAAGTATTTTTAAGTCAGAGAGCCATTAGACAAATCAATTATTATTATTCAGCTTAAAATTATGTACATTGCTCTTCTTGCTGAATATTAAACCTGCTGTACAGCTTTTCAGAAGGATCTATGAAACTGTAAAATAGCAGAGTGAATCAATGAGGCTAAAATGAAATGGGAAAAACCAAATATACGTTCGTTTCAGCAGCTGCTTACATAAAGTGGGCATTTCTTTCCTGTTTGTAAAAGCTGATCACAAACACAAGTACTTCAATCCATGCACATGTTTAGAATGAATTATGCATTTTCTAGTGGTCATAAGAACTAGGAAAACAAGGTTCCGTCATTAATTTGGAACACAATAAGTTCAAGGAAACTAATCTCTCCTAGTAAACTGAATATCCTTGCAAACCCAGTATTAAATGTCAAAATCTACAAGATAGCTCACCTCTGACTACAGGATAGGGTAGACATATGCCTCCATTCTGTTCTCTGTGCTCAGCAGATTTTACTTTGGTGTTAATGGGACTTTTACACTCAGGACTAGAACAGAATTTTTTTTAATAGTTGAAAGTTTTTTATTCGTTCAGTACTTTGTTGAAGTCAGTATCGTTTTGTGAGAAAATATGCTCTCTTTCAGAACTTCTCCTCTAAGCTGAATCCTGCTATTTAAATCCAAGTATCATTACCAGGAGCATCAGAGTTCCTATTTCAGGCTCTCTCTAGATTCAGGAATCCACATCTACAATCGTTAGTCAGATCACTTTTAGAAGAATTTGGAGATGGGTTTTAAATCTACAGAGAAGTTATTTGTTTAATCTTCAAGGAAAAGACAAATCAAAAGTGCTCAAAAGCATTTTGGTGATATAAGACATCTAAGACGAGCTGATTGTTGCAGATTTGACACTCCTCTGCTTTTAAAATCAGGCTATTTTAAGCGATTTCAATCTGGGCCACAGAAATAATTAACAGTTTCCAAATGTCTTTGACACTGAATTGAATAAATCATTCAGACTTTTAACGTATGAAATAGGCCAAGAATCTGACCCTACCTATTTTGGTAGAAATTAACCGCAATGGAAGGAGGAGGCAAAATATTATCCATCTTCCTTGGTCCTTTATTGGACTCGGCTGTTCGCATCAACACAGGAAGTACAAATTCTTATTTCTGCAAAAGCAGATTATGTTCATGTCCACTAAAACCACACTTACAATCATATATTCCTAGCCTCTTAGAAATACAGATTTTTGTGAACTACACCTAGAACTCTTTTTTTATTCTTTATTTTTGTTTTTATTTAATACAACATACATTCATCCGAGTTCGTCCATCCTACTATTTTTAGGACTTGGATACTTTTTCCATTTGTGGTACTTTGATAGAAATAACAACTTTAATGTCATACCAACATGTGACAGGAAAAATTTTACAATGAGAAAAAAAACAAGTTAAAAACCTGTGGTCTCATATCCCTTTGACTATGGAAGTGCAACATTGGAATAAAGATCGGTCTACCGGAAGAGCACAGGAAAAACGAACAAATGGGGAGAATGGCTTTTTATGAAGTAAATAAAATGCTAAATTCCTAAGATGACTTAGTCTGACAGTTCAACACAATAGTGGAAATACTAATCTATTCCCATGTATAATTTTTATGAGTCACAGCTAATGCCCTCATTTTACAGAAACAAGTTTATAACTCATTGAGAACCTAATATTCTGAGTTATTCACCGACATTGCTTATTGTCAAAGAATATAGCTCCAGAGCAGTGGTATCACTCACAAAAGTGCTCACAATCTGCAGTGTTTCAGGTTGACCTGTTGATCCTAGTAAACACTGAAAAGATGCAAGGATAATGGGCAAAACAGTGCTGCAGGACTAACAATCCTTTTTGCCTAACTTCTACAACATGATTGTGAAATTTTTTCCTGTTTCAGATCCCTAAGAAAATATTCATATTGCAGAGACAGAATGCATAGAAGAGGCTGTGGCACTCACTCATGACTCCTTAAATAAACTGTTATTTTCAGGTTGAGTGGAGAGACCAAAGACTTTGGAAATGTTGGTTTGCTAAGGTATACATATGCCTACACATCCAAGAACTACACACTCACTACAGTAGTGTCTCATTAGACTCTAGTCCTCAAATATTTTGCTTTTCCCCTCTTTTGTTTGGTCTAATGTTCTTCACACTTGGAAGGAAGTTGTGTACATTTCATATGTGCTTGACCCTCATGTGAAGGACCAAGACCCCTATTCCTTATTGGGTAAGGGTATGGTAAAGCATTCTGCATCTTCAGTTACCCTCACAGCAGAATAAGCTATGACTGTAGGCCAAACTCAGAACTTTCTGTGTGTACCTTCAGAGCTAGGTGTGCCAGCTAAACTCATTTCTGACCCAAATTGTTACTTTAACCCAAGTCTCGCTTTCTGCTCTTCTGTATTTGACTTGGGTCTTGAGAGGAAGTCAAAGAGATCCGGCTAACATTTAATAGTCACTGAGCTAGTTGTTTTCCAACAAGGCTGTTGCTAAAGTGGGAGAAAAAGAAACAATACCCCCAAAATACACAAGTGGTGCCAATGGACCATTCCCTGTGTTTTTTCCATCGTAATCACAGTCAGATCAATTTATTTTGTCTTGCCTAAAGGCACCGTAATGTTACGAGAGAGTGCCTTCTGTGCTCTCCCCAGGAGAGTGTGACTGATTGCCCTCTTACTCATTCCCTCTTTACTGCACACAGATTTTTGACCAGCTGTCCTAGATGGTCTTCTATTTTGGCCCAATTGGATTCTGAGTTTAGTTTCTGTGCTACACCCTGCTGGCCCTTGAGCCTCCACTTCCCTGTCGTTCTCATAGTAACCGCTTTATAGCTTTATATCCCACATACCATGTGTCGCTTGTGCCAACCCACAGGTTTGCATCCTCTGAGTCTAAGGACCCAGGCTTGCAAAAGATAACATCTACTCTAAATGTGATTCATGCATGCCAATGAAACTCTTTTTTGAAGCTAAGTTCCACCCCAAAAATTTACTTTGCAGGGTTAAGTTTTAACTGAATAGCTACCCAATATAACTAACACCCTTCTTCATTCCTCTAAGGGAGCTGATTCACCTTCATAACTCTTTCTGCTGTGGGTGTTCATTTACCATTCTGACATAATCTAGTGCCTCACTGCATGATGCTGATGATGTTTTTGTCAATGTGAAGAATGCACTATAATTGTTGCAGAAATTGTCTAAGAAACTCAGACCTTAATATGTACCATCTGTTTAACAAAAAAGCTCAATGTGGTAATGCATTTGCAATACCAGAAGCAGTATCTCTAAGACATGAAATGAACATATGCTGTCTAAGAGCCTTCAGGCTGACATTGAAAAAGAGAAAAGATAGTACTTCAAGGCAAATATTGTCCCAATAGAAAGACTGCCAGAACCAATATGGCTCAGCCTATTGACAAGTCTCTGGTGAACAACATCATATAAAGACATGCACATTGTTATGGGTTGTACAGCTCTATGCCCCATTTTTTCAGCTTGGGAAAAAAGTAGAGAACACCTTCACTGTCACACTGGCTATCCTCCTGTTTCAGATCAACAGATGTTGTCAGATGAAGACATCCTGTCCATTATTCTTTGATTAACTGATTTTTTTAAAAAAGGCAAAAAAACCTCACGTAGCTTCTTGTACTAAGTTAAGTAAGCAGCCTGCTTGGAAGGAAAGAACAACTGAAAATACCTCTGCTTTCAAGTTTGGGGTTGGTTTTTTTTTCAATCCTGGCATGAACACATTTTATGCATGGAGATATCTGTGATACTGAAGCTAAACTGGTGTTGAAACTACAATAGCTAGTAATGAATTTTATACATACCAGAAAATACATTAATTTTATTTTAAAGACTGTTATTCTTAAATGAAAGGATCTAAGTTGTTGTCAGCTGCAGTTTATACCAACGTAATCTAAAATTTATTTTGTTTTCAGAGAAAACATAAACAAGAAATGCTATGTTGCAACAGAAGAAATAGCTATCTTCATCTGAAATTTTCATTGTCTTCCATTATAAAACCAATTTTGACATGTACCCTGCTCTAATTTTGGTAAATCAGAATAATTATTTGCATAATATCGCTCATACAAAAACATTTTCTCCTGTTAGATATTTGGAGGAATTAGGTAAGGCATTCATTAAATATTTTATACACAAAACTTACAGATTTTTTAAGCAAATTTTAACTAAGGGAGAAGGAACTGTTATACACTATATATGAATTTGCTGCTATTCATAATAAACAACAATAACTTTAACAATCTGGAGGAATCTAGTCAATTCATTCTGAAGTTAATGTCAAGGTTCTTCCACCAGTGGTCAAATTAAATATTTTGTTTCAGGAATACTGCTGTTCTTTTCTGGTTAGAATACTCGTGGTGACTTAAAGATACTACTGGGTATGTCTGAGGGAATTTATAGCTATTTAACAGACTTGATTCAACTATGAGCTTTTAGGTTCTACTCCTGAAAACTTCCACTGATGTCATTAAAGCTATACTACCTTAAAACTGAAGTAACACACTGACGATTTGCAGTGTTTGCAGACCAGTGTTTGCAGACCTAGAACGTACATTATGGAACTTAGTGGCTTCACACGTTAAGATGATTGAATGTTATTAAGTTCTCATAGGCAGATGGGGATTTGGGAAATCCACAGCATTTCTCCTGTGGATTTTACCAGTTCCACAGGAGGGAGTCTTTCTTCTACAAATTATAGATGTTACGAACACTCTAAAGGAGCTTGTAAACAGTGCTTGAGGAAGCTGTCCTCCTTTAGATCTTAAAAACTCTGCAGGAGGTAGCTCTTCTACTGCAGATCTTAGAGGCACAGGCTATTTTAAGTACAATATAATTCTAATTAACTACACCATCAATTATGTCAAACAAGGGCACAATCACTGACCTTTCATTAAAGGAAAAGCCATCAAAGCAGGAGTTTTTAAACTATGTAAGGGACAAAGACCAAAGGAGGACTTCACATTGCCATCCCTGGAGACTGGGGTGGATACATATATCGCAACACTGCGAGCACCCAGTAGCTACCTGGCTGTTTCCTTGTCATGTGGTCAGTTTGTCTTCCGTAATGGCAGGTCCTGACAGTGAGGTATAGCCTGCTCATGACCCTACCCCTTTTTCTTCTCTCCTTCCTCCCAGTAAATCTGTCTGAAAGCTCTGTGTATCCACAAGATGAGGAATTTTAAGACCAACATAGTCACTTCTTCCTATACAGCCTTTTCTGTAATAGGAGAAATTGGCCAGTTTCAGATAAAAAACATTTTGAATATGAAAATTGTAACTAACAGCTGCTGTGCAAACCAGGCAAAAGAAAAATAAAACAATAGAAAATATGCGGTGTTTTAAAGGAAAATATGGGGAAAAGATTTTGTTACTATATCTATTGACTGCATAAATCAATAATATAATTATTACTAATGTACTGTAACCATGAAAAACTGCAGATAGGCAAATGAAATGTTGCTATTAAAGATTAACAGCTAGTAGAATTAAATACTGTTGTGGAAGCTTCAGAGACTATTTCGGGATTTTCAAAGCTTGGCATGCTTTAAAATACTAAAACAATAATAGATGTTTCAATATTTAGGAATATCTGCTTTTTCAAATACAATTTTCAGTGCCCTGATAACATTGTTTAAATTAACAGACAAGTGTTTGAACCACTGTTTTATCTTAACTAAACTTTTTGTCTGGGAATATTTCAAAATCAATGTAAAATAAATTACAAACACCACCAAAAGCTTTATGAATGCATTGTGTCAGAAAACACATGGTAAACGAATTTCTAGTAATTCCTGCCATTAATGTCTGCAGTACGAAAAACAAAGAGAAGATGATATATAATGTCTCTATTGATTCTCCCCAAATGCTGCCCAAAACATAATAAAAGAGTTAATGTAAAGCCTTTTAGTAACAAAACTTGGAGAACAAATGTTCCTTCCATCTAAGACCTGAACTCCTGTCTAAGCATGTCTATTTTTTGCCATTAAACATCAAGGAAACATACCACTTAACAGGTCTAGTGTCAATGAGGTTAATCTAGGCAACTCTAACCATAGGAGTTTAACAATTTTAATTAAAAATTAACCTTCTTATGAAAATAATAAAATTAATCTAGATCTGAAAGTCTATCTGCTATGCCTAAGCAACTCAGACTCGATCTGAAAAACACTCCAGTCCTCTTCTATGTACCATAACCAGAATAAGAACACTGGCAGCAAAATCTGTTAAGACTCAAGTGAAAAAAACATTTCAGTGAGAATGAGAGGGTAGGGCTCGATCATCTGTTGAACAGAATTGACTGGGAAATGAGAAGAGGCACTAAGAAAAATGGAAGAAATAAATCAAATAATGGACAAGATAAAGTCCTCATTATCCAAAACTCTGAGAGTGGAAATTCATCTCAGCTAACACAAGCTGTTAGTTGTTAACAAGTTAGCTGTTCAAGCTAATCATCTAGGCTCCCTCTCCAAATCAATGGAGAGAAATAGGCACCTCTGGAGAACAGTCGACCCCATCGATAATATACCTTAGAATGGGATGAATTGGATCTGGAAGAGCCTAACTCTCTTCACTGGCTGTAGTGTAAACCTAGACACCTGTCTTTTAAGCTGGTAAAGTCAGATAAGACGAATGATCGTTTGAACTATGAGGAAGAGGCACAGGGTTTAAACAAACTCCTCTGATCTTCCCCTGTGTCCTTCCCATCATTCCCATAAATATCTGCTTTGCTGACTGCCTTATCTATATTGTTAAAAAGAGTGGAGAATGTCTTCAATTTCTCTGACAATTTGATATCGTCTTATTCTCTGGTTTGCCAAAAGCTCATATTGCACTGTATACTGCAATTGCTGCTATGAAATGCCTCATTTGAGTCTTGAACTGCAAGTGTTATTATCACAAATAACTGTCGAATACCTTCTATTTTCAGTAGCACTGGTACTGTATGAGTGTGAATCACTGTTCAGACCCAGGGAAGAATAGTTTTTTGGAAATCTAGACCAAGAGCTAAAATAAGTCAAATAATAGAGAAAAAAAAAAAACAGAAGGAAAGAAAAAACCACAAATATTTTATGAAAGACTTGCATAAGAAGATGCTAAAACATGTGGAAGGATGCCTGTCTATCTAGGGCAACTCCTGAGGCAAGGCAGGCTAGTAGGAAATGTGATGGTAAATATTAATCTGTCAGAGAGTCATAGATAGGACTCTTTTCCAGTAAAAAAAAGAAAAAACCAAATGTTTAGGTATACTACCTATGGACCTGCAAATACTGCACTACATCTGTAAAAATAGTGTAAATGCTCACTTGGTCTAAGGAATGTGGTTGCACAGACTATAATGTGTGAAATACTTCACAGGTAGAATATATACTACAGTACTGGAGAAGGTCAGTTAGTATAGTTCTGAAGGAAAAGCCTCTCTAAAAATATTCTAGATATTCTAGATACTCTAGAACAAGGTTACATAGAGAAGAGCAGAAATGAATAAACAAACATTGCAGAGATAGGACTAAGCATGTAATTCGTAGTTTGGGTTTATTATAAATGTTAATGAAATTTATTATATTTCTTTATGCATGGATTTGACAGAGGGGGTGAGGATTAAAAGCCTGTTCACCCTACCATTGCTGCATGATCCAGCCTATAGTTAAAGAAATGTGACATAGCTGAAGGATATACGGACCCCTCATCAGGTTTGCAGTTGCACTTTGCTCTGTTTTATATTTCATATGCTAAAATCATTCAGTTTCCCTTATATATTTTAACAGATTTTTGAAAGTAGGAGAATATCAATAATCTTTATGAAATATCACAGTGTTTTTTACCTTTCCATTTCTCTGTCTCATAGGATGGGCTTCCCTTTTCTTGCATGTCCTTAGTTAAAAGTGGACTCATATACTTGTATTCTTCTTCACTACCACAGTCACCACAATTGTCATGACTACAGAAAAAAAAAAGGAAAGAAAAGCAAAAAGAAAAAAAAAGCAAAAAAAAGCTTTGAAATAGTTTTAACTTAAAAAGCAAGGACTGTCCAGGAAAACACACACAACAAATTATACTTTTTTCTAATGTGGAACCTGCATTTTGAAGATAATTTTCTTCAGATTTTCCTCTGATGGACTGAACTCTTGTTCTTTAACATCTGAATGTTATTATTTGTGATAATGAGCACTGTTGAGCATGTGGGAAGATTTAGATCAAGTGCAACAGCAAGCCAAACCTGAACCTTGACCTTCTTTTCCAGCCTCCTTCGTGATGTGCTACCTAGTAGTTTCTATGAAACAGCTCATTTTTAAATGATTTTTTTTTTTGCTTTCCTCATTCAGGAATAACTAAAGAAGAATGAATTTATTTTATTTTTGGTTTACAGCAAGGTATTTCACACATGTCTGTTTACTGTAACTAGCTAAAATACAATTGTATAAAGTAGCTGTTGTTCTTTCCATCACCACGTATATGTAACTCATACAATGAACTGCAGTGAGTCAAATAGTGGTGGCTAATAAGACTAATAAGACTTATTCTATGTTGGAGCTAACAAATCCTTTATCAGTACTTCAACCATTCTGCTTACGTGGCCTCATTGTTAAGATTATGCCTTTCATCTATAGGAACTAATCCCTTTCATATACAATTTTAGCAAGAAGCTTATAAAATGTGTATTAAAGCAGTATTGACTTGTCCAACAATAAAAAGTACAATTAGGCTTCCAACACAGAGCATTACTAATTTGCATAAAAACCTCTCTAACCCATTCCTTTTACTGCAGAATATAACCAAGAGGTTACATTCTGTACCATGCACCAGTAATTTACTGTAAAATCAGTAGATAGCTCTACCTGTGTAATAGTGTTCACTTTCTTTGTGCAAATCTTTTAAAAGTGAATTTACATGCCGGATGTATCAATAGGAAATAATATTAAAGATCATTACTCTGAATGGCCAAGCACAATGGGTTCCTTTGATAATATCCCATAATGCAATAACTCAGAACTCACTTATTGAGAGTCCCTATCCTCATAGAGTCACAGGCAGGGTCACACTGCAGACCCAGCTTTATCATACCTTGCAGTTGCAATAACTCATTTTCATAATGTACTATTTAAGCAAGAAGCTTATAAGAACAGTAGAGGAGTAATAATGACCAGTCTGTGCATAAAAATGTATAAATAGTTAGGCTTCCAACACTAAGCATTTCTATCTAAGAAGATTACTTAATATCCCATTTGCAAAATTTCTCATTTCCATAACCAAATAGGTGCTATTGTCTATTCACTCTTCAAGTACTACACCTCTTTGTAACATTACAGGAATTTCTTTTCTGTGTGTACTCTGGAATATATTAAATTAGACTTGTAAAGTACATGCCAACTAGTAAATAATGATAAGACAAGGTTCATACAGGGCTTGGATTCCTTAGAATTCTCCAAAAGAAAATCAAAAGAACAGACAACATTCCATTAAATGCCTCTCCTTACAGAGAGCACAGAAATTCTTCATAACTAGAGATGATTAGCCTTCTCTTCACTTGCTTAATAAAGAACAGTATTTCCTTACCAAGGTAACACAAGATGACATTGCCTCAGGTCACTGCAGGACATGTCATATCATGTAACACAACATAACCTGATGTAACCTGATCCAACAGGCCATGTGCCTGTTGCCTATTTGTAGAAAATACCACTTTTTCAGAAGAGAGGACATGTCACCATAGATAACAAAATGTTAGCTCTACCTTTGAGTCCAAAGGCTTCTTGTGTTCACAATTAACTTGGAGTTTAAGTCCAGGTAAGAAGGAAAGGGAAGAAATTCCTTTTCAGTTATTCACTGTTGCCTATTGCACTGAAAAGGAAATTTCTATACGTCTTTTAGAAAAACTATCATTAATCAGGAAATGTGTAGATTACAGACAGTCTGAATATGCACTGTGAAATTACCCAAAACACAAGGAGAAAAGAGGGAACTGAATTCATCAAAACATTAAAATAATTAATTCCTCTCTTTTTACAGACCATGGACATATCAGCCTGTCCATTTCAAGATCAGCACGGGTCCCACAATGCTCTTTATTTTGCTAATACATTTGACAATCAAAAGATGGCATATTTTACAAGAATTACAGTAAATCTGGTTATAAACAGCAAATACTTTTATTTATTCCATTATTAAGGCAAAGAAACACTAATCTATAATGAAAACTTAAAACTGATATGTTATTGATCAAACGATTACATAGCCAATAAACTCTTAAAAATATCTAATCTGAACTGTTAGTGTAAAGTGATTTTATTAAAAAAAAATACTTATAAATACCTTAAGTTGTGACTTTTCAAACCAGAATCCTTTTGAACTGTTTGTTGAAATATACACCAAGTGCTAGGGTAATATGTTTTTGAAATCAATTGCAAGAGGAAAATAAACTATCACTACTCCAAATTAACGAGTATGGAGCCTTATTAAATTTTAACAGTGTCTGAAAGGTTTGCTAACTACATAAAGCAGCATAAATTTCTTTCGCATTCACATGATGAAGCACCAAACATAATATAGAGAAATATGTCCAAAATCTGACTGATTCTGCAACCCTCGAGTACTTGATATTTCTACAACTAATTGATTTTTACTATGTCCCTTAAAAGCAAGAAGTATATTCAGTATAGAATAAATAACCTCTTGATAAACCAATAGCTTAGTTTGCCAGCATATCTAATAGCTTGCCAACGTGTTTAAAAAATAACAAATAACAACATGACTTTCTTGTTACGGCTTTAGTCTTTTGGAACTTCATCCCCTTCTCTTACAGTCATTTTAAGGTAAGATATCCTTCTATGTTCCTTTTTATTGCACAATACCTGTTTGGGAACTGTAGGGAGGATAATCATTAATTAAATAATAATTCTTATTACAATCACTTATGTAGGAACTGAAGGTTCAAGCCTTATGCTGCCTGCCATTTTATATTCTACCTTCAAATTCTGTTTTTATTAAATAGTGTGCTGTTTGAGCATTCTCTTTTTTTATGTATGCACAATCTATAATTATGTAAGGACTTCCCATGAAGTCCATACAAATACACACTAATATTTTACAGGAATGGACACTCCCAGAAGCAGGGAACTGCCACTGAATATCCAAAATCCATTATTTTCATCTGCAGTTTATTGCCTTGTCAAGAAGGAGTGTGATAAGAAGAGGTGCAAAATTAGAGAGCTATTTATAAATTATGGCTCTTTTTCAGCCCCACAGCAAGCTCAAAAATCAGTACATCACATATATTAGAACAACTGAAAAAGCTAGATCTGAATGCTTTTTATATTTGAGACAAATTCCAATCACTGAATCTGAACACCTAATTTGATAAAGCTGAAATTTGGATCTGAACTTTGCATCCTGAGCATATTTAGTTTAGAAACATTAAATTAGTTTTAATCCTCAGCGATGAAAACCTGCCACCATTCTCTGCTGGTAGCAATATACAAAGGCACGAGCAATACAATCACCTCAGAGGAAATGCTGCTTTACTATTTCCCCTCAATTTGACCCTTGCTAGCATGCATGAATCAAATCAAGCACTTGAATATTTTGCAGACCTGGATTAACATATTTGCAAGGCTCAGTTGGATTTTCACGAAGAAAGCAGATATGGAAAGAAAAACTCTTTGTTGTTTATGGAAAGTCTGATAAACATGTGGTCAACACCTGGATTTTAAAGGGATTCTATTCCTTGCTCAATAAAAGTACAATAGCCACCTTCTGAGGCATTCAAACAATAAAACAAGATGATAGCAACAAAAAGAGCTGCCACATGTTGTTTTCTTCACCTCTTTGATTTTGTTTAATAACAATGAATCAACTTTTAAAAACAAAAGAGTAAAGTAACAGGTTAAAAATAAAAAAACCTTATAAAATGTGCATTAAAACATGGGAACACATGTACCATGAGGCATATGTTTTCCTCATAAACATTTTATACTGTGAAAATGTCATATTGGTGAATCTATTTCTGCATGACAGTGTTTGGCATCTTGGAAATGCCTGATGAAGCTGCCGTATGTGAATGTTACAAAATTCATGCTTACTAGAGCTTCTGTACCTTCCACTGACCTCTGCAGTATTAATGAGTGTGAATTCTGTCCTTTAAGCATAAAATATTGCTGTTTAGTACAGGCAAATACCTGCACAAGAGATTGTGCTAAATTAGGATTGAATTCTTGCTAGCTTTTCTGCCAGTATACTTTAGTAGAAAGGGAAAAAGCATTTCCACACTAGCATAGCTCTCAAGTAATCAGGAGGTGCATTGGCATAGCAACTCTATTGCAATCACTGGACCATTGTCCCTATTCAACTTGTGGAGCAAATTGGATTTACTCTCCTTTCACCCTAAGGTATGCAGTGAATATTACTCTGCCACCAGAAGTGCATGGGCCCAGGTGACAAGAGGCAGACTTGCAGATCATCTTTTTGTGTGCCAAACAGCATGCCTCAAGACTGGTTAAACCAACATTTTGGGGAAAGAAAATACCCTCCCCTAAGGAAGCAAACAGTGACTAACTCCATTTTAGATATCTAACTTTTAAAGTTCTCATATTAGGTGAGATGAATCTCATTACTGTACTGCTTTCTCTTCCCTCCCCTTATGTCTAGGAAGAGGGTGAGATACACTCTGCAAGGCATTCCCCAGTCCTGGCTGCCAACCATCCAAATCTAGCAACTTGCACGGATCCATCACATCTTTACTATGGACATTTTCCTATGGAAAATGAGGAAAGATGGTGAAAAGTTTGCTTCCACTCTTTATTAATGTCTAACACTTTCCTAAACAGATAAGTTTGGCAACCTTCTCTGGAACTGCAATATTCTGTCTTCAGTGGGATGGATATGGTTTAAAGTACTTGTGAATAGCAGTAATTTTAAGAGTTTATATCTAGAAGGAATGGAAAATGTAATCACTCCAGCTTCAGTTGGAAAAAAAAACGAAGAGAATTTTAAATTTCAACTAGCATATTGCTTCTAAAACTCATATAGCATTTGTCACTGCTCAGGACATTAAGTATAACATTAGATGGGAGATTCAAGCAAGCCAAATTCATTTAAGTATCTTGTTGCCAACAATTGCCAGAAACAATGTTAAGAAGTCACAATTAAGTGAAAGATTAGGAGGGAGAACTCAGTGACCTACCTCTGTCCTGCCTCTACAGTAACAAATATTTTCACTTTAGTAAAAAGACTTGCAGCCATACACAAAAGCCGAATAAGAAAAACAGCATATTTATCACATAGTATGGCAACAAATTTCCAGACAGATTCTACACATTTGAACTAGTACTTTTCCTGGGCATTAACTCCCATTTCAACTATAATTGCAAATTACCTGCCTCATGTCAGGGTTTAAGTAGAGCACATTTTGGTTTCAGGTAGAACTTCAAAACTGCTAATTAAGCAAAATAAAAAACAGAGAAAGACAATGCTCCTCCACTGAGGCAGTGCTACACACAGGCTCTGGAACAGCTCAGTTGCAGCTGGAAGTACATTTGCCTCATACTTCTGAACCTTACGGCCTGATCCTGCCACATGCCAATGTGTTCTTTTCACACTGACTATACAGACAAAAGAACTCAAAGGGGTAGACCTTTATACATTTCATTGTTTACCTGACGTTTATCAATCTGAAACACTGGCTAACTTGAAAAAGCTCTATTATGGGAAAGCACAAAGAACATGAATTTTATGTTCTGCTATTAACAGATATCATTCACTTTTACTGTATACATCAAGCTGCCAAGTAACATATCTTTGTGAGCAGAATATTTGAATTAAGCAGCTTTCAACAAAGAAACTATATAGTTGCCAAAGGAACAATGATTTTTATTTCATGTTTAAAGAGGGGTTTACAGACTGAAGCAAACTTGGAAAAAGAATAACTTTAATGGTAAAAACATGTAGCTGGCTGTCGTGAAAGAATAGATGTAATTATTGTGAGTTTGTTTTTAGAAGCTGTCTGCTTAGAAGAGGCAAAAACTCTTTTCCTTTGAAAACTTTACTTTGTTTCACAGATTTTGTGATTTACTCGTGTTATAGACATACAAAAATGAATGTGTAGGACATTTTCTGAAGTGGTAAAATATATTTAAGGAAAGAGAAATGGTGATATTGTCATTCCCCTATGTTAAACTGTCATGAAACAGCTCTAAAAGATATGATTTTGTTAAAAATAATAAAACTCTAAAAGAAGTAAATGTTGAGTTCTTCCTTTTGCATTCTCATTTCTGAGCCTTATGAATAACTTTGGTGACTAAGTCAATCTTATCATGCCAATTTTATAGGCTAGAAACTTACTTTCTAGAAATGAAAGATGGCATTCTTATGTATTCCTTTAAATATAGGATTTGGTGTTATAAGAAAAAATACCATAAACAGTGAGGGTTTCCACAATGAAATGAAGTTAAAAGGAAAGAAAGATGATAGCAAATGAATCCTGAGAAGCCATACCTTGTCAGGACTAAAAAGTTCCTGAAGTATATATACTATAGTAATTTATATGCTTTTACAAGTATTTTCTGCCTTTTATATTCAATAATAGTTTATCCTGACCAATCCTTTCTTTTCAGCCATATGAGGAACATGAAATCTATGTTCCCTTGGTTAAATTAGAAACCACACTGAGTCACATAATTCAGATTGAAATCAGGATCTACTTTTCAAAATTCTTGAGCAGGCAGCTGCAGAATATTTGCTTGTGTGTACAATGGCCACTCATCAAATTTGGACATGATTAAGAACTTACATCTTGTTGAAATCAGAGAGATCATTTTTTCATGTTCAGTAATTCTGAAAGTATTGAATGAGGCTCTACAGTGTTAATCGTCTCTGCAAGAGGACACAGAAAACTTGTCTCTGTCTTCCAGAGACATTGCTTATGTAACATTGAATAATAATTGCAGTGGTTGGTCCCCTTTTTTTATGTTTGAGAAGTTTATCACTTTAATAAAAGCAAAATAAACTCTTAGCCACATTAGAAATAATGTAACACAATGTTTTGTTTGTATGCTTAAAAAAATTGGTCGGTAAACCATGAGGCCTTGAATTAAATATAAGCTTAAAGACACTTACATATGAATTCAGGACTTGAAAAACATGGTCAGAGTGAGCTACTGCTAAAATGATGGAGATGATGGATGGGAGGAAATTTGAGTTCAATGAGTTGCCTGAAGGCTGAACACCCAAAGTTTCAGATAGAGGGAGGGGTCAAGGAAAAGAACGAGAGGGGCAAGAGGTAGCTTAAATTTGTGATTGAATTCTACTCTGAAGATACGGCTTGATTATAAAGCTCAGAAGCATATTAGTCCAAGAGTCCAATCACCCTTCCCAGAGAAATGCACATCAAATTTGTTGTAGAATGCTGCTCAGACAGTTTATGAGAGTGTGTGGTCCTCTTTTCAGCTGAGCAAATTAATCTCTCTGTGTTAAGGGAAAATCACCAAGGTATGTGATTTTAACACAGGACAATAAAATGACTCCAGAGTTTTCTTCTAAACTTACTGACCAAACCTCTCTTAATGTGATAAATGTTTATGGATTCTTCTAATTACAAGTCTGGTTTAAAGCTAAGACACTTAGAGAATACATCTCTCTTTCATAAAATTTCCGAGGTTTTCCTATAATAATCAATTACCATAATGAGTTTTTTTAAAGCTGCCATTTGTCACTTTCTTAAACTATATAAACTACCCAGTATAAAGATAAATAGCTAGAGCCAGCCTACCCTGGGGCCCTCTACCAGAGACGTCCATTAAATCAAAATCAACTGGGAAACCTGTTGGATTTTATTTCAAAGTCAGCCCTGTTTAAGCTGAAAAAAAATCTGTAGAAAACAAGTGTAACTTTATGGCAAGAAACCCTGCTTCCTTAACAGAACCTTAAAAAAAAGATGCTGGCCTTGATCCTTGAAACTGAAAGGCAACAAACTTGGAAGGAGAATGTGCAACTGCGTAAGTCTGAGACCTGTGCACAACAGGCTGGTCCCACAGTATGAACCGAAGCAATACAGATACATACTTGTAGTGTCTGCCAAGTAGTTCATGTTCCAGCAAAACCACTGGGAATCAAAACTGCTGGGCAAATCAAATGCCATCCATTTTTAGTCTGGATTATTCCTTTGATGTTTGCCACAGCATTTGAAGGTGTTCATAGTTTCAGCAGTGTTGAGACACAGCACATTCCTTGGCTAGGTTAATAGTACTGCAGAAGACTTCTCTAGCTTTCAAGACATGCACTGCTGAAACCAGGCAAAGCAGCCCTGCTCTGATTACTTCATCTTCCATCAGCATAGCATGATTCTTTTCACTCCTAAATTTAACATGCATAATCACTTAGTAGCAATAACCTAGTGTCTTCGCTTAAAAGGACAGTGCTCCGTTAGGGCATTGAAGCACTATACTCCAAACAAATAATCCACAGATATTCTGGGTTTTCACATGCTCTGGATTTTTAAAAATTTCTTGGATCTCTGGTCAGACATATTTTGTTGCATATATAAACTTCTGAATTTTTGTACAAGTTATACCTTGTATGAGTAAGAGCTCCAACACTCTGAGTGCTAAAACAAAATACTAAGTTGGAAAAAAAAAACTCTTTGCAAAACACAATTGTTGCATTGTTGCTGGAAACCCTGGCAGAAATTGAGGGTTAGATCAGCGGAAGAACTACACTGAGTTTGTTTCATCAGGAGTCCTGTCAGAGAGGTTCTTTTTCTGTGAATGAAAAGAGAATTTCAATTTCCTTTTTTTTTTTTCTCTTGAAGAAGAAAATAAAAGGCAATATATTCAAACAACAGGATATCTCTGACACCCTGAGACTATTTGCACTTCACACCTAAGGCAATGCCACCCAAATAAATATGAGAAGTTAATTACAGATGAACAAACAGATATCTTGGCTTATGTATACTTACTTGAAATGTATACTAGATGAGGACCTGCAGGAAAAGGCAGCTGACAGTTCCTTTCAAAAGTCTGTAGCTCATGACTGCAACTGCAATAAGACTGATTCATTTTTAGCACTCTTTACTTAACTGAGAATTTTTCTAAATTTATTTAATAAATACAATAAATGCATAATGACAAAAGTCATTATTTAGCTAGCAAGTATTACTATGAGAACAGAAATGAGTATCCTTTCAGGAGAATATCTGTTTCTTGTAAGCATTATGTATTATATCATTGCCACTCTCATTCTCTAAATAAAATTAGAACTGTGTGAATATGCTCACATGCTGTTAGCTCAACAAGTGCATGCTGTTTACTCAGGTCCCATGGCTCTTGTTCTTCAGGCCATTCAGAAGTACATTAGATCCACTAGCACTTTTTGTCCTCTGTCCATCCAAAAGTCTGCAGGAGCACTGCCTACCCTCTAATATAAACTCCATGTAATTCGAAATACTTGCATTTTTAGAGCCATGCACCTGAACCAGGTAGCAGATATGAAAGACAATGATAATGTCATAGGATCGCGTGTACAGTGTTGATTTCATTTGCAGCAACTTTTGAATTTCTTTTGAAAAAAGGATATGTTTTTAGAAAATTGCAGCAGATGAGTTGTGCTGATCCCATTCTGTGCCATGACCATGACGCAAGTAAAACACTCCTGACACAGGATCTGCATTCCGGTTCCTATGCTTATAGATCCAAAGATTTTGTAAACTGTGCTTGAATATCTTATGTCTGAGCCATCATTTTTCATGTAGTTCAAAGATTCTAGTATTAGGTATGTCCTTTAGACCGTTGTTATGTGTTTGCTGTTTATCGTATGTACAGACATAATTCTACATATATAGGCTGCTGGTCTTGAACAAAAATAATCTTTCCCTTATGATTTTACTTTTTCAAGAAGTTTTTTCTACTGCTATTGGTTCCTTAAACAACTCTGCTCTGTCTGGCATTTTTTGGTTGTGTACAGTTCTTGCATAAAATTTATGAAAATATCTAAGTGACTTAGGAGTCTAAGTTTAATTTTTAAAAAAGACACAGGAACTTCAAAGACTAAAGGACTAAGTCATTTATCCTAGGAAAGAGTGAGACAATCTGTCTATGCTTATTATTAGAAGTGTGCTTGTGTTCAACTTCAAGCCCAGCATCACAGATTATGCACTAAAACCTTCTTACCCTGACTTCATCTAGGCTGGTCCTAGAAGCTCTGCTGAATGGCTACTATCAGCACACTCCTATTTCCTATGTGCTGTGATTAAAACTTATTTGTAAACTGCATATTTATCAGCATCATTCCCACATTATTTTTATTCCTTAATTTATGGCCTCCTACTGCACTTGATTACAGCCAGGGAAAAAAGCAAGGCAGTTTGCTAGGAGAGAGCCACCGAACAAGCATGTGGACAGTGGGGAGGTTTAGTCAAAGGTAAGGGTCATTTGTGCAAGTCCGTTTACAGGACTCAACCTAAGAGAAAGTAACTCCAGAGTAATCCTTACTGTAAGTGTGTGCATAACCAGAAGGTACCTCATCCTACATTTTCCTTGAATGTGCATAAACCAGAGACTATAAAACCTTTGAAATGTCCTTTCATCTGCTACCTGCAAGCACCTAACTGTTTGAACAATTTAGCTGCATGCAGCATATGTGTAATCTCCTAAGGGATTCACAAACTATACGTTTCCCTTACCACCTTCAGGCCTTGATCCAATAAGGCTATGTTTGCACTATTAAATTAAACATTCCTGGGCACTGAAACATGATAATCTATATTGTTAAACTGTTTGGTTGGCCTCAGCACAGTTTTGGCCCAGGCCAGCTAGAACTTGCTTTTGAAAACATTTGCCAGGGGAAATTAGGGAATTAGTTAGCTAGTTATCCACAGTCTATTCACTAGAGGCAGTTTGAATGCAGCCATCCTCTTTTAAGAGCTAAAAGAGTTTGATAGTATGGACACGTGACATTCAATGGAAACTCAGTGCCAAAATATGCTCCCAACATATTTAATTTATAAGTACAGATATAGCCTCAGAGTTCTTATAGCATGTTACTAAAACAGATTGTTGTGATAATGGTAGCAATGAGAGTACACTTCTACTGCTATCCCAGTTTCAAACACCCCAGTCCTAGAGCATTAAAAGGGTATCTGAAAACTTATTTTTAACTTTCTAAGAAATTATATTTTAATATATAAATAGAATTCTTAATTAAAATAGTAATTATATTTTGACAGATACTAGACCTGCCACTTACTATAATATCTTAAAGTAATACAAATACAATTTTTCATTGATATTTATTCATTTTTGAAGTATTAAATGAAGTAAATTTGAATTGGTGGAAATCACCAGGAAAGCAACTGGACCCAGAGTCTGTTGAAATGAAAGCCAGCTGTTGGCAGTAGTAGAATCTTTCACAATTGCACAGAGAATATTTTCTTCATTTCAGTCAAATAGGTTCAATTACTAGCTCACTGAAAGGTGAGAAACCGGCTGGGAGTTGAAAAATTATAAAGATTTGTTTTCTTTCTCCAGTCTATTGTGTCTATTGTAAAAAACAGGTGTAGGAGGATGAGATCTACTAATTCTAAAATCTTGGTGATTATGAGGGCAAAAAAGAAGCGGTTCTGTCCCCCTCTCTAGATAAGTCTGTAACCCTTGGCTCTGGGGTTCATCCCTCTGTGATCCAAGACTTAGTTTGATGCAGCACAACTCTGTGACCTTGGCTCTGTTTAACTGAGAAAATTGTTGTTAAGGTGTGAAAAAATCCATGAGCTAAAGCCATAAACGATAAGAAAAGTAAAAACACAGACAGAAGTGAAACTATGGAAATGGTAATAGCAGCTCAAGGTGTCAAAAAGAAAAATACTGACACGAACAGGTACAAAACCCTAAGACAAAAAGTAGAGACTGGGAAGTCAGCAACTCAGCCATGCTGAGGATCACCTTGTTCCTAGGAGCAGTGGAGGCTGCTACTTCTCTACCCGATGGACCTCCAAATACTCATCAGGCATCTCAGGTGGAGGTGGAGAGAGAGCAAGTATATTAAACCTTAGTCCAATAACATGTTGTGCCTAGCACAACTACTGTGTGTATTAGCCCACAAGCAATTGCTCTATATTCTAGAGCTGGGTATATCCTGCTTGCAGAGTTTCTTCCCACATGATAAAAGATGCCTGGATAAAATTGACCTAGGAAATGAGGGCTAAAAGCTGTTTAAAGTACCAATCTAAAATGCCAGTTTGTTAGATAAATTTATACATCCCTTTTTCAGCAGAAATTTAATGATGTTTTACTTAAATTAAAAATATAAATAATATTTCACTTCTTTAAAAGAATACTCTTTTCCAAAGAAATCAAGTGTAAAACTTAATACAGGCATACCTCGGAGTTCGAGGGTTGCAGGTTCAGTTCCAGACCACCACGATGAAGTGAATATCGCAACAAAGTGAGTCACACAAATTTTTTTGTTTCCTAGTGCATATAAAAGTTATGTTTACACTATACTGTAGTCTATTAAGTGTGCAATAGCATTATGTCTAAAAAAACCAATGTACATACCTTAATTAAAAAATACTTTATTGCTAAAAAATGCTAACCATCATCTGAGCCTTCAGCGAGTCATAATCTTTTAGCTGATGGAAGGTCTTGCCTCAATGTTGATAGCTGCTGACTGATCAGGGTGATGGTTGCTGAAGGCTGGGGTGGCTGTGGCAATTTCTTAAAATAAGACAACAATGAAGTTTGCTGCATGGATTGACTCTTCCTTTCACAATGGATTTCTCTGTAGTATGCAATGCTGCTTGATAGCATTTTACCCACAAGAGAACTTCTTTCAAAATTGGAGTCAGTCCTCTCAAACCCTGCATTGACTTCTCCTCTCTAGCTGTGAAAGTCCTAGATGGCATCTTCTTCCAATATAAGGCTGTTTCATCTACATTGAAAATCTGTTGTTTAATGTAGCTACCTTCATCAATTACCTTAGCTAGATCTTCTGGATAACTTGCTGCAGCTTCTACATCAGCACTTGCTGCTTCACCTCGCACTTGTATGCTATGGAGACAGCTTTTTTCCTTAAACCTTGTGAACCAACCTCTGCCAGCTTCAAACTTTTCCTCCGCAGCTTCCTCACCTCTCTCAGCCTTCACAGAACTGAAGAGAGTTAGGGCCTTGCTCTGGTTTAGGCTTTGGCTTAAGGGAATGTTGTGGCTGGTTTGATCTTCTATCCAGACCACTAAAACTTTCTCCATATCAGCAATACGGCTGTTTCGCTTTCTTATCATTCGTGTGTTCACTGGAGTAGCACTTTTAATCTCCTGCAGGAACTTTTCCTTTGCATTCACAACTTGGCTAACTGTTTGGCACAAGAGGCCTAGCTTTCAGCCTGTTTCGGCTTTCAACATGCCTTTCTCACTAAGCTTCATCATTTCTAGCTTTTGATTTAAAGTGAGAGACGTGCAACTCTTCCTTTCACTTGAACACTTAGAGGACACTGTAGGGTTATTAACTGGCCTATTTTCAATACTGTTGTGTCTCAGGGGATAGGGAGGCTCGAGGAGAGGGAGAGAGATGGAGGAGTGGCTGGTCGGTGGAGCAGTCAGAACACACACAACATTTATTGGTTAAGTTTGCCGTCTTATATGGGCACAGTTCATGGCGCCCCAAAATAATTACAATAGTAACATCAAAGATCACTGATCACAGATCACCGTAACAGATATAATAATAATGAAAAAGTTTGAAATATTGCGAGAATTACCAAAATGTGACACAGAGACACAAAGTGAGCACGTGCTGTTGGAAAAATGGCGCCGACAGACTTGCTCGATGCAGGATTGCCACAAACCTTCAATCTGTAAAGATCGCAACATCTGCAAAGTGCAATAAAACAAAGCACAATAGAATGAGGTATGCCTATATTCATCCAGTTGAAATAAAAGGAAAAATGTAGCAATCACTATTTTCTAACACAATGAATATATAAATAAAAAATTACTGTAAAATCGTATTTGCAGTAAATTTTCTCAAATATATGTGCAAAGATTTCATGTATTTAATTACTTGGCAAAGAGAAGCACCAAATAAAAAACCCGATTTCACCAATGTATTTTGTGGTGGCCAAACATTAGGAATCAGCCTTTCTACAGGAAAAATAAATAAATAAATACGAATGAAAAAAAAGCTAAAAAAGATTATTTAAAACAAAGTTTTGTGAATGTTGTTAGAAATTCAAATCAATCTACTGTAGAATTTATCCAAAAAGAGGAAAATTCGATATCATTCTCTCCTCCAAGAGAGTGAGAGCCTACAACCTCCAGGAAAACAGATAGCCATCAAGCTGAGTCTGTAAGGAAGGAAAAATGCTGCAAACTTTGTACTTTCATTTCATCCTGCTGAGTCATAAACAGAATAAAATATTAAAGGCATTAGAAAAAGCACTGGTTTAAGTATGACTGACATTCACCTAGGAAAAATGAAGTTTATACTTCAGTCTTGCTGCCCCTTCTCTACATTGCTTCTCTAAATTTAAATATGCCACCAAACAGTTATCACTGGTGAAAATAGAACTGGCCGTCCTTGAGTTGTGGAGTTTGGGGGATTTTTTCTTAAAAGCATGTGTATCATATGTGGAGAGGGTTGAGGGCTGTAAGTCCCAAGTGCCAAGTGGAGATAAGTTTTTCCTCACTAACTAGATGCCTTGCTCCCAAGTGGGGACACTGTTGTCATCTAGCTGCTAGATACTGAGGTAACCCTGAGAATTGTGATATTGTTTGTGAATGTAGTATTAAAACATGCTGAAAGGCAAAAGAACTTCGGCTCTTATGGGATTTATTTTTTCATATTTTGAAAATTGAATAAAAATTCCTAAAACACTGAGGTCCAATTTCATAAAAACACTTCAAATTTAAGCTAAAACCCAAAATTTGACTCCACCGCTGCACAACCCTAAAAGCAGATAAACACAACTGCTGTCATAGTTTTTTGCATTAAACGGTTTTTGTTCAGATCTAAAAAAACCCTGCAGAGAACCAAAAAGAAAATGAGATTGCAGGTATGCTGTGCATATACAGCTATGAACAGAAGATATATGTATTATTACACCTTGTTAATTAAAGGATTTATGATCGGTTACTCTCTTAACCAGCATTTTCCTATAAAGCCTTTCCTAAACCAATTAATCTTATTGAACTTTATAGGATTCATGTTTCACAAAGTTTCAGTGAAGTTAAATAGATTATAGATTATAGATTTGGAGGTCTTTAGATAATAATAGGCAAGTAATTTACATACAGAAAGAAGAGGGGAAAAAATCTCACTTTTGCCACGGTAAGTTATTGTTGGCACGTATAATGATATGACCTTGCAGCTACACTGGTTAGCCATAGAGGTCTCTGTGTGGTTTGGAATTAGGAATATGGATTGTTTTTTGAGAGCAAAAGATGTAAGCAAGCTTTGCTTTCAGTTTGTTGCTGTTTTTTCAGTTAAATACCTCATCTTGGCTGTATTGTGTTTCCTTATGCACAGCAACAGAGAAGCAAATAGGAGAAGATGTGAAACAGATAAGCTCATGTGTAACACTGAATAGAAATCAAACCATGAGGAAGGGAATTTGTGAGCCATCTGCCTATCTATGTAGTTGAAATTCTCTCAGGAAATAAGATCACATTTAAATAAGGGAAGGGACTAAGAGGGAAATAAAAAATCATCAAGATGAAAGCCTTGAAGTATTCTTGTATCACACAAGCTGAGGAGAAGGAACCACACCCCAATCCTCCAAAAAAAGGAGGAAGAAGTTGAGGGATTTCCTAGAGAAGAATGAGAAAATGTAGCATGGGGAAGAGTTATGAAAGCTATGGGGGAAGAGGATTTCAGATTTTCAAAGACATTGCTAAAAATACACCCTCTTCATACTTTTACAGATGTTTTCTATTCCATGGTCTAGCATCTGAGAAAAGTAACTGCTGATCCATGCTCCTACATCAAAGTCTGAATAACATAAAAACTAAAAAATATATTGGAAAATGAAAAATGTAATTAACAAAAGGAAGAAACAGTATTGATTACATTAAGATGAAAGTTCCTGTGAAAAATAAACATATCAGGTAGGTCTCTGTCATTGTCTCAGAAAGGTATGACAGATAATTTTATATTTAGGGTCGGTTTCATAAGAGTAAGGCAATCTCATTTTTTAAAAAAATCAAAAATATGGCTTTAAAATAGAAAACAGTCAATGGTATTTCACATAGACCTTACACTGGTTGTGTAATTGCACTAGACAGGCGGTTACATACAGGTCCAAAAGTCTGGTTTTGAGCCTTAACGTAAATTTATTTCAAAGGAATCAGCTCTGCATGACTACCTTGTCATCAGAAAAAGAAGTCAAAAGCAACTGGATATGACAGTAACACTATCATTGTCTTGCATCCTGTTGACTACAAGTACTGTATGCCTTAAGCTTTCTACCAGTTTGATAAGGTGCTTCATCTTGGCAATGATGTCCTTGATTAGAATTTTTTAGGGGGCATGTAGATCACTAGATAGAGACAACTGCTAAATTCAATATTTTAATGCCTTCAGAAATAACACTGAGTTTAGCATATTCAATTCAATATAAATAATCATATCACATTTCATGATGTGAAAAAAAGGATTCTAATGGAGATACAAAGCTGCTGGTGAGCTAGGACTACAATAGCTGTTAAACCCTACATAGAAAAGGCCATACAATTCTGGACTATGTTTGGGTTAATGATTGCAAGTTCAGAATGTATTTGAGAAGAAAAAAGCTGAAAGTTTTCTACAGAATAAAATACATGTTTTGGCAATAACTTATACAGAACACTGGGCTTACAGAAAAAGCACTGGTCCAGATAAATAACTTCTTTATTTATGTCAAGAATTTTTAAAATGCTACATTTAATTTTAATATCATGATGAGAAGTATTTCTCCTGCTTGATAGGCCTCATTACACTACACTGAATATAGTGTTTGCCTTATTTAACAATTTTTATCAATCATTTAACAATGGACTATGCACTCAATGTCGATAGAAATACAAGTAACAAAGGCACAAGGGTACAATCAACTAGGAAAAACAATTTCTGTCATAGTGCATGATAATACTACAAAAGTAAAATAAGAAAAAATCTGTTGCTATTAAATTAAGTATATCAGGATGGTAAGGATAATCTTAATGAATTCAATTTTGATTTTGTGAAAACCTGAATCTTTATGATTTCTATTGTGCACTAAATTATGCTAGTTATGCTAAGAAAACCTGAGTGTGGTTAGCATTTCTATTAATGAATAGGTCAATCATAGTTTATGAGAGCCTGAATACATCTTAATTCAGAAGAACAAACTGGTATCTGTCAGAAAAAGCTACTTCTTTTTAGTGCAGGGAAAGCTATGAGTTTGAAGAGCTTAAATGAATTTTAAAAATCCCTACTGAAGGCAACATTTAAGTGTAATATTAATTGGAAGCATGTCTTTAAATTCTATTGACTATTCCTGAGTTTGCTGTTGAACAGAAAGTAAACAGACTCTTGACTTTGGTGGCAAGACAAAACATAATAAACATACAATTGTTCAGCTTCATTGCCTTTGGAAGATCAGCTCCAAAAAGAACTTAAATGAAAAACACTTAATAAAGTACCTCAATATTATATATATATATATATACATATATATGTATATATATATCTCCCACCAAAAGTTTAATACCAGAGCTTCGAACTGGCTAAGCTAATATCCTAGCTAATCATAATATATTTAAAATTCCTTAGTTTCTCAGGTATTTACATAAAGACCTATTAATTACTGTTTCTGTGTATAGGCACCAATATTTGCAAATGCTGATCACTAATATGATCAGGTGTCTATATTTAAACAGAGAACATGTTAAGATATCTACCTCTGCCTAAAAAGAGAAATAAAAAGAGCATAAAGATTTCATACGATACTATTCCACTGATACTGCAAGTTGCTGCAGCCACCAATACCTGATGAAAGTGTTTCGGTTGTGATGGCTGTCAATCTACTAAGCTGATCATAAAACTGTTTTCTTGGAGCTTCTTTAATCTTGCAAAGTCAAATCACAGTGAAGATCCCATCAGTCCCTTAAACTGGTATCAGCTAAATATTCTAGATTATGTTTATCTCCACAACAACAAAAAGCCCACAATGAATTGTCTGTGAAGCACTTGTGATTCCATATGAATAATAAAAAATAATATAAATATTCAGCAGCAATCTACCCTGGCAAATGGAATATTTTTGTTTTCCATTAGCCCTTTTAAACTAATTAATGAATTAATGAGTGAAAAGAAGCAATATCAGACCTCAGTAGACTGAAGTGAGGTCACTCCAGTGCCATTTCCAATTAATGTTAGCATTTCGTATGCATTACATAGTATCAAATGCTGAATCTTTGTGAGTTGGGAGTATTTAGTGGTTGGAACAAGGGACCAAGAACCCAAAGCTGGGAGTCCTACTCTTTGTTCTTCCACTGACTCACCTTGTCTCCTTGGGCCAGTCACCAAAGGTGTCAGGTGCTAGGACTTACCTACCAGGAGGAGTGATATGAGGCATAATTGACTAATAGCTTTAAAGCACTGGGCTATAGCCTGATGAAAGGAACAATAGAAGTGCAAATTATGTTCTTATTTTTTTGAAATCTGCATATAAATAGACCACCATGCTTGGAGGCCTGTAGATTTTTTTTATGAGACTTTTGACAGCCAACACTACCAGCTTGCCATGTAGAAGAACTACTAGAAAATAAAATGATTAGTGCAGCTAGGCAATAGAAGAGAGGCTTCTCTGTGATAATTTTTCAAAATGTTGCATGGGGTTTTAACTATGTGACTCTTATTGACTTAAATGGGAGTCATGCAGCTAAAAACTCATACAACACTTTGAAAATGTATCCCTAAGTGTTTTGTCAATAATCATATGTAAGCAATAAAATGGGATTCATTCTTTTCTACTCAAGACATATAAACATTATGTTTATATCAGCACAATTACTGACTTTCTGTAGCTTGATAGCTAGTCTTTAGTCATACTGTAATTGGCATCCTGATCGCATAATGTCATTTTAATGTGTTCTGAAGAACACACATTATATTATTAGATTCTTGCTGTGATAGAAGTGCAGAACAACTATATCATAAAAAATTTCAATAATGCTTACTCCAAAAATCATTCCCTATTCAAAATGCATTATAGATCAGTGTCTATCTAGGTAACAATTTTCTAGAAACATTTCCAAATTATAAAAACATAGCTATTTCCCCCCCCCCCCCAAGATAGAGCCACTGTATACTGCCTATACACTGAAAATAAAGCATATGGAATGGCACTGAAAGGATTGTCTCAGCCAGTCAGAATGGAGAAATACTACACTGCCACTGATCCATAGATTATGCTTATGCTGAGTTTCCATACAAAAAAAACTCTATATTCTGAGTGGATTATAATAGCCTTTGGCTAATTATTTTGAAAAGTTCTGGTTTTGTAGAATGTCTCATTAACCATAGTCATTACTTATACCTCTGTTAACTGGCTGGGGCCCTCTTCCTTAGGTGATTTTGAGATGATAGACAAGCCAATCTGGGACTTGTAAAATGGATTGTTCTTGTCATGGTTATCAAGGTACAATTATAACTCAATAATCAGTTTGATATTTCTCATTGATTGCAAAGCAAATCCTGAACTATAGCTGACTCTCAAGCTATTAAAGAGAATTTTTTTGAAAAGAAAGGAAACAATTGTAGCACTGATGATTCATGGCATGTAAAGAAGAATGCTTGAGGAGAACAGAGGATTACAAGGGGCAGAGAGGCCAGAAGCTATAATAATATACTTACAATGGACATGAGGAGGAAAAGCCATGAAGATAACAGCTCATGGAAGAAGCTTTCACAGTAGCTGCCCTCAACATAGTCATGAGAGCACAGCATAGAACATTTCGCAGTGTAATAATACCAGCTATGGGATGATTACAATATTTTAATATGATATTAATTCTAAGTCGACATATTTTTTATTTAGTTTATTGTACCACCCATAAACAGAAAGTAGGATCCCTGAATCATCATTTCTAGTAATGCAAAGTCAGAAGAGGAATTAGAAACTTACTCACAAACCCCTGCCAATATATGCTAGCCTTGACCTACTATTATACTTTGTTTCTGCTGAACAGAAGCTGCCAATTGTGCTAAGTTACATGATGATTTTATGAGGCAGACAAATACCTTCTCAGAAATACAATGAGATCATTACAAAGAGCTTATTGTGTTGGAAAGGCTTGATATTTTATACTGCATCTCTTAGTACTCAGAATATAATATCTCAGCATTGCAAAAATAAAAAGGAGAAAACATAATTAACAAAAGGGTAGTAGGCCTGGTTATAATATTTTTCAGTATATTAAACCAATATCACACATGGATCTATTCTTATAGAAGTCTGGAAGATGAAAGATGTTTGCCTGAGTATAAAACAAGAGGGATCCTATGCTTTTACTTCCCAGAAAAAAGAATAGTTTGTCAAATCCTTAACAGCTGCAGTAAGCAACATTATGTTAATAGAGCTGCTCATAAATATTTGCAGTGGTTTCTAAGGTTTCATTATATTTTAATTCTGAAGTCACTGATATAACCCCTCTGCTAAACTGTTTTTTTTTTAATTTGACAATTTCCATAATTTTTTAAGTGTAACAGCCAATAAATAAAATGCAAAAAAATTAGTGTGATCAAATGAATTACATCCTATGACCACAAGATGTAAATACATGGATATTCCACTATTGAAACATCCAGATTTCATGTTAAAACACAATGTAAAAAAGGTTCAGCACAATCAAACCATCAGTAACAGTCAAACTATTAGTAACAGAAGACTATAAACCAGCTCCTATACAGTCAACCTCTAAAAGAAAATGGAGTGGAATGGAAGAACATCAGAAATTTCAAACTCTGATGCTTATTATATCTGATATACGCAAAGTTGTCTGGAAGGGCAAGCAGAAACACTGGATGGCATCAACACCAGCAGACTTAGGGGATCAAAATAAAAGGGCTTTATCTAGTGCTGTTTTTATCTCCTTGGGCTTCCCAAGTAACTCAGGCGAGGAACGTGGCGAGGACCTCCCAGGCCATACACATCTGTGCCCTGTACAGCTTCTCCTAAAGCCCACTGGGTACTGCTTCCTTAGTAGTAGGGACTATTGATCTACCACCCTCATCCATGCTTTTTGGTAGCTGGATACGGTAAATACGCCCCCTGGAAATACAGGACTGCCATGCGTGGTTGTTGTCTGTTTTTTGAGGGAGAAAACAAAAAACAGTTCCACATCTCTCACTTGAATAGAGAATATGACTTTTCTCTCTAGAAAATGGGTCCAGACTCTTTCCCTAGGGAACACTCAACTTGCCAAGCAAACAGTGCTCGAGTGGCCATTCATAACCAAAAACAACAGCCTGAAGGAGAAAACAAAATCTGACTATGCAATCACACCAAAAAAAAGCAATTCATTCGAGTTAGTATGGTTTGCTGCTCCTGACATTTGCCGCAGTAACTGACAATATCTGCACTGTTACTTCACCCCAATTGCAAACTCAAACACATTAAGCCTCCTTTCACAACTGCAATAGGCTGAGAGGACATGTAGGCTCAGGTGTTGTAGCCTATCTGACTAGGAACATCATGTATTGCAACTGATTTTAATCATGTAACTATACCATAAGAGAGTTTTTCAGTCTGGCCTTTGCATTAGACTCTAAAAAAGCAATCTGAAAGACAATTGAAAAATGGAGCTTTTTAAATTTTCTTCACCTCACCCACCAAAAATTATCAACATCAAAAACAAGCAGTTTCTGTACCAAATCTTTTTTATCACGAATAGTTTGTTCCATTCTAATGTATATATTTCATCTCTGTTTTTACAGGCAGGATAATCAATGTTGAGGATAGACCAATCTTATATGACTCCTGATACTTTGACAAAATCTGAAAGTGATTTCCAGGTAAGTAAATGGGATAACAGTTCTATTTTTCTTGCTATGATTTTTTTCATATTTGTGGACTAAGCAGGTTTTATTAAACTACTGATTAAATGATAATTTAATGTCTTTCCAATTTGTCATGATGTTTCCAACTTTATTACAAAGTGTGTTTTCAAACTGAAGTAACATGCATTCCCATACGAACTATCAGTAATGCAGGCAGCAGTATGTACAGTTTATAGACCATCCTTAAACTGCCTTACCTTTGTAATGATATTGCAATATAGCCATTTCATAAGCACTTAATGTGACTACGTAAGAAGTGAATAATGATTTAACATGATTAGGTATATTTTATGGTTTTTTTTCACAAAATAACCATGTAACTGCACATGAAACATAAACTTTCTAAATTGTATTGTATAAAGTGTTGCTAAAACAGAAGATGAATTTGCTAAGAGTTAGTCTCATCAGCTGTGCATTTATTTGCTTGCTTCCCAGGATGTCTACACTGCTGTCACTACAGCGGCTGCTGCTCTTGAGGAAACACCAGACTTAACCTGAAATCTGTTCAAGTGGATGTGTCAACAGACACCCACAGCCACGTGGCACTCAGTTTAACCATTTGAGTGTTCAATTTGCTTCTCTAGCAGCTTCTGCCGCTCACACTGAGTTCCATGCTGTCCTGCCACCAGTGCTTTCAGTAGCTATTTCTAAGAGAGCTGCAGTCACTGCAGTACGGGTATAGCTTTTATGAAAACACAGATTAACCAGAAAGATTCTGAGAGAGTGTATTTCAGACACTACAGACAAGCGTAGAGAAGAACAATTGCAATGAAAATTATCATAAATCACCTAACTTGAATAGGCTTCAGAGGTTTGCTACAGACTGGATTGGTGCTTAATCATTTCAGACAACATATTTAGTACAAGTCAATGCACACACCCAGCATCAAATTCACTACAGGTGTAAGCAAGCGTGACTTTAATTGAGTTGTGCCTGCTTATATTAGATTTGGCCTAAACTCAGAATGGCTTTCAGCAGGTGTAGTTTATGGTGTACCAGGTGATCTATCTTTTGCAATAGCATAAAAATAAAAATAAATACAACAGAAGATTACGCTGTGTAAGAAATGACCATAATTACAGTTAGAGGTTAGATATAAAAGAGGTGTTATACAGGCTCGGCAAGCAGCTTCTGCTGCATTTCTTTATAATCTGTAAGTGTTCTGACAAACCAGCTCTGATAGAGGAATTTTCTACTCCTTCCTTCTCTACTCCAGTCCTCTCTTGTAGGCTGTTTCCTCAATGCTGCTGGTGGCTGAATAAGTAGTGGGTCCATGCTTCAGTCTACAGCCCAATATCAGCACAAACCCACCTTCAGAAGCACCTGAAGTTAATAGATCAGACTGTGAAAAACAGGTCTTGGAGCATGGATATGCTTTCCATTCTGCATCCCCATCGTGGAAGAGGATTCTCAGCAATGGGCTGGGACAGACAGTTTAATCTGTAGATCTCTGTAGACACCCCTGCTTTGGTCACTGCATAGGCAAGAAAGAGCCTTGGTCCTCAGGGAACAGAGGCAACACAGCCTCTGTACCCTAAAGCTGTGCCTTTGCTAGGGACAGAAGCTGCCTTTTTAAGTCAACTGAAGGAAAACCATACAAAAACAAAATAGGTCTGTTTTCAGTCAAATACTGACTGGATGAAAGACCATTCTTTAACACCATCTAATAACTGAGGTGAAGCAAAGAGAAAGAGGTTCCTTGTACCCTCTCCCAGTTCACTGTGTGCACAAGCCACTTTATAGCCTGACAAAAATCAGTACTTATTTCTAATAGAAAAAATGCAGTGTGAAATTACCTCAAACTACTTGCATAATTATGGTCCATGAAAACAAGTGCATGAGTGGATAAGCTGTAGTTCAAGAGAACCATGAACAACTTGGATTTCATTGTTGGGTCATGCATTTAAATCCACAGAGAAGCCCCACACTAAACACCATTTTGTTAAACTGCAAAACCACAAATCGTGAAGAAGCTGGTTTGTTTGGGTCAAAGCCCATTGAAACAGAGACTAATACAATTCTGCTATTGGAAGGGCACCAGGGCCATTGTGGATAGTAACCTGTGCCCTACAGGCCCTACAGGCCAATTCCTTCTCCTATGTCTTGATTTCATTCCTGGAAGCCAGAAAAGTGCTAAAATAGAATGAGGGCTTTGACTGGCTGCCAGTGCCTGTCCTTCTTCCATCCATTAACACTCCCTAATCTGAGAAATGCACCAGCCCACACCACGCACCAGTTATGCTGATTAGAAAATTCATGCTTCAGTATTAGTGCTGATTAAAAAGGTTTTCCTGTGCTTTATGCAGTTGCTGAATATTCATCAGCAGTGTCTGGTTTAAGAAATGATAAATAGCGTAGGAAACAATTTTATAACTACATCAAAAACTTATTTGTAGTGTTCAGCAATGTCGCCCTACAGCCTAGTTTATAAACAAATTATCTGAATTATTAATTTATCATGCAGGGACTGCAAAAAAAGAAAAAAATCCCAGTGGGTTATTACAGCCCTTCACAGGAAATGCATATCTCCTGGTACTAATGACATCATCCATAACAAGAAATTTATTTCCAAAGAACTCAAAACAAAATTTAATTAACTGTATATGATATTTTCAAATTAAACATGAGTTAAGGGGTTCAGAATTGGGATTTATAAAACAGTTCTAAAGTAAATTCATCTTCAAGTAGATTAAAAATAACAACAACAAAAACCCTTTCAAACTCCAAAATAAAAATAAAATTTAATGAAATGATTTTTTTCATCTGCTGACAATATGGAAATGATTTGCTTCTGCCTGGAATTCCCATTTGTTTAAAAGAATCAGCAAGAATGCTAGTAGATATGGAATGCAGCCTGATTCAGCAGTGCTGGGGCTGTGATGAAAAAGGAAATCTTCCAAATGAAATCCCCACTTTCCCCTATTTTGTCAATTTTTCTTGTTCTGTATGACAACAGCACACAAAATAAAAACAGAGTAATCTACACTGCATGATGTCTGTTCTGAAGTTGTCTTTGAAATAACAAATCAGACATACCAGACACATAATAGAGAACAGGACTACTTGGATTTTGACTGAAATTTCTTATGTTTGTTACCAAAAGGCAAATGAAAAACAAAATAAAATGGAAATAAAAACAAAAAATGTACCTTATACAAGGGGATGTCGTGAAGTTCCTATTTGTGGCATCATAGAAAAAGTATTTGGCTGTTGTATTGAGAAGAGAAAGGGAAAAAAAGATTAAATCAAAGGAAAAAAACATGTAAAAATAACTCCGGAGAAATGACAGAAATGTGGGAATTCGTCAAACTTCAGGAAAAGGTCAAAGATTAGGTTCTTGATGTATATGTTAACTACTTGGATACTGAGATGTATGGACTACTCAAGCACGATCAGTGTCAGCTCCTTTTTTGTTATTTCTTTTTGATAGATTACATTTTTAAAAACAAAACAAAACTTACCAGTGCATCTTTAAGGCTGAGATGTTCACTGAATAAATATCAAGCAATTCTTTTGATGCTGCAGCATCATTCTTTTACAATGAAGAAGGACTTCTGTGAGGATGAAAGGGGTCAAAAATTATACTGCTATATTTCTTTCCAATTTTCTTTCAGTTGGCTTTGACTACATGCTCTTCCAAGAGAGATACTGTTGACAGAAGAAGCAGAGAACTTGGACAGTGATATTTTGTACTGAGAGTATGACAGGAGGAATTAATTGCTTCTCCAAAGCACCTTCTACAGATTACACTGGAATAACAAGAATGTGCACTTGAAGTCTACAGATCTAAAATTCCAATCTTGACCAAACAATCTCCGTTTCCCATTTTCTCATGGCCACCCCTCTGGGCATGACTGCTGTGAAATGGTAGTAACTCAGAAACTTTGGTTAGATAATCACTTTCCGAGGTTTTTCTTAGTGGTGATGACAAAAGCAAGATCCTGTGAAGCAGTGGTGAAAAAATACCTAATTGCCCTTTATGATTTGTTGTGAGACCTGCAAGATGCTATCAGAAATGAGAACTGACATTACACATTCCAGAAATTGGTAGTGTGGGAAGATGAGAGAAAGTGCAATTATGGAAGGAGCTGAAATTTTATTTAGAATTTAAGAAACTATTTTTATTTTTAGAAAAACATCGTAACAGAGTAACTGTTTTGTGAAATGCTGAGTAAAAAGGACCTTTTATGAGGCAGTTAAAGGTCAGAGGAAAATCTAGTCTGCACGAAGTCACCACAATTATGTACTGATGTGTAAAAAGAGAAAATTATATATAATCGTATTCACAGACCAAACAGCTGAGGTGAAGCCAGCTGATAATAGCTAAATTATATAAATGCAAAAAAAAACATGTAATGCAAGGGTTATTGTTATTATTGGTGGTGACAATCATTGGATTTCTTACCTTGGAACATACCAGCCACTCTGTGAGGCACTGTATATACAGAATAACAAAATGTTCTCTGTCCTAAGGATCGAATCATTTGAGATTTTGTTGTGTATTTTTGACTTGCCCAAGCCCATAATTTATATTCCAAAAATCTGCGTAGCATCCAAAAGCCATTAAAACACAGAAACATTTCTTAATTTTCATCATATTGTTTCTATTCCTTCAGTCCCGATAATTTCACTAGTTTTGTTACTTTAGCCATTGTAAATAGAAACTGCCGTTAACCTGGGACAGACACCATTCATTTCTGCTGCATATACAGGTGTGAGAAGCTGTATTCACATCCTTATAAAGCTAGCAGGACAGAAAGGATATTTTACCTTTCCAAAAGTATTCTAACTTGTTTCTAGTGTTGTGATTCGAACACTGAGACCTAAGGTAGAAGACATTAAAGCTCTATTTTGCTTGGAGAAGCTAAGTGATAGGTCTTTTAAGAGATTTTGATGTCTTCTCTTGAACCCTGTACAGTTGCACAGGTAAAAATATGTAAAATACACAGTTACTGACTGCAGGGTAAAGATATAACCTGCAATCAGACAAATACTGCAAATAATTTCTTATTCGGCAGTGAAGGCATTGTGCTAGGAAGTAGCTTTGGATTCCACAGTGGGATCTAAGCCCACAGAGTGCAGCTCTCTGCCACTGCCTGCCTCCTCTCCCAGTGCGGTCAGCTTTCTGGCTCAGGACTAATCCTTTCCAGGTACTTGCAGAGAGAGCATCAAAACTGAGGTCTGGTTTCAGGTGTGATCTTGATGTACTGCTGTAATGAAACCAGTAGAAATTAATATTCACTTACTCTTAGTTTCACCAAGCATAAGCGATGCAGCTGTGTCACATTTTTACCTTTGACTTCACTGGAAACAAAATTAAACCTGTACAGTGCACTTTGAAATCCTTTATAATATATTTAGGCAATACAAAGTCCATAATACAAAACTGATTCCAAGGGCAAAAAAGCAGACCATCTGGCCAGGAGTTTATTGAGATTATTATATTTTTTACAGAAAAAAAAGTACTATATACCATGTATATTGCTGTAATAAGATCCTGTGCAGTATGGATATTTTAAATACACATAGTGTACTAAAAATGTAAATTATCAAAACTACACTTTGCATAAAATAAATATTGTATTGTGTGGAAGATGTTGGCATTGTGCTAAAACATACTGGAAATAAAGTGAATGAGATATTTAATATATATAGGTTCATATCAAGTTTCTGTAAAAATAATATACAGCCTCTGATTCCAGAGGTCTGCAGGAAAAAAGCAGAATATTAATTTTCATGGCACTCCAGTCCAGTGTTTCCATAGGTATTATGCCTCTGTTTCTACAAAAAACTGTTGCTACATAGCAGGACCACTATAGCTGAAAATGTCCCATGAATTGAACAGGAATCTTTCCAACCAAAAAGTGCCAAATAACAAGTCACCTCAAATGGATGGTAAAAAGTATAATTACAAGTGCATTTTTATACCTGCAATGAATCCAACTTCGAAAGCTTTACATTGTTTATATGTTATATTCCAGTTATAAATAAAATTTTAAAAGGTGCTGTATACCTCAAAAAGAACATTAAAACATCAAAGTAATATGTATGTTTATTATGTTACCATGACACATTACACTGTGGAGGTGTGTATAAATTTGATGGCCAGAAAAAACATATTTACAGAGTGTGAAATTATGAATTATTGTTTTCTTTACTCACAGAGCTAGTTTAATTGTGGTTTTACATTTTCCAATAAAATTTTCATAAAGTCCTGTAGTCTGATAGAGTCATGTTAAAAGCAGCATTTACTCAACCTTCTGCCTTTTACATGAGCAAAACAAACTAGCAAAATACTAAAAGATACTCTAAAATAGCCTAGGATAGCCTCACCTGTGACCCTGAAATATAAAACCTAGAAAAAAATGATGGTGATCCATTTTTAATGAGAGATTCGTGGTTGTGTTCTGATCCTGCAACTTAACCCAGTCAGATCCACTTCTAGGCTTGTACAGTCTCTTACTGCAATCATGTGCACTGGGCTCCTTTTTTATAAACCAGCTGAGGGCCTGAGGCCTGTCCCTAACACAGTATTGAACTTATTTCCTTTTTTATTTCAATAGCAGTTTCTTTGCACCCACATTCATAATCAGCAAAAATAAGATCATCTTCATTTATCACAGAATTGTTCAGGTTGGAAGGGATGCCAGGAGGTCTCTAGTCCAACCTCCTGCTCAGAGCAGGGCTAACACTGAATTCAGACCAGGTTGCTAAAGACTTTGTCCAGTCTAGTCTCGAAAAATCTCTAAGGATGGAGATACTGCTGTCTCTCTGGCCACCTTGCTCCAGAATTTAATTAGTCTCACAGCAAAATTATTCTCCTTGAATCATCTCAGAACATTTCAGTTATTACTATTGCCTCTCATTCTCCCACTGTGCACCTCAGTAAAGAGCTTGGCTCTGTCTCCTTGATAGTCCCTAAGGTCCCCGAACGCTGCCTCTTCCCCAGGCTGAACCAGCTCCGCTCCCTCAGCCTGTCCTCTCAGAGCAAGTGCTCCAGCCCCCGACTGTTTGGTAGCCTTCTGCTGAACTTGCTCTGGTTAATCAATGTCTTTTCTGTATTGACGAGCCCAAAATTGGATGCAGTACTCCAGAAGTGACCTAATAAGTACCAAGTAGAGAAAAATAATCACTTCCCTTGATCTAATGGCTGCGATCCTGCTAGCCTTCATTACAGCCAGGGCATGCTGTTGACTCATGTCTAGGCTACTGCCCACTAGGACTCCCCAGGTCCTTTTCAGCAGAGTTGTTACCCAGCCATTCAGCCAGCCTGCACTGATGGAAGGGGTTAGTCTGTCCAAGGTGCAGGACTTTGCATTTGTCCCTGCTGAATTTCATGAGATTCCTTTCAGCCTATACATCTGGCCTTCCAGGTCCCTCTGAATGGCAGCCCTGCCCTCAAGAGTTGCCACTGCACCCCCCAGTTTGGTGTCATCTGCATATTTGATGAAGATGCCCTCTGTCTTCTCCAAGTCATTGAGAAAGATATTAAACAGGTTAGGTCCCAGACCCCTGAGGAACTCCACTAGTAACCAGTCCCCAAAGTAGAGTATGAACCATTAGTTATTACACTTTGATCCCAGCAATCCAGCCAGTTTTATATCCACCTAGTAGTCCATCCATCTAGACTGTAATGTTCTAGCTTGAATACAAAGATGCTGTTGAAGACCACATTAAAATCCTTGCCAAAGTCAAGGTAGATGACATCACCTGCCAAGATGATGTGATGAATTGTATGCCTAATATTCTACAATAGGAATATGTGAAGACCATATTTTCAGCCCAGTCTGTGTTTTTCTTACTTCTGGTGACAGCTGCTTTAGCTGGTAATAAGCTCTCCTTGTGAACTTCCAATAGCATCCCATCAGCCTTAGATCTTATGCACTCTAACACTCTGATTAAACTACTTCACCCATTGTTTCTGATTGAACTAAGGGGAAATCATAAAGTACACCTGCATATTCACTGAAATTCAGAGATGAATTTCCTTTGGCCATTCTTCCAGCCCCCTAGTGACTGCTTTTCCAACCACCTGAGTGACTGAAAATTGCTGAAACACTACCAGAAAGCAGATTCTGTGCTCGCGCACTAGTGTATCGATGCAGCATGGTATATTTCATTAGGGAGAGGTCGCAGCTTGAAGAAGTACAGGCGAGATGGAGATTTTTACAAAACCAAGGCAGACTTCTGGAATATAAACTAAGTCACTAATTCAAAATCCACATTTCACACATTGAATCATTTACTCATCTGCAACTTCCCTCTAATCCCCCAGAACATTTAATCACATGCATTCTCAGAAAAACCTACTTATATATTTAATTGCTTGATGGATCAAGGTCTTAACTGAAAAGGGCAGAGCTATGCTATAGTGGAATGACTAGGACACCTGAGGCTGTAGGATTCATCTCATCCAACATTAGACATTTATAACAAAAACATATATCTGAGCTCATTACTATGGGCCCCCTTCATAATTAATGGAGGGAAATAGACACTTCTAGGGTGCAATTCATCAGTCTTACTTTTAACATCTGCTTTAGGAAGAGATGAATAACACCCTTCTGGTATATATTTTTCTCTGCTGTTTATAAAAGGGGATCAAGGTGACTACTTCAGAGGCAGGCATTTATATTTGGATCCTGCCCCTAAAAAAGCCTCCTACCTCAAAGGACTGTAGAAAAGATTGTCTACAATTTGTAGATTGCCTCTAAGTCTTATTCTGCTCCTTCATTCCTAACTGAGGTTCCTAACTGCTGCACTCCAGTCTGTAGTTCTTGGTTCATTTTCTGATTATACTTGCCCTAGTATCTATCCCTAAGCACTCAGCACTGCCTGCTCCTGTTTCTGTCCCCTCACTTGCAGTGGTAAAATCCCCAGCACCCCAACCTTGCCCGAACCTGTGTTAGGCATCTGCCTTGCCCCTTAGGCCTGCGATATACAGATGCTTCTGCATCTGGCACTTTGTCCCTAGACTGGAGTGTTAAGGCTCCTTCCCGCTCCTGACACTGATCTTTCTTAATCACAGGTTCTAACTTTTGCTTCCATCCCACTCCCAGCCCAGTGTAGCAGCCCTGTCCACCCATCCCCTAGCTGTAGTAATTAGACTGTAAGCTTGAGCTTTTTTTAGGAAGGGACAGTATCTGCCACATAACTTCTTCTGTGCTATAAATTGCCTACTAGAAAGATGACTCAGTGAATATTACCATTAAATGATACTTACAATAATAAAAATATAAAGGTAACACAGTTCATTAATGGAACAATGCACTAAGTGGAAAGCAAGCATAAGGAAAAAGGTCAGTATTTAGACATCTGTCTACCAAAAAACATGTGGCTACTGCAGTCAGCCATTGACCTTCTCCTGAGACACTTCAGTCATTCTTTTAAATATTCTCATGATTTTTTTCTAGTTTCCTCCAAGACTGTTCTTTCTTTGCCTCCAAAGTATCTCTCTAGTTTTATTTCTACCCCTTCTCTAGCATTCCTCCTCCACCTACCATCAGTAACAGAAGCTGTTTGAACAGAGTGGACCTTACCACATTCCCTGAGCTCAGTAGACATGTAATCCCAGCCAAAACCCTCTCTAGCAAGCTTACCTATGTGAATTCTTCTGTTAACACAGCCGAGCAGCTGGATCATCCATTTTTCCAGTAATAACCAGCTTCTGATGGGAGCAAATAAAACACTGATCTTTCCAGCCAGATCATAGTTTTGTAGTGGAATCTCCTTCAATATACCTCCTCCAAAGGTAACCAGGAGGCTCAAACTCTCAATATTCTCAACAGAGCAGCTGTTTACTGCACTCCCCCAAAAATTGGTGATACGAGTTATCATTAATTTCCTTAAAAATGACAAAAGGCTTTGCCACAGTGCCCAACAGATAGGTGTTAAGTTTTAATAACTCTAATGGCAAGCAGAGATGATATTAAATTATGTACTCTTACAAATCCCAAATAAATCAAATTATTTGAATATTAATACATTCACTTTTCATAAAACAACAATCAGATCACTGGACGCAACTGCAGTGAGACAAAGGGCAAAAAGGAAAGACAGAAATACACAGCTTTCTCCATCCTCACAAATGATACTGCAGCCATAGTAATCCATTCATCCCCATCCCTTCACCCTCCAAATTACCTGTTTATTTGCTTTTCTTTGACCGATCAGTAAACTATCAAGCACAACTCATACAAGAACAGTAAATGTTAATAAATGGGAAATTAATTGTTAGAAAGAGCTCAGCTGCACCAAAAAAGCAACATTATCTTTTAGTACGTGTCTTTTGTCATTAGAATCCAGAGGGACCCTGCTATTGCCCTTTTCAAACACTCAGGTATGTTAATGTTCATAATGGTGACCTAATCAGTTTAGGTGTATCACCCAAACAGTTTCACAGAAGCAATTGAGAGAGTGTCATTGAGGACTTGTAAATGCAGTGTGCTTCAGCATGTCTGCGGAGCAGACCAGAGTGTGATGGAAGGCAGGTACGATATACTCCTTCTCAAAAGCTGCTGATCTTTTACAGAAAATCACATTCTAAAACAAGGTTTCATTTGGAATTTAAATGGATAAAGCATAGAAGCACTGTTAGATTCAAATTCTGCTAAGAGCTGTGAGATATTCTTCACATAAAAGTCCCAAATTTCAAGCTTGAGTTCACAAGGTATTCCCACAAAATATATCGTAGTACGTCCTATCAGCAAATTATAAAGGTGTGTGAAAATAAGTTCTTGAGTCACTTGTCCTATGCATGGAAGTGAATGTCTTGCATGTGGGACATTGGAAAATTCCTTCTAAACTGAAAATGATAAAATGTTAATGAATAAAACACAAAAAACTAACTTATAATGCCTTTTTACTTTTATTTTTATTTTTTCTTTCATGTGATTCTAAAAATATCAGTAACATAAGAAGAAGCTATGAAAAAGGCCTATGCAATATTGTGATTTTATGAAAGATGGCTGAAGTGCCTGGCATGGATTTTAATGACAGAAGAAAGGCCCTATGCAAAAGCACTTCCACTTGTTTTGCCAGAAAGAAAAGCAAAAAATTTGAGTCACACTGACAAAATTACGAAAGGTCAAAGTTGTAACCAAGAAGCATATTACAATCTTTTATCTTACGCACATAACTAAGAAACACCGGGACTACACAAACGAAGTATCTTGATGAAAATTCCCCAGCTTTCAGCACCCTACTAAGTTCTTCAAAGCATGTTTTATAACAAAAGGCAAAACAAAATGTAGAAACAGATGTTCTTCCCTCCTCATTTGCTCAGAAAGCATTCCCCATAAATTAATTCAAGTCCCTCCCTCCGTACAGATTCCTCTATAAATACCATGTCTTTAATCACCAATGAAGAAATAAAAAAAACAGTCAGATAATAATATGTTAATAACTGACAACAATAACAATGAAATGGAGCCACCAAAATGTGAAAATGCCTTTCTAGGAGCCCTATTATGTAAATTTCACAAGACTTGAAAGTCTTTCTTTTTCTTAGTTTGGGCTTATTTATGGCTCTGCACTTGTTAAGACAGAGGATGTTTGTATTAAAAGCAATCCAGGGGAGAAATACTCAGTGGAACCACAGTGAAGGTGAAGATGGCCTGTGTGTCCACTGAGCTTCATATATTGCTTTTATGGCGCTAAGAATTATTATACTTTGTATGTTTTCTAATTCAGATTATCTGAAATCCTCCATGGGGTGTGATGCAGCCCATCCTCATAGAGTTCACAGCGTGAAAACTAGGGTATGTGTTACATGCTGAGGAGTGCCATGTGAATGCATGTGGAAGTGTTTGGAGAGCATAAAAGTCTACCGCAGTACCTAGTGGAGGACTATAGAGAGTGCAGAGAGCCTGTCCTGGTGCAACCTTACCTGCACTGCCTACAGGAAGCGGCCTCCAGCCAGGTGTGGTCCCAGGCAGCAACAGTGAGCACGGGCTGCCCCACGTCACTTCAACAGGATCCAGGATCAGCAGTCCAGAGCTTAAGCTGTCTCCCCTGCCCTGTTTTGTTTAGCAGCAAAGGCATAGTCTAAGGGTATGTTTTCCTGAGTTATTTAATTTCTATACAGTATCCTTCTCCCTCTCGCATGCTCACATGTGCTTAAAAAAAAAAAAAAAAAAAAAAAAAGCATGATACCATTTTCCAACGTTTTTCTCAGACAAAAAACTGCCATGATCTGTTTCACCTACAATGACATCTATTTTCAAAAAAACGATAGAATTTCTTTGAGATTTGAGATGTTTATCTGCATGGGCAGAATCACAATATCAGTGACCTGTTTTTCTCCTTCTTATGTTCAGATTTTTGGAGAAGCTCACTTTTCAGTGAGTACACTTTATGGTCTTTAGACTTGTGTATAGGCTGGTAGTGTAGCCTAGGAGTAGTTCTGAAGAACAAAATAGCTGGTGTTTAGGATCCAGTGTCCATACTGTACACTTCAAGGGGGATTAATTTAGACTAGTTCTTGTGTGGTCCATGGACTGAATGGCTATTTGCAGTTGGTGTGCTTTCAGTATGCTTTTGGAGAATATAATCCAGTTTAATTTCATGCTAAAGGAGTCCAGTTTGTATTCACCAAGGTTGTGATGTGCAATGATGTGCATGATGTACAACACCCAGCTCATGGGATGATCAGAAGATTAGCTCCTTTTAGGTGCCTAACCAGCAATTGGACTCTTTGGAAAATGTGTTGGCTGGAAAAATCGCCATGACCTTGAGCTGATTTCCTTCACCAGGGTATCACCTTCAAAGAATAAGAGCAATAAGCAAAATTCATTGCAAATGTTGTTGATTTACTTGACTGCATTTACACAAAATTTACGCATATATTATTGTACACCACCAGGAGATGATTGTTCTAAAAGCCATAAACAATTTTACTCCAATTTGCAGAATAGTGATAATCAAAATGTTTCATTCTGCAGACAAGCGAAACTAGTGATAACATCAGTGGTCTGTTTTGTTGAGGTTTTGATTTAGTTTACTTGGGATTCCTTGTCTGGAACTTTTTTTTTTTTTTTTTTTTTTTTTTTTCCCTAACAGTTAATTTTGAATTAAGTCTGGAAGACTTTTTTTCCTTGTCTTCAAGATGGAATTGAGATGGAAAGGTGCATAGATCTTAGTACTGACTGATAAATGACATGGTATTTCCTCTTTCCCCCTCCACCCCAATACTGTATACTTTTCCTCTTCCTTATACTTCTCTGCTCACCTGTGCTTGAGGAGATGTAATCCATTCTGCCTTTCCCATACAAGATAAGAACAGAGGCCGTGAGCAGCCTGCCTCTGAGGATTGGCAGAGACAGCAGACTATGAAACAGCCCAGTGGTGAGTTGGTGAAATGACTGTCTCTCCAAATGTCCAATACCTTCCAGATGTACTATCTGGTTCTTCAGCTGCAGAAGTGGCTAAATACAATTTGCTTCATTCTTATCTCCTATAACATTTCAGAAATGGCAACAAAACCCACCTTTACTTGAAAGTTCAAATCTGATTTAAACACAGGCTCTAGGATTTCTTTCAAGCCTTGAAAGGTATTCATCTTCTGTAAATGAAAATCTGATCTGTTTTCAGCTGGCTTAAATGAGCATGGTGGCTAGGCTTCACAAAAAAAAAGGAAGTCAAAACCAAAACAACTGGAAAGTACGCTATTACCTGCTGGTAAAGAGTCCTACCCATTAGCTTTTGTCTCACACACTCTAGTACAGCACCTTACACTGTTTAACATACATTTTTCCATCTCTACTGGTGATAGTCAGCTGGATGCTACAGTTCCCTCAGCTCTTCAGTTGTTTTTATTCTTTCAACCACACGCTGTTATCATGAATTATCTGATTTCAAAGAAGAGAAAATGTGTCTTTTTGTAATAAAGCTGTTCAAGCTATTTAAAATACGTTTTCCAGATTATCAACTTTTTGTCACATCAGAATTCTGCTTAAACACAGATAAGCAATAGCTTCATCAAGTTTTATCTTGCCTAAACTGAACAAGGGGCAAGGTGACTCACTGAACAAGTAATAGAAAGCAGAGCCTTTCATCTGTAAGTCACCAGTTCAAATTCAGTAAAGGTCACCACTGATAACCAGCTGAGATTTTGATGGCCTTAAGAAATTAGCTGGTGGTCTTGGTACAGTCACTAGTGGATGGATGTCTTTACAAAATAAATAAATAAATAAAACCGTAAACTATACCAATTTGTAACTCTCTTGGTTGACTCAGCAGAGAAATGAAGAACTGAATGAGCTATAAGTGCTCAACCACTTTCTCAGTGATCAGCACCTGAAAAATAAGTTAAGCGTGTATTGGCAGGAGTCAAGTGTGTTCCACCTATTCTGAAGCTGAAAGATTTCAGACATCTAGTCCATTACCTTTCTTCATTGCTATGCTTATTCCAATTTTTATTTTAGAAGAAAAAGAAAGAAATGATACTGATTCAGCCTTAAATTCAAATTGACCTAGGAAGTCACGGCAAATTAAGACATGTCACAGTAACACTGAAAATAATGGGTGCAATAACATGTGATTAAATTCCATCATTGTGTAACAGTATAATTTTTAAGCCTCTACTAATATGAAGATCTTGCTATTTTGATGCATTTTTCATGTAAGTCTTTTCCAGTAGAAACCAAGAAGTTTGTGTCATATAAGAAAAGACATGCTACGGCTGTGCTCACTGAGGCTGGATTTTAACATCTGGACATCTTCATTAAAATGAATGATAGAGAACCTTTATTTATCTCCTCATTTTGCAGGAAAATTTCTTCCATTGCTGTCAAGTGCAATTTTAAAAAATGTATTTTTACTTGCCATGTCCTCAGCATTTGAAGTTATTTTTCAAGTTAATTTTACCAATTAAATGAATTATCCACCCTTTCAGACTAATAAAAGAAAGTCTAAAGAAAGACACTGCCAACATTGGCTCTGGATGCCAGAAGCTCATTGCTTCCTGAAACAAGCAGAATACATAACACTTTAGCAATTTTTCTTGCACTCTACTTAAACCAGATTTATTTCCCCAGGGCTTACAAAATTTGTGCATTTTTGGAGACTGTTAGTTCATTCATCAAACACATGATATAGCTACTCTGTTATGCACCTTCAAATCAAAAAAAGATAAAAAAGAAAGAAAGAAAAAAGGTGCACACAAAGGTAACTACTCACTGAAGGACATGCTTTTTAGTGCTTGGCTGTACAAAAACAGTTTCACACAAACAACTGTCACAGTAATTATTTATGATTAAAAAACATGCGAATGTTGTGGTGACTTTGCATTAGAAATCTAGTATATGTCAATTGTTTTATTCATGATAAACAGATCATTTAGTTGGAAAAATCCCATCTGCCTAGATATATCTCTTATTATTTATGAGAACCATGTTTAGGAATGCAGGCAGCACATGTGCATAATTAATCCTGAAGAGAATTAGACATTGTTTGATTCACAGCTGAATGCAATTAGCATTAGGAAGTTTACATATGTTGGCAATAACACAGATTAGCAACTAAAGTGCTTGTTAAAAAATTTAACCTGAGGCTGCTGGAGCAGACCTCTCTTAATGATACTTTAAATGTTGTTGATGAAGTAATAATCAATTTTGTTTTATAAATAGTAAATCAAGAATTTAGGTCTAATTAGCTGTGCTACAGATCACTTCACTTACATATCCAATGTACATGTGATGTGTGCTGTGAACTTTCTTTGAGTCTGGAGTGCAAATAGTTGTTAAGGGAAAGACATGATCCCTTCTGCAAAAAAAGAAAAAAAAAGTCATAGATGGGGAAGAATGAGATGTCTGCAGTGGGAGTGACTGTATGCTCCTGGCACTCAAGAAGGAAAGAGTTTTTCCTTTGTCATTTTAGAGCTTTTTAACTAAAGGATGAAGAAACAATGCCTTGTCTGCCTTTTAAAATATAATTAGATTATAACTCACAGTCTGTGAAATGAAGCCCTCTAATGGAGAGGGAGGAGGAAGAGTGAATATAAGTGATGAAAGTGAGAAGGCAAAGTAAAATTGAGCTGTAATTGTTTTCACTTCAACTTTAAGAAGTTCAACATTAATTAAAATGTTTCTGCACCACTCACCACCAGATTGGCACAAAGGAGGACTGGCTGCTACGTGCAGCTGCTGACTGGCAGGGATGTCAGGCAGGCTGCATTTACGCACACACACGCCCCTATATATCCTGAAGACTAAGTTTCAATTACAGCAAGCAATTCTGTTTTTGTTCAAGTATCAGGCCAGCATTGCCATCCATGAAAGAAATTAATATTTCCTGAAACAGACAATAACCTTTTGAAAATTGTTCCGAGAAGATCTTTAGCATTACTTTGGCTTAGGGTTTGTTTTTTTTTTCTCATCTTGAATTATTTTTATTTGCATGGGAGATGTTGGAAGATGGAAACTTCATTTGGGCATCTAACAAGTTTTGAGACTCAAGTTTGATCCCTGAAAGAGCTTTTCTTCCCCTTCAGGGATATCAGCTTCTTACCCTCCAAGCATTTTGCATGTGAGCAGGTGCTTTTGGCACGTGTATTCTGCAGTCCTTCCAGTCACTCTTGTAGATCAGAGGAGATGGTGCTAATTACAAGCACTGAATGAAATCACAAGAGGTTGCTGTAGCCTCAGCTTCTTCCAGCAGATGCCTGTGTGTCCTCACACCCAGCACAAAGATGGGTACACCTATAGCTTCAAATCTTCACTCCTCAGCAGTCTGGTAAGCCCATCTCAGCTAGCCAGGAAAAAATTAAAGTAGCTGAAGGAAGAAGGAGCAAGTAGAGAGCCAGAACTGAAGAGACTGTGCTTCTACCGTAGCCAAAAGAAACTCATTTCGCATGTGACGACACAAAACGGGCACTTCCTTACTCACTCATCTACACCACGGCCAGAGACTGTAAATAATCTTGAAATGGAGTCAGGGCTAAACTGGAAAAGGCGTTTAGGCTCCTAAAAATGGGAAAATGTGCTAGTAGGCGTTCAAGAATAAATAAGAGCTCTCATCAGAGGAACACCATAAAGCACAGAGCTGCTTTCCTGGGCTGTGTTTCCTTAGCGGGGAGGCCTGGAAAAGGGCAGCCAAGCCCAGAGGATTTCTCTGCTGAATGGCAAGTTCTCCTTGGAGCTCTAAAGGAAAGTAGGAAGCCCTGAGCATATGGGGAACACCCTGCATAGGTGTGAAGGCTGAATGGCTGCTTCTTTAAATGATAAATATTGTAAATTTCTAACTGTGGCGTGTGATCACATGAGTTAACAACTGTTATATCTGTTTGGTAGGCTGTGTGGGAGCTCATGATGCTCCCTTGAATCATAACAGTTGGTAATACTGTAAGCATAGCCACGGTTTTTGAACAGAGGATTTCTGGAAGAACAGTTGTCTGCATTCAAACTTAATTCTCAGTATCTGGAAGGATCTAGTCCTGTAAAAATAGATGATTTTGAGGAGACGTGACAGTAGTCTGATGTAATTTTAGGAAATTTCCAAGATATCCTGTTTGTTTATCTATGTTTAGCTGATAGAGCCAGATGAAAGGACTAGAATACCTCATATGTCAGGAGGCTGAAGTGAATTAGACTGCTATATCTCACAAGAAAGGAAGGAAGGAACAAATGAAGGAATGAACTTTGACTTTTCTTAAGTAGACAGGGCAGCCGGGCTCTGACTGATGTTTACAAAAGTAGACATGTTTGAACCAGCACCATATGGAGAACTGGAGAGAGTGTAAGGGTTAAGCAAGAAGAGCCTTAGGAATGAACAAAATTGAAAAAAAGTCAACTCTAAAATACATTTATCACGTTTTATAGAAAAGAAACTCTCATAAGCAAAATTCTCCAGAAGAATGGCAAAATTTCTGTGCAAGGTACATGAAAAAATAAGACTTAGTTCATAAGGAAGATGAAGAAAAGTATCAGTTTGGATGTACCACAATGAACAGTTTCACTTCATCCAAATATTAATTATAATAATCTATTGGGCAATGAGAGGAACTTTGCTTATTCTCATTCTGTTCTTGCTTAAAGATCAAGGAGTGGGTTTCAGGTCACCAGGCTTCTTAGATTGCATGCTTTTGCCTGTATTGTGACTTGGAAAAAAAACCAAAGAAAACCCTTAAGCAGATGCCTAATTTCAGAAACAGGAGTATTGTTGACTGTTGGATACTGAAGTAGCATCTTCAACTTGTCTTAATAAATCCATGAATAACAAGACTGTTTATAACCGCTTTTCCAATCAAAACAAATTTAATTCAAGACTGACAAAAAAATTGCTGAAAATATAGACTTTTCACTTCTGCCTTTTCTGATATAATACATTCCATACATTATTGTTTTTTGCTGCTTTGATAACTTGAAAACACAACCAATTTACACAAAGAGTAGTCAAAGCAAATGCTATTATTTGCAGAATAGCAGTAGTAACATTTTTCACTTTCAGCTAATTATAATAATGTACATATGTTCTGTGAGAAATGGGAAGAGATGTCACAGTCTAAATTATTCCATGTTGGTTTTAGGAGGACAAACATTTGTTGTTGACAACTATTTGATCTATCTCGTAATTCTGTCACTGTGACAAACTAAAACTATATTTTATTCTCCGTTTCTGTGATCTTTCACCTAGATAAGAACCAACACCTGGCATCTTTTCAAATTTTCTTTTTTCTTTACATCAGTGGCAAAAGTTAAAAAGATAACATGAAAAGAAAGATGAAAAAGGAATGCTGTTCAAATTGAAGGACTGTAGTTTCAAGTTTCAATCCTGTATCAAAACATCTCCGCCTTATCTTCTTTCTCAGTCATCACAAATGAAGAGTACAAAGAAGTACACAAACATCAGTACAATACTGTGTGTGTACTGCTATCCAAAAATCACAGTTACAAAATTATACCTGACATATCAAAAACTGACAGTCACATCCTCAAGATTTTCTTCTGTTCATTCCCATGGACCTTCTTTATTAATAAATCTGACACATAAAAAGCATCTGTATGACTAAAGTGTCAGTTACTGGAAAGACCGTTTTGATCTACTTCTTAACTTTTAGAAGAAATATTCTCTTTTTTATGAAGACAGGATCCATTCACTGACTGCCAGCTTTCAAATGACCACCTCTTGAAGTTTAATTTTAAGTTTTAAATAAATATTGTATGCATGCAGAATAATTATGATGCTCTAGAGAGACACTGTATAATGACATTGATTCTTTTTTATCTAAAAATGCCAAACCCTTGAGGCAGCAAAGTCTGTATTTGCCACAGATACATAGAGATTCATTCTACATGTTAAAGCATAATAGGTTGTTCATATTCTGTTGCTAAGTAAGTAATGGAACTTCCCTTGTAAACTGCAATTTTCAGCTGTTTAAAGCTTATTGCTAAAAATTAGCTCTGGTCAAGCATTTGGTAAGGAACATTTCAGCTGTGGAATAACTCTTCTATCAAAAGTAAAAGATAATTCAGAAATTCTGCACTAATGCTGTGGGACTACTTAAAGGAAAGCATGGTGGTTTTACATACATACTGGCAGTCATTATCCAAACAAGCATCTTCCTTTACTGATAAACGTTGTGAACATGTTATCCATAAAATATACAGTTATTTTAATGTTAAAAAGAAACTAAAATCCTGACATAGGTTTGAAAATTAGAATTTGTGCATGCGAAGCACCTTCTCATATTATTTTTGTTACATTTAGTATATCTAAATAAATGTTCTGATTTGATAATTCCTACAAAAAAAAAAAAAAAAAAAAAACAACAAAATGACTCCAAAGCCTAGACAAAAAGTAAATAATATATGTGTAAAGATATAAAGCAGGGTCTTATTTTTTGTCTGTTGTTCAGTTCACTCCATAGGTTAGCAGGATTTCTTTTACTGAACATATATTTGATTATTCGTAGTATATACACATTCTTAAAAAAAAAAAAAAAAACTGAACACCTGTGTTTGCTTTTACACTGCCTGATATAGGGAAGTCAGTGTATTATTTATGTTCTTAATAGTAAAGAATAACAATGCTATGTATAAGAATATTACCAGTAATCATTCTTAATAACAATAAAAATTACAAGCACAACAGAATTGACAAAGTCCTTCAAATTCCAATCCAAAAGCTACCTTTTGGAAACTACTATCACATATATATTGCAAATCAGGGCCAGAAGGTTGAAGGCAGACAAAATTTCCATTGCCACCTTAACTTTGATTAAGTTCTTTGAAAGATTTGTTCCTCTTATTTAAATGCAGCTGGAAATTATTCATCTAATTTTGTATTATATATTGATATGAAACTTCTACAGACTTCTTCTGGGTGACAAATGAGCACATTAAGAAAGCAATTCATTCCACCTACCTAGATATCTATTTTATGGTAGGAGGAATATGCTTCTTCTTCCCATTAAGGCCTAGCAGACTAGATGTCTAACTTTTGGATCGCTATTCTCAAAATACATGTTCTACCTTATTGTTTTGGGACATGTAATAACAGGTTAATATCCTAATGTTTTGGTAATTATCCCAGCCCATGCACACAAAGCCCAAATAACCACACTGTATTCAGAGAGAACTAATACATTTTGTCAGAAACTGCAACAAACTAGGCTGAAGTTTATAGACTAAAACAGCAGCTATTCTTCCATTGTATTCCATGTTTGGTTGGTTTGGATGGCTTGATTTTAATAAACCTATGAATCAAGTGTCTCCTTCCTCAGCAGGCTCCCAAACATCCTCTTCTGAAGGACATATCCTAATGTGGACTATAATCTAACTCCAGTAAACAGAACCCCTTCTCTTAGTCTTTCCATCCAGTCTCCAGCCAATGTCCAGAAGGACTCACAGGTTTTTTTTCCCTAGAACTTCTTTAGAGATTCGGATTAGTATATGTATACAAAAAACAGTCTATACTTAATTAATGCCAACTTTGTGACATAAAGAGCAGGGTTCATCTCACTTAACATTAGAGTTCTACACATGAGTTAAGCACCTGGACTCCTTTTAAACTCAATAGAGAGAAATAGAAATTTCTAGAGAGTGAGGCATTTGACTTATTTTTCACATCTCTCTTGAGACAAGATTACTTGCACTCTGGAAGTGCTATTTCTTTCCAGTAATTATAAAGGGAATAGCAGCAACTCTTGCAAATGTAGATATCTGTGTTAAGGACCTCTGAAGTTAGAGGGCTGAATCCTATCAAAAAACCACCAAACCTAATTTCCTTTGCATATTCATACATTCATTTGTATTTTCCTTCAACAGATTGTTAGTAGTATTTTTTAGTTTATAGCTAAATTTGTCTAATATTTTATGTAACATATTGTCCATTACATATTTTAATTTTTTAAATATATTTCTACACTTTAGATACAGTCCTGGACAGAACTGTTGTTGGATATGGAGGTAGACACAACAAAACTACCTCCCATATGTCTCACTCTGTGCTGACTTCTGAACTTCCATTCTTATAGAAATAAAAGTTTCCGTTGGATTTCCAGATGTAAGCATTCTCATAAAAGATTCAAAGTATTGTGGCCCGGCTTTTATCACAATTTTAAAGCAAAATTCCCCATTGATTTCATGAAGAATGGCTTCAGAAATTCTTTCATGATTTGGCCCAGTGTAGATTAGCTGAACATCCTTGTTTGTAATTTTTTTTTCTAAGAATCCCTTCATTATTATTTCACTTAGTATTCATTGCAATTATACTGAGTATAATTGTTTTGCTATTCATGTGGCTGTCACAAGGATTTTTATAGGCCTTCCATTATAATTAGGCATACATTAACAGACATTTAAAGTATGCTACCGTTCTTAATAAAACTTGAATCTATGGTCTACTAAAAGTGAAACAGCCTAACAGTGAAATGTGAACACATTTTAAAATACATAATTTTTTACGCCTCAAGTTTCTGTAATTAGAGGCTTTTGGAACTCTTTACATGCCTGAATCCAGGATACTGACCTGGATTCTGTTAATGATGGACTATCTAGTTATGTACATGCTAAACAGAAGTACAGTGTCCCCCTGCAAGGTATTTGGTCTTCTGGGGATCTACAAGATAAGGAAAAGTAGGCCATCTAATACTTGCATAATCCTAGAAAACTGTGACACTGGTATAGGCAGTATTTCAAATCCAAGCAGGGGAACTCCTCTCTAGCGACTTTTATGGCAGGGTTTCTGTGTAAGATACCATTTCCAAAAAGCACAGAGATGACCTCCACCAGTATAGGCCTGATTACTCCGTGATTATCCATCAGCTGTTTGAATTTAGGTAGCCTAACAAGCTCTGAAAGAAATTCTATTAGAAATAAACTGCATCTCATCAATGGAGTCAGTAAGGATAGCAATTGCACCATACTTAACCCCTTTACTGTGCTTTGTGGTTTATAAGTTAAAAATGAAATGGGCATGTTGTATTCAGCCTCTATTCCAGATGTGAACCAAAGCAATGGAAAGGGCTGAAACAGAAACAGGGCCAGAGAAGTCTCTCAGAGATGTCTCTCTTTCTCCAAGCACGTTATTTATGAATGTGTATACATGGGTTAAATAAATTCTGTAGTTGTTCCAAATAAACTTAAACATGTGTGACAAGAAAGGCCAAGAACAATCTTTCTCAGTATATCCTATATCATGGTGGTTAGGAACGCTTCCTGGGAGACAGGAAACGCATCCAAACTTCAGCCAAAGGCAAAAATGGATCCTGGCTCTTCCAAGCCCTGAGTGGAACTGATTCCTAAACAGTTAGGGGCTTGAACCTGAAGGGGATAATCTTCCTCCAAAAGTTTTGTGAAACTAGCCCCTAACTGAATTCTCAACCAAAAATTTTAAGCTAATATGCCTTCAAATATGCCTCTTATTTTTCAGGAATACAGCATTTGCCAAAAAGAAATTGTGCAATTCTAGGCTGAAAGTAACCTGACAGCAGAGCAATGAGGTGCTGAACCTTCCCTCACTGTGCTCTTCTAATAAGGAGTAGAAAGAGAAAGTCTTCTTCACCTGAAGACACGGATATCGCTACATAAGTGTAGAAGTAACTTACTGCTCCTCAAGGCTGCATGACTTAAACCAGAAATTAGACTGCACATGGTACATGAGCTGTATAATCCTGGATTGGAGATCTACGCAAATAAATTAGTCTCTCGGTGTTATTTTGCAAATTATCCCTCGGGAGTGGTTTGGACCAGAGTGAGAGGGGTTCTTTTTATTATTACTTTGTTTCAGAGAGAAAGAAGGAGAGGGGCTTCTGTGATGGCCTTATCTTTAGTCTCTATCAAACAGCACGTTCTGAGGTCAGGCTCACTTTTTAAAATATTTTCATGGTTTGAAGCCACTGTTTGCTTTCATGTTTCAGGCCTATGCTATTTTTTTCTCTCTTGAAAGAAGGAATCTTCGGAAAAAATACAGCATCATGTGACAACCGAACAGGCCCAAAGAGTTTCAAAATGCCTTACTGCATTTAGCATGGTCTTCACTATGCTAAAAATAATTAAGAAAAATTTGGGAGCATTATTTAGCAACATATGAAAATGGGAAAGAAAATAATGCCTCAACACAAATCCATCTATATTTTTCTCCAAATTTGTTTTAAATAATTTATTCTAAAACAAAAGAAAGGTTTTCACTAATACACATTATTTAGCGTGTCAGTCTAAAAAGTAGTTCTTTTAGCCATAGAAGACTTCCATAACTATTTGTCCTACCATACATTACATATAGATTTAAGTAAAAGAAGAACACATCCAGGAAAATGTATGCTATAAAAGAGAACAGTTGTACAACTCTTCATCTTAAATTGTGCTTTCCAGGCAGGAACTCCAAGTGTCTCTTAATATAGTATGAGATTACTTTAAATGGCTTTCCAAGTAAAGGAGAAAAAAAAAATAATTTCCGTATATTTTAAGGCTGTCTAAAAGTGTGTTCATAGTTTCTTAAAATGTTTTAAGGAATGTAGTGTGGACCAACCTATCAATATTAAAGATAAATAATTAGGTGTTTTATGGAATGGAGAGCAGTTGAGCATCTGACTACAGTATAGCTCAGTACCTTTAACAAATTAGCCTGTAAAGACCTGTAGTCCAAAGTGAAGATAAAGTTCAGTTTGGTTCATCAGTTTTTTTAAGCTAGAGATTACGCCTAATAAAACTAGGGAAATTGATTTAAAAAAATCATTAAACCTTAGAGTATCTTCCGATGTGTCTTACTAATTATAGTCATTATGAATTAAGGAAACCTAAAAACAATATCATATTCCTACGTATTGATTGCCATCTAGAAAATGCAGTAGTTTCTAGCTTTGCATGCTTCAGCCAAGGAGTTTTGCTGTTTTTTCCCCCCTTTTTTCCCCCTACGGTTGTTAACGAAAGAAGCAGCATTTCAAGAAGAACAATTACGTTGGTTTGTGACACTGGACTCCTTGGGGATAGTTTCAGAGCACTGCTATAAGTAAGCCTGTAGGACACAGTTTCAAACAAACTACACTCCTACAAAGGGTTCTTCTTTTTCCTGTACTGTGTAATGTACACAGGGATGTATGTATTTAGGACAAGGAAAGAAAATGAAAAAATCGAAGGAAAATAATAAACATTTTTAATGGTATTTAGTGGAGCTATTTTGTGTATAAGCTTTCCTCTTAAAAATGGCCATTTGTAAGTGCAGTTCCTTATCCTAAGGTATGTCTTAGTCTGAGGCAGAAAACTCTAGGTCAGACATAAGGTGACTGAAAAAGTGCATTTGATTTATTCATATCTCTTAATGTGAAATGTGTATCTGAAGAGACTAAAAACCTCAAAAAAGACTTTTTCACAACAGCCAATTACTCTCAGCTTTTTAATTCTAGCAATGCATTTAGCACATTTCCATTGTTCTAAGGGTTAAAAACTTCACCATGACAATGACGAGCCTTATTACTCAGTCAAAGTAAATGGATCACCATATAACCTTTCAGAAATGTTCTTCCTTAAGCTATTAAAACATTCCATGCCCTTAGATGACAACAATTTCTCTGCCTTTTGAAATTTCTTTTCTATCCTGCAGAGTTCATAGAGATATGCTTGGTTAAAATCAACTTATATAAAACTATGCACTGTAAATTCTGACACTTCTGTTTGAATCTCTTTTCAAACACTTGTCTTTGCTCACCATAATAGATGTCAGTTCTTCTGATGTAGTTCAAGCATGAGCTTCATATGAAGACTCAGCTATGTCTATTGCATTTCTGAAGCTACTACTCACTGAAGTTTTGTGCTGTTTGACATCAAAGATAGGCAAGAATCACCTGCTGAGTTCACATGCATGGAGCAAAACATCTTCAAATCACTTGTGCTAGACAAAAGTTTTTCATATTAAGCTTTCACTATCATGTGGACTTAAAGACAAATGTAGTCCTTGTTAAAGTTGCAGCATCGTGTTATTAAAGTATGCATCTGGGCCTCATGGTGTATATAAGTTTTATGGCTAAAGATAATCATTTGGCTGATTTATTTTTTGGCAGCAATTGCAAAGAATTCTATTGCACAAAAAATTGTTTTTCATTCAATATGCAGTGCTTTTGCTGAAAAGTAAAAACAATTTGAAAGCATGGCATGCTCTAGCTTAGAAAAAACACAGTGCTCTACTTTTTCAAAGTTTAATAGCTGACCTTTTTTATCGATTTGAAAAGCAGAACGAAGCAACAGTTAAAACATATACTGTATATAGGAAATATAAATGAAACCAATTCCTGTTCTAAAAGTTCACAGATCTGCTTTTTGCATAAGTTTAATCAAATAACATGATGAAAAAACAATACTGATGTAGAAGAAAAAATATTTATGAAGGACCAAGAACTACTATATGATGGATGCATGTCTAATGGATTCCTAATCAGGATAATAACTGTGCCATAGGTTTTAATCACAATGACTCCAGTGATGACTCCGTATGTAAACCAGATTCATGATGAATATGCATAGGAATTAGATTTTGGAACAATTGTGTATCAAAAATGTTTATAATTAGTCTGCATTTAAATGCCACCAAGTGACTGTATTAAGTGCAAAACAAAACACAACAGGGCGTGTGATTTTTGTGAGATAATCTAATGCCTTGGGTGTGTCAGTTCAGTCAGCAGATGCTGAGATGTACTTGCCAATTTTAGCAGACTGAAGATTTTAGCATTATTGGGCCTCCAGCATTTTTTATTCATTTAAGTGGCTTGAAATGAATTTAAAAGAAAAAAAGATGTTTTTCCCCTGCTATTGTTTTTCCATTTCTTTAGTATATGGATCCAAGGGAGCTAATGTGCCTAACACTTTCCAAACTCTGCAGTTGTTCCATAACTGCAAGGTTAAAACCCTAGCAGACCAGACCATTAACTCACTCCTGGCTATTTACATTTTTTTGTACTAAAATTAAATGCATACTTTAGCACTTTCAAATATGAATATAATCCTTGTTTTAAATGCTTTTTACACTAGCTGAATGTTCAATGTATTATAGCTGGAAAGTGTTGTTAGATTGTACCCGGTGCTTATATGTGCATACAGGCAGGGTCAGAGTGCAAGGAACCTTTCTTTTTGTGTGTTTCAAACAAGGGTAAGGGACTTTTAAGTCTATTTAAGGACTCTAGTGCTAGTGACACAAGTGTCTCTTGCGTCATTGGCCCATGTCTCAGGTCCAGGCATTCATCCTGACTACATTTTGCACTAAGATACAGGCAAGTGAAGTTCCTCCCTTCCTTCCCTCCTGCCCTCTCCTCAAGCCTTGTTTCTGTTGCAAAATAAATCCACGTATATGGGCTGGAATGGAACCAGGGATGCCCCAGCAGTGACTAGATGACACCTAAAATAGTTCTACTATATTCAAAACCTTAGAACACACCAAATCCCAGAAGACAGAGGTCTAGAATAGTCTGTCTCTTATTGTAGGATCAAATACACAAGCAAATCAGTGTCTGTCACTGAAAGCTTCTTAGAGCTTATAGAACAAATGACCTTAAAATACATAAATAAGTTATGCAGAAGTGTGGCAGGCACAGAAGATGAAAGTACAGAAAGTCTAATGAAGAACAACTGGGCTGAGTAACACAGAGTAGGAAATCCAGGGTTAAGGTGACTGAGGCAGAATATGGGTTACAGGCTATGCTAGATTACTTAAAACATAATAAACCCACTGACTTGTAGTTGTTTATTGGCCCTGGCTACTTTAGAACTGTCAGCATTAATTTAATATCCTACTCTTAACATGAATTGTATTCAGTATGAGGCATTTCAGGATGTATTTAAGCCTGTGCTCAGATTTAATTAGAGATGAGAAATATAGCAGATGGGGAGAAATCATTGTTGCACAGTTGGGCCCTAATACAAAGAAATTTCCCTTGCAGTTGACAGTTAAGAACTGCTTGATTGGTAAGCCACAGCAAAAGAAAAGCGATCTACAAATAAAATTAAAAAGCAGGATAACAGCTGCTCCAGTGCCTCCACAAAAATCTCTAGTCAAAACAAGGAAAAGACTAACCATGATACCAAATGCCACTGTAAGATAACTAGATTGCAATACTGGTATTAGAGTTTAGCACCTGTGAAGTTGCTACAGAAGTGACCTTTATATTTGGCTTTCCTGTCAGAGGAACTCAAATGAGACATTCTATTATCAAAGAAAAAAATTCAAAGAGTCTATTCTAGCATCAGTTTTGCATTGTACAACTCTGATTTTCTCATACTTTACACAACAGAGACAAGTTTCTGTATACAGAAATAGTATGCTGCCCAGATAAAAATATTTTCCTTTAATGAGCTTTATACACCCAGTCATCCTAACATCTGAGTTCACAATACACAGAAGAAGTAAGCAACACATTAAGCTAAACTATCCACAAGAGAAAGCACAAAGCACAAACAGCGGGCGGGTCAGCGGTCTCTCATTTGTAAGGTATCAAAGGCTGTTGATAGATCTAATAAAATTACTCTGAACATCTGACCTTTGTCCATGGCCAGAAGGGATGCATTTATACAATAGGGGAAGGGAAATCGCTGGTGACAAAATGTAGTTTCAAATAAACTATGATTCTACCAGCAATTTTTCTTTATCCGCTATCATGTAATACGCTGAGGGATGTACAGTATGTACTTAGAACAGGAAATGAAAGTGAAAAAAATGGAAGCTAAAACTGACACTAACAATACTTAAATTGCTTAATGGAGATGCTGTGTACATACTCCCCCAGGCAACAGATCATTGTAAGTGTTTAGAGCTTCTAATTGTACTGTATGTCTTAATAAACAGCAGGTTACAGAAACTCTAGGTCAAATGTTAGACAACAGAAAGATTTTGTCTATAATTTATTCAAAAGTGTGATTGTATCATTGTACATTAGTAGGAAGTCAAACATCAGAGTTATGAAGCTAATTACTGCCAACTGTCTAATGTATGTCTGCATACATGTGTATGTGTATATAGATATGGGTGTATATATACATATACTATACATGCACGCACACACAGACACACACAGTAATATATGTACATAATAGATATACACATATATATATACACATATGTATATATACATATATACACATTACTATTTTCCCAACGGATGAAAGCATCGCCATCACAATGCAGAAGGTTTTTCTCATGTTTGTGTTCTACTTATTTCATAGGTAATACAAGAATTTAGCATCAAACAATTTTTTTTTTTTAGGGAAGGATTGGGGAAATTTCTTATATTATCTTATTTTAAAAATAAGCACAGACATCAAAATACATTAAACACATCTGCTTTGCTCAAGCAATTCTCTACCCGGCTTCCCTCAGTATTTGCTGAGTTAGGCAACATTCCTGTAATCACATCAAGGACCTGCTCGGGAAAGGGCTCTGTACCAGTGGATCCAATTACAGGATGAACACTTTAGATTATGCACTATTTAAGATCACCCCGACTTCCTTTTGTACATGCATACAGAAAAGACATGAGACATGAGCAATATGGAAGAAATCAAAGCACCTTTGAATTTTCATAATATTCTTCTGCAGGTTCCCATCCTCCCATGTAAAATACCACTGCTGTGCTTGTACCAACTGGCTTTGAAAAAGCTGTCTCTATGTTTTTAGTGAAGTAAGGTTCTCAGGCTAGCTGTTTATCTGCATTTTGTTAACCCAAAGCTTGTTCTGAGAGGAGGCCTTAGCTCAAGACTCAGAGCTCTCTGGTACAAGAAGCCCTACTACAGTCTGGAACTCTGTCACTGAAATAGTACAGATATGCTGAGCAAATCAACTAGCGGATATTACAGAGAGACCAACCATTATTTCTAGGAATGCTGCCTACCCGTTGTAGCCACAAATTCTGGAACACCCCTCATAACTAAATTTATGCCTTGCTAGGTATAATCTTGATTTGAAATATCATGCAACTGATAACAGGAGTATGCCAAGCTGATGCCAGAAAGTGCATGGGTGATAATGATAACTAAGCTTAAGTCTGTATTCAAGCCTGGTCTCCACCTCGTAAGGAAACGAATATTTATAATAACCATAAACCCTTTGTGAATTGGTATAGCACAGCATGAAAAGCCTAGGATAAGGAGGGACCAAATAGCTCTCCTGTAATTGTATCAGAGAAAAAAAGAAGTGCTAATAGACCACAGATTCCATCCCTTTTGTAAAACATAATTAAAGGTAAAGTAGAAACCGCTGGAGAAAAGTGACTTTTCTAGTCCTCCCAAGGTTTTTTCAGTGAGACTAAGAAGAGACGAAAGCCAAGAAGAGGCCTATCAATTTATCAATTGAAATAAAAAGCTTCACGGAAGCATATAGCTTTAATGACCTCACTCTTAAGTCAAATGAAATTTAGAGCTACTGTGGAGTTTAATTACATAACTATAATAAGGGATATATCTACAGAAAATCTCTCAGTGTCCAGAATGAAAACAAAACAGAGTTAAACCAAATTAGTGAACTCAAACGGTAAGATCCTTTTAAAGGAAAATTTACAATCTCTTTCAAAGAGTGTGGTTGCAGAAGGTCCATCCATTCAGGGCACCCTGATGGCCAGCCTATCAGACCAAAAAGAGCTGACAACAGAATTCATAAGCCAAAGATCCCTTGTCACAGCCAGACGTTTTCTAACTAGAAACAGCCAGATCAGTGTGCCAGCTAGTCAAAATTGTCAAAATCATCCATGAGGGACAAAAACAAAAACTGATGATTTCTTTGGAGCAGTCACTGCATTACAAAAATAATGACTAGAATCTTTGGATGGAAAGAAAGGAGAAATGAAGGAAAGAAAGAAATTTTAAAGCAGCACTGAAAAGTGAACATGACATTTGACTCCAAAGGCCTAAAATCTTCTTCCTGATCCTTTACAATGACAGTATATAATCTAAAGAATTGTTAAAAACCCATTCATGCTACTTTGACCATTTTGGTTTGGTTTTAATAGCAAACTTCAACACTAACTTCACAATCCTGAAGGAATTAATTTCCTCTAATCCAAACAAATTCTTTCTATGCCTATATTTGTCTTTGTTATCAAGTGTTACTAAGCAATGAGTCTTTACAAAAAATCTGCCCCAGCATATCCACCACTAGCGCTTCTCTTTCTAGACTATTTGAATACATAACAAAAACATGGGGTACAATGATGGAGATGTTTGCCATAGTGATATGTAAACTTTTACCAAAATGTACTAGATACATTCAAACTAGTCTTTCATTCACTACAGTGTTTTCCAAATAGTTCAAGCTTTGGAAAGCATGATTGTCTATTGTTATTTATTCCTATTATTCATCATGAGAGTGAACCAACAATCTGTCACCAGACACTACAACCAATACTTATCATAAAATTGTGAAATGTGGATGATCCTGAGTATAACTCAAAAGATCATCAAAAATACTTTTTAAATTCCTTTAAATTCAAAAAAGAAGCTGTGATCCAGTTATAACTAATACAAATATGTAAAATAAATAGCTAATGGAAATATAAAGAATTCAAAGAAAAGTTAGCATTTTCATCAAAGAAAGTATTTTTGTCTAAAATAGATATAAACATGTACCATTGGGCAAGGATTATATTATTGCATTCTTTGATGACACAGTCTTCCTCAGACCTTGCACTTTATTTCTGTCTTCATGATGTGTCGTGTATTCTATTGATAAGTAAGAAAAGAAAGGCAAGTACAGAGTTTCAGGAACAAAAATAAAACTCTGTATGTAACTAAAAAGTTATTGGAAAAGCCACCATGCAAAACACGACCTGTCTTGGGGCTGTAATGTTATCTTACTGTTGTAACTGAGCACCCTGCTGAATGTTGGTGGACATCCTTAGCATGCTGTTGTTGAAATTATATTCTAATTTATTTGCAGTAAGAGCAAAACAAGATCATTTGGAAAGACAATTCTGCTTAGATTATATTTCTTCTCAGGAATCACTTTCCACATGCAAGATAGTACCTTTTGTGGTGATTAAAACCAGAATCCATTGTACGACTAAATCTCTTTCCACAAAAGCTAGAGTACTGCAATGAAATATTGGAGCAAATGTATCTATAGACTTTAACTGAGCAACCCCAAAATACCAAATCTTATGACATGCATTACACCAAAAAAAGGCTAGACCTAAGGTTTAGGAACACATTTAAAAGTGACAGAAAACAATTGTATTTCCCCCTCATCTTTATCATTCCTTTGCAAAGTCTTTGCCCTGAATAGCTTAACATTAGCTACTGACACTGAGAGAGAGGTCAGCCTACTAAAGAGCTTCTAACTGCTCTGAGAAATACAAAAGCTACAGCTAAACTAATGGCCTTTTCGCCAGCCTTTGTTATTTTGGACAGTGAAGTTGAATGCAGTCCAGGATGCTGGATCTCATCTCATAGTGTGTTTCACCCGCACTCAACCTGGAAATCTCTGCTTTTTTCCATAATACAAGGAATGTTCACAACATGTTGGCTGCCACTTGTAAAATCCAGGCATTGCAAATACTATAACAAACATGCAGGAAATTAAGACAGCTGAATGGAAAGCGTAACTTGCTGTTCTATCAACTGAAAAGAAGGTTACAAACAGCTGAGGACACCTCTTTGTTTGCAGAGGACTCTCATGTTTGCAGAAAGGTTTCTCAGGGCAGAGTGTTCGGCAGGGAGGAACAGTACAGTGCACAGTGAGATGTTCACCACAAACTTCAGAGAGATGAAATATGAAATACATATGCTCCTCTGGGAATCTGTATATGAAACGCAGACAGAAAACAACAGCATCAGTTGTCTTAATAGCACTCTTTCTATTTATAAGACTGGCAAAGCAAAGAGAAACATTATATGTAAAAAAAGTGTTACGTCCTCATGTGCCATCTGTCAGCATCTGTTGGCAAATCCCAAAGAGGTCAAGTGTGCTGCAATTTGAACATTTTTGTGTTTCAACACACTGAACCACTTTCAAGAATAAGTTAGAACCCACCTTGTGTCCAGAAGATATGTCCAAATGAAAACGTTCCCATTATTTTTAAAGAAAGAGAACAACGTAAGAGAGAAAAACAATCATCTCCATCTGATGGCAGCCCTGTCCTAATGCTCTAATATACTTAAGCCTGGCCTTCATGAAAGCAAAAACAAAGTCCTTCCCCTTTCTACAAAAGGGAACAGGCTTATCGTGTGTCTAATGGATGCCCAGATACAAAAAACATACCCAGACCACCAACACTAGGCCTTTCTCATACTGAAAAAATATGCAAATGGTGTAATCACCATTAGGCACACACTAAGTTACACCAACATACAGAAATTGTCATTACCATGGCTCCAAAATTCTTAAGCAACTAGCCAAGGTGGACACAGCACAACATAGGAGTGATTTAAAAAAAAATTACAAGATAGTGTCTGAACTTTTCACAATCACTTCAGATATTCTCCTCTAACCAGTACTGTGAGGTGGGGTATTATTTGAATTTCTCTTTTCTCATTAGAAATAAGGCACAGAGAACTTAAACATGTCCAAGGCCACACAAGCAATCTTTCCTGTTTCGTATTCATATTTCCAGTGTATTTGGGGACATGATTATAAGCAATGAACAATTATGCAAGCATCAGGAATCAGAAACATTTACAGAGGTAAATATGAAAATATTTTTGTCCAGAAGACAATGCTGTTCCTGTTAGAGATAATGATACCGCATCTGATCCTGACACTGCTGAGTAGGGTGTAATGTCAGTTCTGGATGAGGAGCTACACTGAAGCAAAAATTCTGATCATGAATCCCATGATACCATATCAGCATTTAACAGCCCTGACTTTCATGCCTAGGAGACGACTGACTAAAATGCCAAGCATAGAATCAGTGAAATCATTGTCAACTGTATTTAATATGTTTTAAGTAAAAAGCCTAATTATTATTAACTAGACAAACTGCACAAAGGCATGGGAAGGTGACTCTAATATTTAGGGGAAGACTAATGCCCTACATTTATAAATATGTTTTCTTTACTTTAAAACTAGGCTTCAGTTTTGTTTAAAAGCACCTGTATTTGGCAGTTTAAATCTTTTTTGTTGTAAGACTAAAGCCATGAGCAAAACATCAAGATATAGCAGTGTTAAGAAAAGAGCAAATGTTCCCTTAGCCCTTGAACAGAAAAATAACCACAGCATCATTAAATCCAAATAAGCAGACACCCTTTCACAGGGAATTAAGACAATCCTCTTGATAATGGAATGAGGAGGTGCCATGCAGACTCCAGTACCCCCTGTAGCCACCTCTATAATAATAATAGATATCTCCATTCTTTGATATCAACAATTTAATACTTTTTTTTTTTGGATCAGTCTCAGTTCTCTAAAGATTAGTCACATCCTTAAAACATCTTTCTCCTTTTCTTAGTTATTATTATACTATTATTGTTTATTTCTACAGTGCTAGTGCAAGAGGACACTAATCCACTCCATGTGCAAGGCCCCATATAAATGCATAGCCAAAGTAGTCTTCTGCTTTATTCAGAGATAATTCGCAATTAGTAATGTGTGAATAGCCCAAATTTCAGTGATTTTTGACTGCCTATGGTATAGTGCTTTGATTTATGTTTATTTTAATAATATTTAATTTTAATTACTATTTCAACATTTTGAACAAAGGAAACACCTTTAATTCTGAGTTGGTAAACAGCCCTATGAGCTCCCAAAGGGTTTCCAACAAAATCAAAGTAGATCAAAATTATATTATGTATCTCTCTAGAACAAAAAAAGTGGAAGAGCCTTCTAAAATACATGCCATTAGGCTTGTTTTACACACCAGAATGAAGCAAAAGAAGGCACAAGTCTAATTTTTTTTAACAAATCCTTTGCAGTTCACCTTTAAACTAAAGGTCATCAGGTGAGAATCTGTGTGTTTGAAAGCACTTGAACTGCTTAGGGAGTTCATCTCATCTATATTATTCATACATATTTGCTGATTATAAATCACAATGGACTGAAATATTTCTAGTCTTTCACATCAGCAGACATCCAGAGAGCACTGTCTTTTATTTACTGACCATGTTAAAAACAGTACACTTCCTTCTTACTTTATAATAACATGCTGTCTGACCAGTTCAGAGAAATCTCTAATAATGTCTCAGTCCAACCATGGGTCTCATTATGCTGGTAGGAACTGTCATGCAATTGTGAATGTGCAATAAGTGTAGAGCTACAGTAAATGGGAGAAAAATATGAAAAGCATTCTACTTTCAGATGCTGCACAAAGCTATTTATTCCTACTACACTGAATGAACTAAAAATTGAGGAGGGAAAATGAGTACTTTACTTCATGGTCGTCTAAATTTAAACAAAGAGAGGATTTAAGGATACATCTTACAGCAGAAAATGAGAGACGTTATATGGTGCAAGACACACACTTAGCTTTTCTTATATTCCATCTATTTTTTAAGCACAGTAGCACATTGATCTCAATGGAAGTTCTGTTTAAAAATCGATGCTATGACATGACCCAGGTAACAGTTTAGAGACTATCCATATAACTCACAAATAATGTGATTTTGGCACAGATCTATCACCCTTACTGTGGATATCTCAACTCTGAACATGGTCTCAAAAACATGCTGTAATAATGGCACAGTTGTACCTCAGGATTTCAAAAGTATAGAAATTTGAAATGTTTATACTGTCATCCCTCAGTCTTCATTCAAATTTGTGTACTGTGTATATGTATAAAATGTGTATATAAATGTGCTATAAACAGTACCTGGGTTTCAAGATAAATAGCTGCAAAACATTGCAAAAGAGGAGGAGAGAGACTTGTCTGAGGATTTTTGATGCAAAGCAAAGAGAATTTATTATAGGATATAGCTTCCTAACCTTGGGTCTGACCTTCCTATTTGGAAGCACAAAAATGTTGTCTAAAAAATGAAATGAGAGCAAAGTCACCCATTTGTTCCCTGTCTGTACCACATTGCTGCTGCTTCTGGCATGACATTTCCTAGAGGATGAGACAGAATCAAGAAGAAAGGGAATTGGTGAAATGCTTTACACTTCATTAACATACCTGTCAACAACATACAGACCTACTGCTCACTACCTAGAGTCCTATACCATTGTAGTTCTGTTTGGTTCACCCACATAGGCACAAATTTCATCCCTAAAGTGAGTGTTGCAGTAAAATCAACAGCCTTACATCCACTTACACCAACAACAATGATTTTAAAAGTTTATGCTTACAGCAGTATTGTTTACACCCAACCAGGTGCTACGTAAATTATTATTATCCAAGAGCTAAACAAAAACAAACTGTTCAGATCAAAAGAACATTTGCTCTTTGCAAGCAGAAGGCAAAGAGCACAATTTTATTTCATTCAGTACCAAACATCCCGTTCAAAACCCAATAGTTTGGGCACATCCACCAAAAGCAAATAAAAGGAATAAATTCACAACTGTTCATGAAAGCAGCTATTTGAATTAATAGCCCAGTTGGTGGGAAATTCATCCAAGCTGTGAAAGCTCTCTCCTACATAAGAGGACCTGAACCACCGGTCTCACCTGCTAGGAGAGCGTATTGACCAGCACGCCCCAGAAAAGCTCTGGGAGAAGCCAGGGAGCAAGGGTAAAACGATCTCCCACACACCGGGCCACTTTATATTCACTGCAGCAGAGGCTGAAGCCCAGGAATTTCATTTTTACAGAGTGCCTTATCCACAAAACTAGAAAGCCCTCCATTCACTGCTCTGCTTAGTGAATATTTACGTATTCCAGACAAACTGGAACAGCTTTCCCCAGAGAGATTTTGATTCCAGTGTCTCCCTGAATCAGACAGAGAGTGGATTTGGGCTGGGGTCTTCTGCTGCTCCGGAGAGCAGCCTAACCACCATCCTATTAGGTGTTTCAACGTGAAGCTCCCTAAATCCCTCCTGTGGGAGCAGTGGCACTTGCCATACCATATTTAAATATTAATTGAGTAAGAGAGTGTGAATGACTCTTTAAGCCTGACTAGCAGCTAAGGCATTCTCCTGGGACATGGGAGCTGTGATATCAGATACCCTGAGGCAGAGCAAGGAATTGAACCCAGGGTTCCCACAGTTGCGTTTCTCTTTTCACCCACTTGCGAATCTAGCCTGAATCGAGCCAGCACCATTCAGATCTACAAATAGTTAAGGAATCCGAAGCTGTATTGTTCCATGAATTTACTGCTCACCAAAAGAGCTTTGTCCCACTTGTAACCAACCCCACGTTTGCCTGTCTGAAGTGTCAAAAGTGCTGATGTATGGCATCCCACTGCTCCTACGTGTATTTATGCCTCCTCGCTTTTGAAATACTGGCACTATTTTTCCAGAATTAGAAGTTCAGTTTCGCTTTATTTTCTCATGTGGAGTGGTCACTGAACTGGGGCAGGTCAAGATGATTTATTTTAAGAGTGGGGATTTTACATTGCCATCTCAATAGTGAAATACGTATAGTATGTGAAATTGCAAGGGTGAAGCGCAGGACCAGTGTCTAGAGGTAAGGCAAAAGTTTGACAGAACTGAGGCACAAGCTGGGGAATGTTCCAAAGTCCCCTAGTATTATTTAAGGGGAATGCCTGTGTAGGAATGTCTTTGTGTTAGAAGATATGTGAGCAGAAACTGTAAGTCCATTCATTTCTAATTGTTCCACATCTGAAGGAGGCTGCTGCGCATCTGTTATTCCACCACAAAAGTGGAATCTTTTATGAATTTAACTGCACCTATCATGCTGAGGGAAGGTTTCACAGCGTAAAAAAGGTTTTTCTTTCCAAACTGTGCATCCTTTTGGAAACTAACTGGAGCCAACACAGATGTGGTGAGAAGCACAAATCCCTGTTTGGAGCATAGACAGTTCCAGAAAAACATCATTTTTCTACTGCTGGCAAGAAGCAGTAAGGTCATTTATATCATTTTCTGAGAAGCAAGAAGGGAGGCTAACTCTAAATGTCCCAAAGTATTTACTATTTTATTGCCATTAAGGGACTAGGAAAGAGAGTAAGTGATGCCATACACAACTGCAGGAACCATGAGGGCTTTACAGTAAAGCATGGTAAAAAGAATACACCAGCAGTATGAGGTGGTTAAGGGAACTGGCAACAAGACCTGTGTTCTGAGGTAGTAATCCAAATTAAGGTAACAGGGGGCAGATATTTTGATGGCTTGTATGAGATGAGGTATTCTCAAAAAAATGCCTAGCACTTCTTACTAGCATTTTTTTTGTTGTTGTTGTGCTCTTACAACTCCCAGGAGCAATTTTAGCAAAGAAGTCAGAGAAAGTGAAGTACTCTGCAATGTCTGAGGTAGTCCTCTGAGATTAAGACTGAAGCGCAACAGGCTGGCAGACTGGGGCCAGTTGAAGTGTCCCTGCCTTTTCTCTACTTGTTCTTCACATCAACAGAAAAACTTGTTTTCTAGGACTTTCGGTCTCCCCATGCACTATCACCAAGCTATTATACATATTACAAATAAAGACGTATGACTTCATTGCTAGCTATTACAATGTTTCAGCTTCTTGTTGTGCAAATTATTGTGCAAATACTATATAGTTTTGTTGTCTTGACACCAAAAACAAAAGTAAACCCCATCTAGTTTGGGCCCATTCAAAGCAAAAAGAAAAAAAAGATGTGTTAATACATTATATATGTGTATTTCTGTTTCTTTTTAAATTATTCTGCAGTGATAAACATGTATCTTTCAGATTTATATTTATTATTTGATTTTGAAGTCATTTTTAAGGCATAAATAACCTTTGAGAACAGATATTTGGAATATGTCAAAGCCAAATATTTGGATTTTTTATAGGTTTAACCCTTCTTTTTAGCTTAAACTATTAATAGTTTAATAACATTTAATTAATAGTCTTCAAACAACTTAAATTTATGTGTTGTCCAGTCCCCTGAAGTTTTTTTTCTGTTGAATATTTTGTCAACAAATAAAATAAAAATTACAGATAGCAAGTATTGTTCCTATTAGTATTTTTGTCTTCCTTTGTCTCACTCCTCCACTGGTGAGGTGAGGTTGGTATACTGTGTTTATACTCCAAGATTATATAGCAGGATATATTCAGAATATTGCAAATACAATAAATAGCAACTATAAAGTATCTATAGTATCTATCTCTGACCCAGGGTCAACAGCCAGATATAGGAATATGCAGCAAATATTACCATGTGACCAGAGTGTTGCAAGTTTAGAAAAACACAAAGCACACAAAATACACTATACACAGAAAGATGTACTAGATAAAAAATTCAGATTAATGTCTCACTGCTATGCTATAATATAATACCTAATCCCCTCCAAGACCATTGTTATGGCCAAAGTATATTCTGAAGAGGTCTATATCTGATTTTCAAGAGCTGAACACTAGATTCCACATATCAGTTAATTCTCAGATCTGTGTCATTTTTAATGCATTGTTCAATAGGTATTAATCTGTCTGCTGATCGGTCAGAAGGAATCTGCCATTCTGCATATGAAATGATTAGTCTGTCCCAGAAGCATATAGTGGAAGGTCATCTCTTGACTTTGACTGAATTGCTCTCCCGATAGAAAGGGTTAACAAGTAAAAATTAATATGGTTCAAAGAGATCTGTCTGTAATAAATGAGCTACCTCCTTCTTTTGTAAAAGATTTTGTAAGATAGCAATGGGGGACAGATATTTTTCATATACAACTACCACTGATGCTCTCTTCTTATGGTCATGTTATTAGAAGAGTTTGGAGAATTAAAATAATTTTACTAATCACCATATTTGCACTATTATCAGTAACTACATACGCGGGCCAAAAAATAAAAGTGCAATGAATTTGCTTGTAAATGTTTGTGTGTGGAGTGAGGAAGAGAGGAAGAAAGGAAGAAAAGTAGAGGGGATGACAGGGCCAATTTAAAAAGCAAAAAAACCACAGTTTCAGTGACAAAGCTATAGAAGTCTGCATACATCTATAGGATAGTGCCTATAGTGCCTAGGAAGCACTTCAAAATGCTCCTAGCTTTAAAAAAATGTATACTATTTGAATAATACTATCTTCCTATGTACCCGAACAGTAATTGCACATGTGCAATGTGTAGAGAATATACACCAGTAACAAGAGAGTTTATATTTAACCCAGTTTTCAAATTTCCTAATATTTTTTCAATCGTTTTATAGGTTTTAGCTTAGGGATAAATTTGAAGCTGGCATTTCCCTGGTGAAACCTGCAACAATCAAGAAATGTATACTGAAGGGAAAGAGAAACCAGGATATTGAGCAAGCCTAACAGAAATCTAACATTTCACTTCATACTTAATAATTACTTTTTATAGATCCCTTTGACTGGGAAAACTTTTATATCTCAAAGTTTTACTGCACAGCTATAACGCTGAAAATATCTAGATTTTTTCCTTGTTTCATATTCTAAAATATAGATATGGTCTGTTTTCTGACATGAGACAGTAGTTTCAATTTCAAACAGCAACAGCTTATCTGCCAATGCATTACGTAGGATTTAACGGCTAAGAATTATTTTAAAGGCAACCTGCAGAATTCGCTATTGTTACAGTTAGCAGGAAACAGCTAATTTGTCCATGTATAAACAGAAACCTCATGTTTTGTTGTATAACTATGGCAACTTCCACAAATGACTCATCTAGGACTTTTGTTATGTTATTTTATGACTCAGACTTATTAATGTTCACCCTATTACTTCTCCTAGCCTACAGTACAGTATCTCCACTTTCTGAAACTATTCTAAACTATTTTCTTAGGTCTGAATGTCCCTGTTGAGCTGCCCAAAAATCACCAGCAAAAGGGGGAAAAAAAGCTCCTTCTTGATAGGTGTGAGTGCTTCCAATAAACTCTGAGTTTTAACTCTGTGCACCTGCAGTGTTAGGTTCTGGTCTATTACATGATGACAAGACCTATTTTATACTCAAAGTAGTAAAATGACTACAGTATGTGACAAGCAGACAAGTACCCTCACATAGTTTGTTTCCAAGTGGATCGATTCTTCAGTATATATTAAGGCCTTCCAGATTTATCCCCCATAGCTGGCTCCATGCCAGGGCTTGGATTCAGTTCTGTTGTGCAGTGTGCTGAGTATTCCCAGGTGCTGGTATATTTTTATGCCTTCGTTCTTATTTACAGTTTTTCTTAGGGTTGCTTTGAAGTGTGGACAATCATGTTGCAACACACTACAAAGTTTTTTCCACTTACAAGAATCTTTTCATGTTGCCTTGAGTTAAGCCATCTTTAAATGAGAAAATACAAGGATGAGCACTAATAAATTTCACAAGGAAAGGATCTATTTCTTGAATAAAATTAATAATTTCAGTGTACCAGAAGCTATGCGAGCAGTCACAGTGCAAGATTAAGAACTTAAAATCAAGATTTACTCCATCTTCCTAAAACTCTCTGACAATGGCTACTAATACAGTATTACTTCCAACTTTACAGCTCCCCTTTTTAACAACTTTGCTGTTATAACATTTGAAGTGCTTGGCTGCCATGGTGTAATAAAGAGGGGTAAAATGATGCAATAAATGTCCCTGGTGCAAATCCTATCCTGATTTTTTCAGTTTCAAATAGGCATTGCAAAAAGGCAATACCAGGAGTCTCTGGGTCATAAAGTAGCACAAGCACCCAGCTCTTAACAGTCAACTTTCTAAAAGCCAAAGCAACAACACCAAAAATGTAATGATACATTCAATTTACTTTCGGAGAACAGGCATCCAGAGAATACTAAGGCAGTGAGAGCGAAGAGGCAGCCACATTACACTGCAGTTTTAACCAACATTACTCATAAATGACTTTCTGATAGTGCCTGGTAGAGCAAGATTGTATGGTAGCAGAAATTAAGCACAGAGTGAGGCAAATACGACTCTGTGGAACAACATGAAAAATCAGGATAAAGCTCTGGAACATCAATACAAACATTTTTTGGCTTAGAGCATTCACTCCACTAAATAAAATTCTAATTATTTAAAATTAATCTCATGTAGGTTGTTTTCATACTAAAAAAAAGTTTCCCATTGTAGTTTATATGCCTTCTTCAATGCTGTCTTTTCTTAGGAAATAGTTGCTGTTGTTTTTCTAATGCATGCATTTGTGACTTCCAAACATTTTTTTTTTTGAAAAAATATAACTTACTGCATAGAGACTGTTGGACTTCAGTCACCAAATATTAAATGTTCGTATAACTTGTTGCTATTCTTTGCAATTGTGCTCTCGGTGGTGTCATAACTTTGAGAAGATGGCTCTGGCTTTGGAGCAGGCAGACAGAAGAGCCTAGGTCTATACACAGCACTGCTTCTGGGTATGGCCTTAGCTGAGTTTTGTATCAATCTTTGCCTTAGATTTGCCACCTGCGATATTAAGGGGCCTGAACAGGGTCCACGTAAGGATAGATTAAGTGTCTGTACAATGTGATGTACAGGATTATATTTTCTGGGAGATATGTACTAGCAACAAGACAGAATAAGGGAGTAGGGGCCAGATGCAAAGCCCATTCAACTTTCTGAAATGCTTTGATTACCTTCTATGGTCTTCAGATGACTTCACATTACACAAGTTTATTTAAATTTCTAATGGATGGTCTAAACCAAACAAGACTTTTATGATTCTCAAAAAGTCTAAGAGGTGGAGATTAAGCCAGAGCAGAAATAGCAGAGAAGACTGTGTTCTATTTAACCATCACACAGTTGCATGTATAACAGACAAACATCTTCCCTTTCACGCTGGATCAAGAGCCAAAGGAGATAGCGCATACTTGAAGCCCTCAACCACTTAAAACTGGTATTGTCAAAGCAATTTTTTACAGCAGACTGATTTGTATGCAGACCATTTTTAATAGCATAGAAAGAGTTTGGGACTGTGTGTTAGAGTACACAAGTGATTTCCAAAAGACATTTGAAATGTAAAAATTCTAGACGCTTCCAACTTCTTTTTTCCCCTTCCCTGCAACATGCATTCACATGCACACATGCACCATCAACTTCCACTGACACTTCTTCATTACTATGAAGAAGCTCTGGCTCTCTTGAGGGATTTTGCAAAGCACTGCTCCTCTTTTTAAGTAAGGCTACACACTTACATCTCTACAAATGATTTCCATAAGTTTATATTCCATCAAAACATATGATTTCAGATCTAAAGGTGTAAAAGTAGTGTTAACAAGGTCCTCCTATGAAGGTTTTAAGCTCTTTTGAGTGCTATTTGATTCTTTCTGGTGGCTTCCACATGTCAGATTTGCACAGGGCATTAGGATGGTCATTGGCATCAGAAGGTGTAGCTGGAGAATAAATAATGTCCTAAAACCTATACTGCTAAACTGAAATCTTTGCTTGCTTGAGCTAGGAAAGGGCCATACCCTGATACAATATTATCAGAGCATAAAATTTCCAAATGAGACACTGGCTTTTTGTAAGAAAAGTAATATTAAAATAAAATAAAATAAAATAAAATAAAATAAAATAAAATAAAATACCAGAACACATTCCTTATGGTATCAGAATATATCAACTATATGAGGGTTCCCCTTGGTCAACAATAGTTAGGGCAGACATAGTGATTTGTCTTGTAAAAACTAGGATGTGAACACTTCCCTCCTAGGTGGGCACTGTTTAAGGCTTAACATTAACACTGGTTTAGAATTTTTACCGTAAAGCTTCGAGAAGCATAAAACTCAGCTGAAAGCACATTTGTTGAAACATGAACCCCCCAAAACAGACCCTTTGCACTTTCATATCACTGCACTTTAAAAATACAGTAACAAAGGTAACAAAAGAAGGTTTATTTTCTTTGTACAACAGATAGAGGCCACAGCGGCATTTACTGTTTAGGTTTCAAGATAAGCACATGTGGAATTTACAATACATTTGTGCCAGTGACAAGATAAAAGATCATTAGAATCATAGGGTGGACTATATGAAGGCACAATATGACAGTATTTTGAAGAATATGACACCTCAGTATTTCTATGATAAATTATTTTTCCACAACAGTATAAATTCATAGTACAATTTACACATATTTTGCAATTCTTACTTGGCCATAGTCTATAGTCAGATTTTTTTAAATCCAATTTAGAGAAAAATCATCTTAGCTATTTTTAAGTGATACCATTGTAGGAAAAACAAAAAAAAACAGAAATGAATATTCTAGGGTTTTTCACTTTACATGGTGTTGTAAGACTGCATGACGTAGTGGGATAAGTAGAGGGCTAGAAACTGGAACTTAAGAGTTTTATTCCTTGCTCTTACACTGACACACTGATCCTCAAAGAACCACTACCCTCCCTTCCTCATCTTCAACATTCTGTATCAGGAGAATAATAATTAGCTTTAGATGCACTAAGGAGCCATGGATGTCGAAACTGTGGTGCAAGGCATGCTGTAGTGGGCAACGAGTCCTACTCTTCCATGGCTCTGCAGAACAGCATCCCAGGTTCAGCGTCTTCCTGCAGTATTGCACCATTAGTCTTCACACGTGTTCTTGATAATTTGTCCATATTTGTTGTGTAAAAAAGGGGTTGTTCCACCACTTTATGTGAATCTTCCCATCCCAGGGCTTGCCCATATGTTTTGCAAGATAAAAAGAGCTACTGTAGCCATACAATCCATATGGCTACTCCAAAATTCATTCAACATAACTTCATTTTTTATTTTTTCCTGCCTCCAGTACTAAATGGAAGGATGCATGAGTCACTTTCTTATGAAAGATAAAGAAATATTTTTACATAAAGAACTTCAGTATTCTCTGTGTGTTCTACTGTGGTTCATTAGGAAAATACGTCACTGGGCAACCACCCACTTCCTGACAAATACAGTCTAACAACCAATGTCTCCACAAGACTCCGTTCTTGAGTATGCCCTAAATATGTCTGTCTACACGCAGACCACACTAACATCCACTGAGCCACTGCCATAAGCCGTGAGAACTATTCTGCAAGAAATCACTCTAAACATGCATGCTTTTTAATTCTCCAGATTTAAAATATTTATGCACCACCCCCAAATGACTCAGAAAGAGCTATTCATAGAGAATGGCCTAGATGACTAAAATAGGTCTTCACTGTAATGAAAAATTAGAAAGCCAGCTAACACTACTAATAAACAAAAATCAGTGTGCCAGGCTAATCTCTGAAATTTCCTCTGTTGGCCATGCTGCTCGACTCTGTTAGATAATTTCAGAGAAGTACCAGGCTGCCAGATATAGTTAAAAGTGATAACTCTCCAATGTCCAGACACTGCAAACTGAGGTGTTAGCATAGTCCCATGGAGTCACAGTAAAGGACATTATAAGGTGAAGTGGACTACATGAGCAGGAAAAAGGACTTAACTGTCCTTCAGTAAACAAACAGCTGTAATTCTTAAATGTGTCTGCACTCTAAGCAATTTCTGTCACTTTTGATGAGAAAACCTTCTTCTCTGCTATCCAGGCCATGCAAGTACTGTTCCCGTGTCTCTCTGTCTTATTTGTTGTCTCATCTTAAAACAAAATATTCTCTCCTCTGAATTTCCTTCTTCCTATGCTTATCTTCATATAAATTAACTGTATCACTCCCCTTATAAAATATTAGGAATGTTAACTCTATCAAAGGACAGTGATTCAGAGAATTCTAACACATATTAGAAAGTAGAGACCCTCTTGTAACAATGTTTTTAACAAAAGCCTACCACAAAATTAAAATTCTACAATATTTTTCCACCCAGGTTTCTATGTCAAACTTCAAAATTGGCCACTTCTCTACAGAAAATTCAGTTTTGGAATTGTTATGCCAATTATACACTATTAGATTTTGCATTAACATGCATATTTCACTTTTTAGATTAATTTATTTTCCAATATTAACTGCAATTGTGAATTACGAGGTGTATTGCTCTTATAAAATAAACTCCCTAAGCTTTCCCTCCCCTTCATTCACTCCTACTGTATTAAATATGTTTGAGCTTATTTCACTTTTTTTCTAGGGATAGCTTACATTATTTTAAGAGAAATGGTATTTTAGAGCTGCACATATTTTTCATTGTTAAAATAATATTTATATTGGCATTAAACATCATAGCCCACTCTTGACTTAACACTGTTTCAGTACAACATTCTCTGGTGCTGTAAGGGTAGAATTTAGATATTAAATACTCTGGGTGGGGGACAAAAGGGTTATATGCCAATAGAGTCAAATTGCTTCATCCAGCTGTGTGCTATGACCACATTTGAGGATGAGATGCAGATGCTCACGCTTTCCCTTCCCTCCCTCCCCTCTGCCTCCACACAGCGGTTTCCATTAGAAGGAGCTGGGCATGTGGACATGGGGAGCTCTGGTACACCCTAACAGACCCCCAGTTCAGGTGTGGGAGAGTCTGCCAGAGAGCTCACAGAGCTCCCTCTTTTCATGTTGTAATCCAGATAGATCAAAAAAAAAAAAGCAAAAAAGCAAAAAAAGCAAAACCAGCTTAGGCCACCACAGCACATCTGTTTGATAGATTCTCTCAATGACTGGAGGAACTCAAAAAGTCCTGGTACCGTTATTTAAAAAGCACTTTATTGTATTCAGCAAAGCTACCTTGAACATATGAAATCCCTTTGGAAACTGGGTTGAGCAAATTCTGATGCATAAGGGCTCAATCCATCAGAGCACATAAGCATGCACTCACACACAATTCTTAAACATGTGCTCCCGTGCTGTCCTGGATCAAGCCCTTTTATTCCTCATTTAGGACACAATTTGAAAATATATGCCACCATGCAGCGTTATATAATTCAGCTCTATTTGCAAAGGATAAGCCAAGAGAAGGTCATTGCTGGCAAAAAGCAACTAGAAAGGAATAGAACAGCCTTTGTATTATCTTGTCCTGTCCATTTTATATTTTAGACTGAAATGTACTTGTTCCTACGGTACGTTCCATCGTATTCCCTTGGTCTCCTTTGATATGATTGGTACGATCTGATGCAGCAGCTCATATGGAATACATATGAAAATCACTTGATTTGTATTTTTTTTTTATTTTAAACAATCAGGGAAGAAAGAATGAAAAGAATAATATGCTGGTAGCAGAACCTGGCAGAAACATATGGGGCGGTCATGTAGTACTTTCAATAGCAGCAGAAAAGTACGTAAATGTGAAATGTGTAATGTAAAAATTAACTCATTCACTCTCAGAAACCAGTGAGCTAGTCTACTCTGTTTTGCTGAAACGGCATTCATGCCTACTCTGTTGTATCTTAATGATCAGAAGAGTTCTCCAAAACCTTTCTATACATGTGTTCAAGCTTAAATCTTTTACATATCAATTAAAAAACATAAATAAATATCGGGTTTAAATTTTCAGTAGGAAATTTGAGTACAAGTTGTTCCATCTGCCTGCACAGGAGCACAAGACTAATTTAAAGCTAGATCTTCAACCTTTTGATCCTTGCTTACCAGCAGCATCATTACTTTAAAATGTATGAATGGAAAGGAACTCTTGCATAATTAGCTACTTAGAAGTACAACTCAGAGTAGCAAACTGATCCCTGTTGATCAGACATGAACACCAGGAACCTAAGTCGGAGAAATTTAACTAGCAGCTTCTAGGTACCACAGTTTAAAGGAATGAAGTAATATACTGTAGGAACCAGCAGAGGGTGCTTCCTTTTTAGGGTTGGAGTAGGAGGGAATCTCATAAACAGCAGTAAAAAGAATTTTGCTTACTTTTCATTTGCTGAAAAATTTGCCCCTATTGCAGATATAACACATTTTTTCTGTGAAATGTGGGGTTTTCAAATATTACATATTTGTATGGGATTAAATTATATGCATTTTTTTTTAAATACAGCCCTTTACTCAAATCTGTCTTAGTTGACTATGAGGTAAAGTTTACGTAGTTTGCATATTATATCTTTCTTTTTTAAAGGAAACAATTTCCCACACTTCATTCCAGGTACGCTGCACCTAGGCAGTCTTTTCGCTGCAGCAGCTCGCAGTCTGTGAGGCAGGATGAAGTGCTACTGGCATTCTGTAAGCCGCTATTTGTCTTTGAATGTTTTTTCCAGATTTCCTCGGGAATTCTCCATAATGAATGTAACATTTTACTCACTCTACGTCACTACTAGGGATGCTTAGACCAGGTGACTGAGTAAACCCACCAGCAAAAAATCCCTATATCCATTATGTTTCCAAAATAACCTATTGTCTAGTCCATGGAGGGCTACAGAGATAAATACAATGACCTAAGACAACCCAGGACATGCCACTACTATCCCAGAAATCTCTCCTTGGGGAAAACCAATATCTTTAATCAAAAAAATCTTTTTATTGAGGAGACTAAGTTGAAATTTGCCTTGCAGTGCTGGTGCTTTTAGTCTGATTCCCAGCTCTGAGAGCAGTACACTGATTTGAATCACAGTCCTCAGAAGAGCAAACCACTAGTGCTAGAAAGGATTGGAGTTCTAAGCCATCAAGCTAGGTTTTCCTTTTCCCATTATTTTTAAGTTTGATAGCAGGCTTAAATTAAATATTTGGAAGATTACATTTTGCTTAATATGTCACAAGCAAACAGATTCTGCAGTCAAGCCATTCTTTCACCCGAGAACATTTATCTTTAAAAGGTAGCACATTTCCTTGGACAGCAGCCATTCCTGGCAGCAGATCTCAGCACTCAGTAGGAAATCCATGTCTTTGAGTTTTGAACTAGCCCATACAGGAATTAAAACACAACAGTAACAGTCAGAATTAGTTGTTCTTGGTGGGTAAGTGTTTTATAACTGCATGGGGATATAAGTGCAGAGCTTCAAGTTTAAATCCTTTTTTAGAAAATGCTGTGATTAACTGCATGACTTCACTTATTGTTAAGGTAACAGATGGAAGTGCCAGAGTGAAATATTTCCTTTTTATTTACAAACAATAGAAAGTCTTTCTACTGATAGGAATTAAAACATTACAGAAGCATTGGTTCCACAAGCTTAAATTCTTTCATGCTACCACATGCATTTTTCATGGAAAGTCAACATCTTTAACGTTTTTGCACTGTCTGAATTTATCATCCATAACTTTTTTGTGATTCCTGTTCAAATGAGTTTGCTTCTTTAGAAAGAATTATGTACCTACCATGTAATGAGCTAATTAACTAAAGAACAAAAGGTGCCTTCTGTTATACGTGAGACATAACTAGCTCCCAGACATAGGCAACACATTCTTTATTTTTAAAGGCAATCTGTATTGCTGATTTTGATGTCAGACACCCTGTATCATTTTGTACAGTGCCACAAAAGGACTGATAAAACATTAAAATGAAAATTGGCTTTAAAAAAGCCCATGCGCCACATCTTACCAGCAGTATTATGAATTTTGAGAGGTTTGTAAAAGATGTGCACTTTGATCAATTGCAGGGTTTCTAAGAAAAAAAATCACTTTTATGCTCTTTGACTGGCAATAGCACTGAGCAATGGACAAAACTGACAGAAAGAGATGGAAGCTGCATAAACAAAATAAGGCAGGGATTTTATTAAATATTAATTCTATTAATTTACAGCAAAAATCTTTGTTTATTACGGTATATTAAAAATATATTTTCTTTATTCTCAGTCATTTCTCCACAGACGCAGTACAGCTTGTCAATGCATGTAAAGATCTCTTAGCTTGCTAGAAATGCCTCAAGCACAAAGAACAGTAAAACATTTTTAAACATCCTAGGCTTAGATCCTAGCACATTTAACAAAATATATTAAAATAATGATTTATAATATGGTTGCAAGTGAACAGTAAACAAGGTATTTACTTTTAACCAATAATAATAGTCATCTTACCATCAAAAAACCTTAAAAGAATTAAAAATGCTATACATTTAAACCTGGGAGGTTCTGTGGGATATTGTAAGAGTAAGAAAGTACTACCTGTGTCCAGCATTTACAAATAGGTAAGTGGAAGCAGAAGGATACTGGAAGTACACTCTTGCATAAATGCCAAGAAAAACACTCTTATTCCAGGGTTCCTATAACTATTACAATAATAATTTCATTATCTATATACAATTTGTATGGATTACAGATGGAAATTAAGCAGACAGGCTCCTGGCAAGCAACTCCTCCACCTGTGGTGTCCTGGACCCCTTGTACAGCTTCTGTGTGATGTGGAAGGTTTGGGGCTGGCCCTCTATGCTGTGGGTCAGCACCATCCAAAGGATTGCAATAGCTGCACAGAAAAATTGGAAAAAGTATTAGACTGTTACTGCATATTTCTTTCTCTTCTATGGGTCTCCTTCTGCCTCTAGAAATCAAGTTAGCTTTCTACATGAATAAATAAGTTAGCTTTCTACATAAGGGAAGCTCATCTCTAGACATCTATTTCTAGTAAGTCCAATTTCTGTGCCTGCATCATCAAATGTCCAGATGGATCCTACATATTCAAAAGGACACTATCTGCGTGGGATAAACTTGCTACTGTACTTAACAAGAGCTAAGAGCTTTATAGTACCTGGTGTCTGTTTTGTGATGGCAAAGGGCTTGGATACCTTTTAAACATATTTTCATAGTAAGTTTTCTTTGTAAAGATGTCTTATAGAAAGCTCTGAGCAGCATGCACTGCTGTACACACATCAGCTATATAACAGACATACCTTATCAGGATGAAAAAATGGCACTATCATAGTTGTAAAAAGGCAGATATCCAGCATTTTCATTTCTATTTGAATGAACACTAAAATGGTAATTAACACATACCATTAGAGCTGAAGAATTTTCTATCATCATTAATAATCATTTGCTTTCTCTATGGACACTTAGTCACTTGGGGCAAGATGAGTGCACACACTGAACCAGAAACTCCCTTCCCACTAGCATCTAAGTCTCACAAAAGTTCTTTTCCAAAGGTCAGCTGCCAATCTGTACATACGTATATACACACACAGATCCTTGGTGGGAATAAATTCCAAGATAGTTGGCTACAAGAGCATATAGATAGCATTACTTGAGGTAAAGATGAATAAATCTTTTATATTTGTTCTTTTGTCCTTTCTAGAAAATGGCACATCCATGCATCTTGGGCTACTGTAGTTCCCTGCAATATATAATGGCACATAAAAGATGGAGAGAAATGTTCATTACAACATCTGAAAAAACAGTAATATGCCTCTCTATAGTGGTCACCACTGCCTGTTATACTTGGCCTTCAGGCCTCCAAATAGGACTTTAATATAAGGATTAATAAGGCATAGCTTGGAATAACTTCAAAACTGAATTTGACCTGTTTGAAAGTCACCAGCAGCCTCTTCATCTTTTGAGGCCAGCTATAGACAATCCCGTTTAACTGAGATAACTGTTATGCAAACTCAAGTCCCTTCACTGATGCTCCTTGTCCATGCAGGAGGGTGAGAAACACAATACAATATGACCTTTCGGAAGAGGGAAAGGCTGAGACCAACAAATCTGAACAACCCAAGGACTGGAGAAAAAAGCAAAGCACAGCTGCATGGGATCTGAGGCTATTCTTTGGGATGTTTTTCCTGTTTGAATTAGCAGTACAACTCCAAATGCTGCTTTGCTCTCCTCCACTTCACTTTCTCAGAGAAACCACAGAAAGTGGTCAAGACTCTTTCTAGGGATGTTAGCTCCTACACAGATTTTCCAGGCAGAAGTCTGAAAAATGCAGCAAAGGGAAGAAGGCAGTGGTGCTGCCTTCCTTCTCTGGCAGCCTTCTTACAAAGTCACAGAGTCCTGGTTAGGTAGCACTTCCACAAAGCGACACCTGCTTTCAGGGAAAGGGAAGGAAAAGCATTCCATAAAGTTGTAGAAAAAGTCATAATCTGTCAATATATTTGCTCTTATGCCCATGTCATGTTCTCAATGATTTCTTAGGAAACAGTTTTAAAAAAAAGGAAATATGAAAAAGGCCTTACTTGGCAAGTTTGCCATTCCTGCCCTGAGTCAACAGAGGAATGTGTTTTCAACTGAAAATATGTAGAAACTTTTCCTGGTGCACAATCAATGTAGAAAATACAAAATAAACAAAAATCAATAATCTCTTACTTCTTAATGGAGTAATAAATGGCCTAATTCATAATTCTCCTATTTTGCTAATAAACATGTCCCTAAAAAAAATTGATATTTCTCTCACTTGAGTAAATTAGGAACAGCTGTACTACAGCCATTGGTATAAAAGTATTCTATGAGAAGAGAATCAGATTCACAAACTTTAATAATCCTGATTAAAAATCTGTCATATTTGCATTACCACATGCTTCTATTTAGGGTATGTGAAAGCCTACATGTTTTTTACAAGCAAAATGATCTGAAAAAATAACATAATGGTTCCTTCCTGAGGAAGATAAATAGCTGATAGGCTGTTCAATTTATCACAGATTTTAGTATATGGATTTTCATTAAATTAAGGGAGAAGTTTAAATTCTTTGAATAGCAGCATAACTTTTAAGAAAATATTTTTACATATAGCAATGTTAAAACATATCTAATCCCTTATTAGCAGCAATGTCATATACTTTAGTAACAAGCAATTGATAACGAATTCCTAATTTTAATAATCAGCAATGATTCTAACCCATTTAATGAATTGCTTAGTATTAGATCTAAGAGAAGTTTAAACCATGTTGGAACTACTTGAAAACTAAACCCAACAGTATTATAATTTGATGTGACAGTCAGGACTGCAAGTGTAAGATCATTAACACTTCACAGGTTATACCCTGAAGTAAATCTTACAAAAAGTTCACATAAATAAGGACAGATTTACACAATTATGTAGTTATGAGTATCACCACATTTCTAACCATAAGTGATTTCTTCTCAATTTGCTATTCATTTGACTTTGATATGCATAAAAACCGCAATCCAACAGAAAACAAGTCAACTCATTTTTCCTTTTTTCTTATTTGGTTTCAGGACATTTATATATCAGGTAGAGGTATGTGAATCCAGACAGTTTCATCTAAGAGAATTTTTGCTTGTGAAAGAATTCAGAAAAGTTTCATTTGTTCCACTTAGGTTTGCATTTTTGCCTGTTGTTTGACTGGAGTGCTACAAGAGAATTATAAGGAGTTAAAGAAAAGTTAAATTTGGCAAATACAAGACAAAACAAAAGATTCCTCTCTGGAAAAAAATAAAATAAAATGCTGAGAACAATAACAAAAAATTTAGATAAACCCTGTGGTTGCAACATCAATATTTTGGAACCCTTTTAAAATAAAAATGCAAAGACAAGGGAGTGCTCTGCTTTGTAAGGGAGCTCTTCATTGATATTTGCAACTGAACAACTCAGAAACAATGCTGTAGCACACCACACACTGATCAAACACATTAGCTTGTAAAACTTCTCACCTCTCTGGAGCCACTGATGACATTGTTTGGTTTTTATCTGATAGAGAGCAAAGGGGAATTGGGAATGAATTACTTCAGAAGATTATAAATAACTCTGCATTAAAGTCCCATAGCCTTGACAGATGTGGGTTTTTTTTCTTTTTAAGAACTTAATTTTTTTAATATTATATAGATTAAGAATTTTAAAATTGCAACAAACACAAGATATTTGTCAGTAGATCTGTGTTGTGTTATCCTAAAATACTGCCAGATGTCTAAAGTAATTTTATGTTAGTATGAAGGTCCTGTGCTCCTTTAGTGTTTAGTGGCATAGATCAGAAGAACTACTCTTTAAAGTGAGCAATGCAGCTAAAAATGTATATATATATATATATATATATATATATATATATATATAAAAATATAAATATAAATAAAAATGTAAGTGACCGTTCTGGTAACAGAGCAACTTTTCTGGTTATTTACAATGAAATGAAATCTGCGGTAAGTAGACCAGGCCAGAAGAATTAACCTTGTGATTTATTTTAAAATGTCAGCTGTGGGTATGCTTATATAAAAAAACCCAAGTGTTTATATAGTAAGAAAATAGTCTTTGATTATCAAAGCAAGAAAAAGTGATCAACACTTTTCAACATTTCTGAAATAAAATGTTTTACAATACTTTATACAAAAACACATAACTTTTTTTTTTAATTGCCTTTTAAAGAACTAGTCTATCAAATGTGGAGATTAAGTCAATGGGTAGAGGTCCAATGTAGTGAAAATGTCAAAGACCCTCCCAATATAACTTTGGCCATTCAGTAACCTCAGGGGGCTTCAGAGCCATTCTGCATTTGCCAGCGTGCCTGAGAGGGACAACTAGCAGTAGATATTATCATTCCACTTTACAAACAAGTCAAGCAAACCAACTCTCTTCCATCTCTTTCTTATTGACGAAGTATATTCAGTGATGTAAAATCAGTAAAACAATATAATGACTATCCTCACAAGGCTATAGGGATCTGAGGAGACAGCACTAAAGCTGTCCCGGGGCTTACCTCTGAAGAATCTCCTCCCAGGTAGCTTCCAGATTATTGGTTGTTCTCTGATACCTATTGGGGTCTACTTTCCAGGTCTACTAAACTCATTTTCACAGCTTCAATTGCAGATTATTTCGGGGGGATTGGGAATGTTAAATACTTCCTCTTCCTCGTTGCCATCAAATGTCACAGTACCATATCGTGGCCCCGATTTGGAGCAGAGTACTTACGTATCCGGACTGCTGTGTTCTCCATACTAGAAGTATATACGCCTGGAGAGATTTCATCCTAGGTATAAACAAGTAGTGATCTTACAGCAGCCCCTAGCAGAGGAAAATTAGAGAAAATGATCCATAGGTCTTGCATAATCATGCTCTGAACAGACAGAAATATTAGTCCTATTAGCTTGTAGGAGGCAAGCAAAATACCTTATGAGATACCTTTTAAAGGACTTTAGAACTAGAGCGCTACATGTTTACTTAAAATTTGGGGTAATAATTACATTAAATAATGCAAATATCTGCAATAACTTTATTTGTCCTGTTTAATCACACTTTGTATCTGCTACAAAGCAATTCATACTCTTTTTCTAAAAAGGTACACTAACAAACTGGGAATATACTCATTCACTCTGGGAAATACCTGATGACTCAGTATTAATATTAAGTCATAACTAGATATGTCTCTTTTAAAATGCAGAAATTTTATATTTGGGGGAAATTCAGAAAATACAGGGTAAAATTCTGAAGAGTGTTGAGAACAGCTTATGATGATAATTAAGGAATTCATAAAAATTACTCAGCACTTTGTAACATCAGATTCTTTAAGCTCGTTAATACCAAAGAATTATTTGATTAAATCTATATCCACTAAACTTTTGTCATTACGTTTACTTCAAGCCCAGAAATGCATGCTAATTTAATTGCTAAAAATTATTACTGGCAGTCACTAGACAAAAATATTCCAGTACTTCAACCTTCATAATAAAAAAACTCAGTTCTTGAAATTCAGTCTTCAAATACTTGAACCAATTCTATGAGTATGTAAAAGAGACGGTTCAACCCACAGCATTTTAAATAATAAATATTTTTAAACATTGAAATTACTACATTAACTAAAAAAAGGTTCACAGTGGTGTTGACTCATCACACTAAACTTTGAGAACTGTTAGATTTCTTCTCATTTTTTCTGAACACACACACATACCCATGAATAGCATTTTACATAACAGTTATCATCATTCTGAACTATTTGAATGTATCATTTTTAAACCCAGCTCTCTCTTCTGAAATATTATAGGAACTAATTGCTCAGATCTGTTACATGTGAAACTGTGAGCTAGCATATCCTTTGCAAAGCATAAGTTTGGTTACCGTGTCTCTGCTTGAAAACTGCATTGTACATGAAACTCCAAATATCCTTAATTTTTAAGATAATTTGCCACAAACATTAATTTCTTTGATGAAAAGTTCCAACTCTTTTCAATATTCCTCTTTAAATCCATCTGAACACTTACAGAAAGTTAATTGGGCAATATGACAAGATTTTTTAAAATGCTTTCTAATATGGAAGGGTTTTTTTTGTAATTGGGATTGAAAGTTATTTATTTTTTATACCCTGCTTTCAGACAGCTTACATTTAGTATGATTTGATAAAGTACACGAAACTATTTAAATATTGCTTTCAACTTTTTGGAACCTTTTGTTTTACCAGACTTTCTGTGGTACTTCACTATGCAATTTACTGAAGGCTAGTAATTACTAGGACATGTGGTAGGCGGTTATCACCAGTAACATCACACAACCCACTCTATGATCAAGATACAATAGGGCAAATGGTACAATTAAAGGCACATTCTTTGGTGCATAACAATAGAAGCCTTGTGACATGGCAAGATTAAGAAAAGACTCAAACATCTTTAAAACTACTCATTACCACCAGTTAAAATGTGCATGTCTGACCTTTATGATAATCAGTAGTACTCTGCTTCTGCACTATAGAGCTAAATAAGCTTTATTTTAGACACACAGAATTCTTTGCGGTGACCTACAGTTAACTTAACTGATCTCAGAGCTGACGCTTACAATGAATCAACCCATCAGTGGTCATAATGATAGGCCATCATCTTTATCAACCAGTTTATAATGACAGGCAGGAAACAGTACTGTAGATTTTCCTGCCAAATACAGTAGTATTTAAATGTTGACTGCTACATACATCAGATTAACAAGGTTGCAAAGTTACTGAGCAGCCCATTCCCTGAGGTTCAGATTCACCCTGTGGTGCTATTATACCATAAGGTATATCAAAGATAATTGCTTAGTTTATTATCCTGTTGTCTTTTATGTCAGCCCCTAATTGTGAATTCAGAAGCCTCTTGATCTCCCAGTTCCTTATGGACCTGTTATTAACCCCATTCATTTTAATTAGGATTTATTACTATTTTGATTATTAAAGTGCAGAATTTTTAAAAAATAGGTTTCCAAACAACCTATAATTCCTCCATTCTACTTCAGTAAAAGAGAGATTGATGAGATATTCAGTAAGCATTGTAAATGCAGGTGTCTCAAGCTCATTTTTCATCCTCTGCCAAAATTTGGCATATTAAGGTTCAGAAATCTTTACCCAGAGCGATGTGAATATTCAGTTAAAGAGTATCTAAAAGTACAGAGAGTTCTATGGTAAAACTGTATTACTATACTTCTACATGATTTTATAGAATCATCCTAACATGAAACTACAAGTTGGCTATGTCATAGCAGTTACCTTCCTCATGGTCCTAAAATATAGTGGTGCAACTTTCACAGTTCTTGTACCACACTCGCAGCGAACAATTTAAGCACATTCCACTCAATTACCACACGAAACCTAAAGAACCTAGAAACAGTTAAAAACTATGGCCTGGCTAGTACAGATAAGTAGTCATTCATAATTCCTCCTGATGTATACAATATTAATCTGTATGTACCTAGAAAATCTGACTACTTCCTATACTTCAAAGTCATTGCCTTTGCTACGAGACCTAGAAAGTGCTTCAGGATTCATTATGACATGTGGAATATATAAGCAATAAGGCATGACAGGGAGTGTGGTTATCATAAGATAATCACACCCCTGGGTCATTACAAAGCATGAGGTGCAGCCGAGCACCTCTCATTCCCCCTGGGGTGTGATTATATCATGATAAGCACACTTCATGCAGTTACCTTATTGCTTTTATAAAAAGTCTTTGTTGGGAAGAAAAACTGTATTTTTTGCTTAAAGATGATAAAGTTGGCAGTTTACAATGTTGAACAGTACTTTCAGCTAAGCTAGATGGTTTAAATGTGTTAATCTACTCCTCTAGAATGTACATCTGCCAAAGCCAATCACAATTCATCGATCAAAGTGGATTTCCATTATTCAGCATGTGTTCGAAGGATTCATCCTGGAGAAGAATGTGTGCATGTCCCAGGCAATCCCATAGCCATTGACCACTCACTGGACACCTATTTCTTTTTCCAAAATAATTTTAAAAAAAAGAGAATAACAAGCTGAGATACTGAACTAAAAGTTAAAAGATGTTTTACACACATACATTTCAGGTAAAATGTAGGCTCAAAAAACTGGAAAAAAATTCAACCTGCAAAACAAGAAAAAGTTTTGAACTTGCTTTTGCCCCTGCTAGGTGTTCTTCCACAAATTAAGGGTGACAACTTAATTTAGGGTCCTAGATAAACTACAAAATCCCACAGCTGTCATTCAGATTGTAGCCTAAGGGGTATAATGTGATCTTTTGGATTTACAAACACCTGCCTTGGATTATGCCATATGTCTTCTCAGTGGCTCCAGGGGTGTATGCTCTGTCCAGTATTCAGCTCATTTTCTGCTTTAAGAATGTATAACTGCATACAGTATATTAGGGTTTGCATCCGTTTACAATTTATCAAGTGTGATGGGCATGTTCTGATTTCAGAGGCAATGGTCTGGAAAGGGGCATATGTATGGGTTGAATTTGTCCCTGGGCCATTTATGAATATAGGCAACACTTTTCACCTAACATGAGGAAGACACAAATTCAACCGTTTAATTTAAATAGGTCCTTGTCACCTTATCTCCCAGATTTAAGAGGCAGTGTTAGGAACACTGTCAGCATCCTGCATGAAAAGGAAAAATTCCACTAGCCTGCTATCTTCCAATATTTAGTTTGACACAATACTCTTACTCATAAAAGATGCCTGAAATCTTGCTTCTTCCAAAAACAAATTGAATTCTATTGTTTTGTGTCTATATTTTAATCATATAGGTACAGGATTTTTATGTATTTTATCTGATTATCTTTCTAAGACACATTGCCAGTTGCTCCTTTAACTGGAAGAAATCTGTTTCTTAATACTGAGTAGAATTTAAAATTAAACCAAATGAAGGAAATAATACCAGAAGATATATTTCTGATGCATTTCCTTGGAAGTCTATTAGTTTTCCATAAGTAAAGAATCTAGCCATTCAAATAGTAGCAGGATGACAGTAATTACAAGTTAATTTAATAATAATAACAGAAAGCAATTGAGAAATAACAAGTGAGGATGTAACAAAAGAATATTAAGCTAGTCATTTTTTGTCTGATTTCACCATTTTTCAGAAGACACATTTTTATATAATAAATTTGTTATTTGAAGTAATTCACAAATAACTTCTAAAACTAATTCCTGATCTAGAAGAGATGGTATTAAAGTGAGGGTTGTGATTACTCAGTTACTTACAATTAGATGGAGAAAGTGGACAATAGAGTAAACAGTAAGGGAGAAGTAAACTTTAGCCCATTTGTTTTTAAGGATTTTACTTTAAAATTTGCAGCTAGTAAAATTACTATCTAATTTTTATAAAACCATTCCTAATAACACTATACCCCTATACCTCTATAATTCCAGAGGCACCAGTTTACAGATATATAGCTCACCGGTTTACAGATATATAGATCTGCCAATATTTCTGTGCTCTAAAATAAAAGTTTTCCTCTTGCTCCCAAACTCTTATTACTCTCACTAATTAAAGTAAGAGTCCTAGTACGCAAGAAATACCAACTGCCACCAGATTAATTTATAGTGATATGGATCTGTTTCTTTTCAGTTTATTTGAAGCCATAGAAAATGTGACATGATGCTTGTGCATGCAGTCAACCTTAATTTTGCCATTGTCTAATTTAAGTGTTGCATTTACAGCCTATCATTTTTTAATATAGAGTTACTGTGTATAATATAAAATATATGGGTTTCACACAACAGTTAATCATTCATAACTGTACCATGAAGTGCTTGTTGATGAATTACAAGATAGAAAGAACGGAATGGAGGAGAGAAGTCAAGAAGTGGGAATTTGGGAAGAAATATGGTTTGTGTTAATGAAGTACTATATAAAATAAAGGCTGTACAAATGAAATTTATTTATTAATGCACTTCCACATTTTCAATTTGTTCAGGTCCTGATCAGCAATAGGGACTTCCCATAGAGGGATGAAAATACTAGTATTAGATAGCAGAAGTGGAGGTACATGCAAGTAACTCTCAGTGGATAGCTGACTACTAGCTTGGAAAAACTGGGCATTAGGATGCATTTGCCCACCAGATTTCCAGTGGTTTGTGTATAAAAGCATCAGTGGGGATTAGCATATTTAGAATTTGTTCATTCCCTGGACTGGTAACCATGGCTACACTGGCCTGGATTTTCTCTCCTCCTCTGCAATAGGAACCCAGAGTACCAGGGGTAACTAGACTTCGAAATAGCTGATTGTGGCCAGGCAGGGCCGAATGTCCACCAGTGGAACATGGGGAAGCTCGCAAGCCGGAGGGAATTCTGTAAGGACCACAGGAACACAGGGAATGCCTTACTGGATAATACCCAGCATTTACGGCAGCATGTGCTATCTGGCAGTAGCCAGTACTAGCTGCCTTAGAATGCGGAGGAAGAAACTCCACTGAATTCACACAGCAGGCAATCTGTCCCCAGGAAAATGACAACTACAATCCCAGTAGTTAAAGACTGTTATGAACGCTGAAGCAGGAGGTTTATATCATTTCCAACACAGGGATTTTTCTGTTCTTTTTTGTTTGTTCGTTTCTTTTTTAGGACTAACTGGTATAAATCTGGATACATTTGCTATTCGTATGCATTTCCATTCCCTACTGGAATTTTGTTAAATTTATGACCTCTCTGACATCAAGTCTAAAATCAGTTGCCCTGCTCAATCAGTGTGTGAAGACATATTTCTATTCATTAGATTTGAATTCACCGCCATTTAGTTTTGAGCATCCCTCTGCTTGTGTTACAAGACAAGGGGAACAGACCCTAATTTACCTTCACCTTTTTTTCTAATTCTAATATGTTCTCTCCACTCTCTTCTCTAAGGTAAATAACACCAGTCTCTCATTGTACAGTTTTAATATTCCACTGTTGTTTCTCAATACCTTTTTCCACATATCTCAGAGGTCAGCAATGAACCTACACAGTATTCTGGATAAAGTCATACCTTCATTTTATATAATTGCCCTGAAAAGTATTTCATTCCTTCTCTATCTAGTTATGTATGAATATTTGCTTCCATTTTTAATAGTTGTGCACTGAGCAGATAACTTCCCTGAGCTGCCCACAAAGTTTTCAAGGTTTCCTGAAATGATAATGCTTATTGAGCTTTGTCTGCCACGTTGTTACTTATCATCTACCTTAGATAGTTTCTTATGAAATTCCTCACAAGCTTTGCTAATTCTCTGCAAAATTTGCTTCCTCACTTTACATTGCCCCTGAGGCAGTCACATCCAGATTCTATAGCTATCTTCTCTTCATTTACAATATATTTTAAAATGTAGTTTGTTAATAACTATAATACACAACACAAGATCACAGATTAATCCATGAATCCATTGCTAGCTTTTCTAGTTATGAAAAAAGTGATTTTTTTTTGTTCTTTTTCTTGTCTTGTAGACATTTAACTAAAACAATACTTGTCTGTCACTCAACAACTACTTTCATAGCCCAGTTCAAGGCAGGCTTGTAAAGGCCTTTTAAAAGACCACATAGAATATAACAATCCTTTCTCCTTTGGAAATACATTCAAGTAATTCTCACATATTAATTAAAAAGTTTTGTTTTGCAAAGCCTGTCCTACTAGAATCTGTTTACTACCTTCTGGTGACTTTGTTACTCTTCTCCAAATTCTTATTTCAACCAGTCAGGCTGGTGCAAGTGTAACTTTTACTGGGCTTTAATTGTCTTTCTATACACAAGTATAACATTGAGACATTTCGAATTTTAGTACCATAATCCTCTCATAATGAGAACTGGGAGACTATATTTTTGCTAGCCACTTGACCAGTTAATATTTCAACTCTTTCAAACTTTAGCAGATGCCTCCAAATATGGGACATGAAATTATCACTCATTCTGAGGCAAACTTCAGATCTGCAGGATATTTGCAGGTGTTATACTTTCTACATGGAGAGATACTTGGTTGTAGATAAGGAACAAAATGAATAAAATTAGTTTAAATAAAACCACTAGTTTGAGTAAATAGTTAACTAGTAAACAAATATAAGATTATATAAACTAATAAATAACTAAATAGACAACCTATAAATGAATTCCTTTGACTAGTTTGAATAAAAACTGTGTTCAGAGTCCACTTTTCCTTACTATTGCTCTGAGGTTCTTCTACTGTAGTCCAGATCCATTCTGCCTTAACAGCACTGTGTCTGAGAGCAAAATAACCTTTTTCTTCTCTCAGACACAGTATTGCTGATATGTAAAATATATTCAGATTGGAGCAGAATTGTAATTAGAATAAATATTTGATGCTCAAAGTGATATCACGCTAATGTAGATGGAGACATTTGTACTCAGGTAGTGCATTGTTGCTTCAGTCTTTTTATATTTCTCCTGTATTTTTAGAGATTAAACAAATAATAAAGATAGACTGGAGCAGGCATCATCAAAACAGCTTTACCTGAGCAGAGCTATTAAAAGAGCCTTTCAGAAAATGGAAGCAGTAAAGCAAATAGTTACACCTCAGGAATGATGCAGTATTGGAATCTACTGGGAATGAGAGAATTAGGCTCAGCAGAAACAAATTCATACTTTTTTACTGTGATCTGCTCTAGCAACATCTAGGCTGATTATAGGGGATAACTTGGGAAGCACAAAGAAGCCAAGAAAGATACTTTAATGCTAGGGCTAATTTGATGCATCTAGCTTTAGTTCGAAAAACTGAGCCCTATTTCTCTAACTCAGTACTGGTTCAATCTGGCATTCCTTACACAGTCAAAATTCCCCTTTAAACCAATAACAGTTTCACATAAATGTGAAGCAGAGGTTTAGTAAACAAGCGGAAGATTATTTTTTCTGAATATAGAAATATTAGCAAATACACATATCTGTGCATTAGCAGGTCCATAATTATAAAAGCTTACTATTGATTTTATATAACAAAATGATAAAAGTGATACTGGCTTTTTAAGGCAAAAACCTGCAAAATAAAAGGCTTTAGATTTCTCTTTTTACAGGGATTTACAGTACTCATCAACTTGTATAGTTCACATTAGCATCCAGTGACATTGCTTTGTCTGTATATATTTCTAGCTGTCAACAGAATGTCCTGAGGCAATCGCATCCTGATTCTATAGCTATCTTCTATTCCTTTATAATACACAAGGGTCTAATTTTCCATCAGCAAAGCATGAAATCATGTAAGAATGCCACATAACCAGCATGTGCAAACAAGTAGCACTTTTTCTACACATAAAAATGCTTCATAAAATAACAAATAAATTAAATCTTCTTGTTCAAGTAAAGTGCTTGAAAACCAAGACCCTTTTTAGAAATTGGAGTACTCTGTGCAGAAGTGGAAATGTCACACTATTCTTCTTAAACATGTACATCTTAAAGTATTATTTTCTGTAGTAAAATAATTTCACTCAAGCTGATGCTGGAGATTTCTATTTACTGGACCAATAATATGGTTGCAAACATCAGGCTTATTAATTATATTAATATAAGCATTAAACACCTAGCAACTTAACAGAAGCAGTATGCTTAAATTTTATGATGAAAGCTTATTGTTTCAAGAGCAACAGATTTGCCCTGTAGTTTTGCAGGTTCGTATAAAGCACTTTTAACAGAATTTACTGGATCAAAATGGGGTACATTGGCTCTTCCATTTGCTACTTTCAATATATTTTTGTTGTGTAGTCAGAGAAAATACTAAGCCTCAGCAGCAATTAAATTATCTTACAAAGTACCAGAATATATGTGCATATACAGTAGCCAGCCTCCAGTTCACTATTTGGAACATATGCCTGGTTTTGCAGCACTGTATGGAATCACCAGTGACCTCCTTAAGCAGCTTGTGTTTGGAATGTACGTGAAACACATTCAAGACATATGTCTTCCTTGCTACAAGTACCACAGAGACAAAGCTCAGTTTAGCCTCAATGTATTGACTACAATTGCCAAAATCATACTCTTTCTCTCTGCTGCTCATATTTCTACAACTTCAGGGAATTTTTAACACCCTTCCCTACATAATGTACAGTTTATTTAGCACATGGGTTTCAGATGTCTGGCTGCAAAGTAACCTGTTGTAATTTAAGGCAAACATGTTTTGAATAAAGTAGCTAGTGCTTTTAATCTCTGCTGTTTTTGGTACAATAGAAGCTCTCAGAAAAAATGGGTTTTCTGGGATGAAGAGGACCACATAGTCTCCACTTATGAAAAGAACTGACCTAAAATTTACATGTATAACTTTCAATAAATCTGCCTTTGTCAGGTCCTTACCATTATAGCAATACCTTTGAGAAATGAGCCTGCATGTGGTGAAGAAGTCAGACAACATAGGCTTATTTTTCTGACAAACTCTTGTTTATGGAAACATTTTCTAAACAACATGAATTATAACAGAGACATGATTCCATTTGCCTCTTAAATGTGAGGAGCAAGGAGCAGGGATAATTGTTGCCAAAGCAGAATAGACATGACTAAAATGCCTTGTGATGACTCACTGCACTACGATTACAGAAGAAAGTCCTGCCACTGCCTCTGCAGCTGGAAGCAGCCCTGCCCTCGCTGGAACTAATGAAATTGTGATGCTATTGGCCCACACAGGTCCTGCAGTGCAGGAATATTGAGAGCTGGCATCACCACAACTGGGAAGACTGAGCAATCAATAATAAAGGACAGGTTTTCAGCAAGCTTTCACCATCAATGGTCTGCAAAGACCAAAATAGAAAGACCATCCAAAATCTCTGAAAATCTGTCCCTTCCTTTCCTTAAAAATAAATTAAGGTAAATAATAATTTAGCAAATATATACCCTTCAGGAAAGAGAATGAGTGAATTCAACACTAGGCTTTTCAAGGCTTCATATATGACCTTGTAGTCTACAACAAGTGATCGGTCTCTGCAAGCAGAAGCTGGGTAAATAGTCAACCAAGTAGTCTGTGCCACAGAGATGTGCTGTTATCAGTAACAAAGAGAGTCCACAGTCAGTTCAGCTATGCTTACTAGAACTAAAGTAAAGATATAGCTCTATTTTCTCAGCCCTTACATCTGTATTTATAAAATGAGCACAATAGTATTTCCCTTTCTCTCAATTGTATTACAGGAACTGAAATAATGAACACTGAGAGGTTCTCAGATACAGTGGTCCATTTACCTGAGATCCAGATAAAGACCTGTAACTGTGGTAATGCATGGTGTCTCCTCCAAGCAACCACAGTCAGGCTTTAACTGCCTCACACTCTAGGTACATATACCTTGTCAGAAACAGCGACAAAAATGTTCTTCTTTCAGTCAGAGCAACAACAACAGGAATACCAGAAAACTTTTGGTAGCATAAAGAAAGAAAAAACAAGACAAACCCAGTATGATCCCTTATGAAATTCTGCTCCTAGTATTTTTCTGTGGTTTTAGATCAGCCCCTGAATGATTTTCTGTCACTTTGTAGACTGTCTTGCAGGGCAAACATAGTCAAAATAGGCTCCCTTTCAAGTACGGAGGTTTTCACCCATCTCTGCTGGACCTTCTCCAACAAATAAACAAATGGTGACCTTAAACCTAAATAATCAAATCTAATGCTTCTCATTCAATATACATTGCAGATGCTCACTCGACAATGGGCACATTTTCTGATTTACACCACTACATAAAATTATGCAGTGATGTCAAATCCAGCTATGTTTTAAGTCAACGGGCCAAATTGACCTGCTTCATATACTTATATAATTCATATGTTACATTAAGATTCTGCATATTCTAAGCTTTCATATGAAAATTTTTCAATTAAAAGAAAAAGATTGTTTTAGCATTCATGGTTGTGAAGAAAAGGAAAAAGGGAAAAAAAAGCAGTAATGTTGCAGAAACACTACTGTTTTTATGTAATGCATTAGAAGCAAATAAGAAATGAATTGCACACAAAGGCAGATGTCAAAAGAATGATAGGATTAGGAAATATCATGATGAGGGAAAATGTTAAACAAATTTATATCTCAAAATAAGAAATTAATAAAAGGTCAAGGTAATCTAATTATTTTGAAACATCTCACTTTGATTGTAGACTCTTTTCTGAATATTATCTCAATATCTACAACATATTTTTCAAAACAGTTCATTGAAAAAAATCATTTCTCACAAATATTTTCAGTAAATTGGCATCCAAAAGAGTAGAGTGAATAAACTCACCTAAAGATTTCTGGTAAACTGTAAGACAACTTTAGTTACATCTTTATTAAGGAATTGCACAGCTCAGTAAGAGTGCATTTGTGGAGCAAAACGCTGATGCTGGGAAACTAATGTCAAATTATATGTGATCTGTGTTTTTTTTACTCCAACTAGTTCTAATGTGGCCCCAAAAGCTGAATGTCAGTTGGCAGTTGGAGAACACTGGTTCCAGCTTAGTTTGTCTGGAAGAAGCAGAAACTGTCATCTCCAAGATACTTTGTGAAGTGAATGAAAGCTTGGTAAGGGAGTCTTATCAGGAAATTCATTCCTGAATGCAACTAAAACACCAAAGTAGGTGTACTTTTTGATTTGGTCCCACTGTGGTGTTGAGCAATACTGGGCATAACTGCACTAAAATCTGGTGGGAAGGAGGGGCTGCAGCCAGTGCTGGGTTCTCCTCCCCTATGTTGCTGCCAGCTGGGTCTTCTCATTTGCCCTTTCCCAGCTGTGAAAGTACTGGGAGAACCCTTAGAAGGGTATCTAACTGCTCAGCCAAAATCACAGCAGTTGGGTGGAACTGAAAGGTGCGACTAGATGTAGATGTTCACTGTCTTGCTGCAGCTTGACTGGATATAGTAGTGTCCACCCAAGAACACCAAAGACTCAGGAGAATGACACATGGTAATCCTGTATGTGCTGCCTTCTGCACCTCATCCTTCTATCATTTCCCCCTTTTTTCTTTTTTTTTTCTTTTTTTTCTTTTTTTTCTTTTTTTTTTTTTTTTTGCCTTACCATACCTGCATTTTACCCCTGTTTCAACATCTCCTTCACTCTTTTTCCTGCACTCAGGTGATATACATCTCTGTCAGTCTTTGCACTTCCACTGTAATCACTTGCTGGCAGAAAACCAAGGTTTCTGGTATTGGAGCCCCTCCCACCTCTTTTCTCCTCACAACTTTCTCTCTTGTTTTCATTTGCTCCTGGATGCACCATTCTGGCAGCAAGCCAGTACAATGAGCGGCAAGGGAGGGAGACAAGGTTTCTTGCTCAATTAGCATTGAAAATGGTCCCTAGTAGGTAGGAGAAACAATGGTAAAACGTTATTAAATCCAAGTCTCCATATGTTTCCATAGCTGTCTTACAGATAGATACGATCTGGGAGCAGAGGGGTAAAGAATGAGGTGTAAGTATATAAGTCTAATGCAAAATGCTTGACAGGTATGTAGGAGTTTGACTGTCAGTGTTAGCTGCCTTTCAGAAGACTTCCTCAGCTACAGCCTGTATAAAGGTATATGAGCTGCTCACACAAAGATAGCAAAATGTGCTACAGTTATAGCAGTTGGACTAGAAATGGAAAGAGTACAATTAGATTCCCCAAAGTGCTGAAAGATTATAGTTTCAGTTCTACATCTTAATACGACATATTCACATCTTTAGTTCTTCTGAATCCCCATCTCAAAGAGCTTGTAATTTTACAGGAATACACTCTGTAGATTTAGTCTGTTTTACTATACCTTTTCTCAGACCCTTTTTACTCAAACCATTCCTGCTGACAAATTCTCAAGGGCAAAAGATGCAAGCATATATAATCTTCAAGTGAGAACAATTTAATTGCAAAATTAGAGTTGGCCAGAAAACAGATCGCATGTGACAGGAAAACACACATAAAAAAAATCTAATAAAAGGCAAAAAAGAAGAACATTCAACTGCTTTTCATAAATTTTTTTTAAACAAACTGATTGAAATATTTTGAAATAATTCAGAATGTTTCATTTCAATTTTACCTATTTTTACAGAAAACAAAGCAAATTTCACAAAAAAATTTCTTGGAAGTAAAGAACATATTAATTCAAAAAGATAAGAAGAGGAGCTTCATTTGAAAATGATTTCCTTTTCCTTTCTGCCCCACCCCTATTTACAATAAATTTTTCTAAAAAATGTTATGACAAAATGAAAGCATCTATTTATCTATCTATTTATTCAGCTCACAAACTTACTTGTCATATCCTATCCTGATAAAAGCAAGTATGAACAGAAAACCAAATTGGGTCTGCATCACACTGCCAGTTTTAGGATCAGCTAAAGATGTTTAGTTCATACACAACTCCCAGTACTATGAAGTCCCTTGAATATAGAAGTGGTTGAGAACAACTCACAGTCTCAAAATGTTCAGGATTTTATATCACAAAGGAGCACAACATATTTATGAACCAACAGTGACTGGTTTCATTTGCTCTGAGTAATAATGCAATTAAGAGTGCTAATAATGCCCAAGGAGAGTCTTTTCCCTGAAAGTATCTCCTCTTCAAGCTTCCTTAATGATTCTTTTGTGTATTTGATTGTTATTATCATTGTTAAGGAGTCCAACAGTTTATCAATATCACAGCGTTTTCAAGAAACTTAACAGGAAATAGCACACCACCACCTTCAAACATGTTTATTAAATGCAGTATTAAGCTGACAAAACACCAATAATATAAGCAGATGTTCATTTCACACCAGGTCTTGTCAAAGTCTGCTGTTCAAACCACTCATCCAGAGCCAGAGCTGCACCAGTTTTACACTAGAACATTTTGAAGAGACATTATGCACTTTTCCTCAGAATGTGCTAAAACCTCATTGCACAATTTTTTATTATATGCAGATTAGAAGCATCTGATTAGGTCCTGAGGCAGCTTCACCTAGGTGTTCATAGGAATAGCAATGGGAACTGGGTAAGAATATTTCATAACCGAAGTATATTTTCCCTTGGGGGACACCACCATTTGATTTTGACATTTATTTGTCCTGTGCTGTAAAGGACAAAACTACAATTACACTTTTTTTTTCTACTGTGCAGTGGGCACAGTGTCAGAAAAAATTAAATCAAAGGTAGTGTGCTCTCAAAAAAAAAAAAAAAAAAACAAGCTCTAAAACCAAATTTACAGAACATATTCACAGTTAAGTCACACTGCATCAGAACAGTCTATTTGATTGAAAATGCATATTATAAATGTATTTTACAAAATAGGAGAAAGCATAAAACATACAAGACAGTCTGCACTTGCTTTTTTCTTAGTTTATTATTAATACTATTAACACCATTATTAGCATTTTACTTTTGTAATATTTTTCACTGACACTTTTACAAACAAGATGCATCAAAAACAGTTCAATTGCTTGACCACATTTCAGTTTTATTTATTATGATCTTTTTCATTTTTGGAGAAAGTTGGTGTAAATTAGTTGAATACGGTATTAAATGACTGGTGCAGACCATGAATCTTCCATCTCGCATATCAACCACGTGCAAATCTATTTTTAGCATGAACATTAACATGCAATATACAGTTTTTATTCTCGAATTGCACTGGCTCAATTCACACATCATGAAAATGAATTTATTCACATTTTACACAAAGAACGCCCAAAAATTACCCATACTGCAAACAATTTATGAGCCAGTGTCATATCTTCCATTTCAAGGGTTTCCAAACCTAGCACAAGCAATTTCCGTAACTGAACCTTATGTTTCCAAAAAACATATAAAAGAAAACTGTTAGAGAGTCAATCATGAACTGGTATTTCATTTTCAAAATGGTAATATGCACTTATTCACAAATATCATTAAAATCTTTGTCCAAAATAGAAGGGTCAAACACCTCATAAAATACAAGTTCTTTCCTCCCACTGAGTTTAAATGCACTGAAATATGAACTGTTCCCAGGGTTAGCCCATCTCTAGTACATACAAATAGGAGATAGTGTCTTTTAATCTTATTGAACTGCATTATTTGTAATAAATAACAAAAAAATTGAGGCACATCTTAGTAAAAATGTGAAAGGTAGCCCATATTGGGCAAAAATTCCACAAATTTTTAAGGAAATTTAAATCTGTATTTGGAGTAAAACTAGGCTGAAGTAGCATACTGATGTCTGCAGAAAGCAGCCATGGTCATTTTGATTTGAACTTGGTTTGAATATGCTTTGAACTTTATATGAAAATAGGCTGAGATAAAACTAAATAATTTAATAACATGAACCATTATTTAATTTCATTTGTTGCTGAATCTTACATCCACTGCTGATTTAAACAGTGAATGTGTTCATTCAAGTGATGATCTAGCTGCTAAAACATTTGATGTCCTTCCTGCATTGGTCAGGAATGGGTTCAGTGAAGAACTACAGCATATTGTTTTAAACACACAAATAGCCCCACTGAAGAATTAATACTATTTGCTTGAATTACACCCTTGCATCATAAGTGCACATGTCAACCAGGTTGCCAAGAAGAAAATGACATATTAGTACACAAGAACCTACCAAAGATCTGGTATGTATATTTTATGTGAATTGCATATATACAAAAGAGAAATTACATTCAAATCGCTGAAAGTGGATGCTGTATACTCTCAGAAAAGATACTGCATTGATAGCACTAATAGAAGTTTCCCATGCCTCACTGTGCCTTTAGTCCAAATAGAAGCCCACCTCTCAAGAAGAGGAAGGCCTGATGATCTTTATGTCCACTTACTGCTTAACTTCTGCTGACATTGTTAAGAGAAATGTTAACAGGACCTATGGAGATGTGTTTTTATAAAAAACTAGTCAGTGCCATTCTTTATGATTGGGTTGGATGGCTGTTGAATTGGTTTGGTAATAAATGGTCAATTTTTGAAAGGGTATCAAACAACTTTTTGACAATTATTAGCCCTTAAGCGTGTTCTCAGTGGTGCAGTAGGGTGAAAAGTTTGCTTATCAAGGATAGCTCTCAGTATGGCATGAGACATTACATGATAGCTTGAATCATCTGCAATTCTAGAACTGAGATGGGAGGTGGGGGGATGAGCATTACTTGTTGTATACATTTATTTTTTAACAACTTTGATAGTGAAAGAAAATAGAACATTATTATAATCAATAGTTTTTCCTGTAAGAGTGCTTGCTTCCTACTGGAGAGTTCAAATTTTCACCAGTATCTCTTCAAAAACTGAAAGCTACGTATTTTTATGATTTTATATAGCAAATGTTTTTTAAACCCACATATTTGCTCTTTAAAATGCACTGATTTATAATAATATATTATAACATTTAGGATTTTAATACCAGTACTTTAGTGTAATAAAACTTTTAGTGATTCCCTGGCATGTCTTGTTCAGACTTAAGTTCCTCATTTACATATCTGATGTCCCCCAAGAGAGACAAGCTTCAAGTTAATTATCCATGTAGCTGTAAGAACTCCTGTTTCCTTGGTAAGAACTCTCTAAAAGAAAACAGTTATTAAATATTACTTTGAGTTTCAAAAAGTAATCGAATTGCATTATAAGAGGCACTAAAGAGATACTTAAATTTAATATTCTTTGCAGACTGAATAATATATAAACCATGTACAACTCTTACACAATCTACAAATAAAAGAATCAACAAAAACCTGCTGAAGAAGCACAGCCTTCAGTAATTCTGAGTGCTACAAATACTCAGACAGGTTCTCAGGCAGATTCTACACTACTCTGTAACATGTGAAGTCATTTTGCATCTAGGCAAAATGGCACCTGTTGAAAGCAGTGACACATTCTCAACTGGTTCTAGTGGAGCAAGATTATTACCAATAGCTCATAAAAAGGTGAAGTGGAAAGAATCATGCTATTTATAAAAAATAACAAGTGACAGAATATATCCTTCTGAACTGAAAAGCAACTGTAGTAAAGGCACCAGCATGTTGCCTGCATCTCACCAAATTATAAGTAAAGGAAGAAGCAACAAAGAAATAATGTACAGTGTATGTGTGACCAAAAGCATCTTTAAAAGATGATTTGATGTATCGTGAAAAAGAGGAACAGAATAACTAGCAAGCACAAAATGGACTTCAATTCTATCTGTTCTACACAGCTTCCATTCCTGTAGCGTCTGAATATCTTCATAGGGTATTAGACAATGTGCCTAATATATGTCATGTGTAGTTCATTCCCTGTCATCCTCAGTTGCAGCTGGCAATTTACAAGCACAGACATCAGGTGAAATAATTAATCTGAGTATTTTACAATAAATGAACATGTGCATCTATTTCACAGAGCCTCATGATGAATTGCATGAAAGGCAAATTCACTGACTGTCTCCAAATTATTACATGCATCCTATAATTAAGTTACAATGACTGAATAAAATGTGGATGCTCTTCTCTACACAGAAGACAACAATCTCATTCCAAAAAGACCCCGGAGGTCATTCAAGAAACAATTAGATGTTCTACTATGAACACTAAAAAGGAAGGAGGTCAAGGACAGAGTAATATTTATGGTTTCAGTACTCATGCATTCAAATGAAGCCAAACAATATTAAGCCACAGAGCAACACATATAGAACACACATCTCTCATAAAAAGTTGCTATTATTTCTATCCATGAAAATGAGGCAGGAGGAGTCATGTCTGTCATTTTACAGAAAGGCATTCGTTAACAAATTTCTGTTATTTTAGTTTCTCAACATCAATGGTATAAAATGAAAAGCACTAAACAAAACTATTGTCTTTGTACTACTGTGTAAAGATGAAGAAGAGTACATACTATGTCATCTGTGTATATGTTCAGCTCTGGGGTAAAAAGTATTAGCGTGAGAACAGAAAGAGGCAAGACCTAACTTTAACATGTCAACCAACAGTCTTTTATCATATGTAAAAGCATATCTGACATTTTCTGGCACTTTACATTTGATCAGATGTTTGATTTATTGTGATAAAGACAGATAAAGCTCAGTAATGTTCACAGACCTTGAGAATGCAAAATCTTGCAATCCTTAGGCAGATGATACTACCACTGACTTCAAAGAAGAACATGTCTATTGTCACTCTGAGATGATCCCTTCTGGCTGAAATACGGAACAATGTTGACAGACAACTGCAAAGAGAGTCACTTCCAGGCCTCCTCAGTCAAAATGAGGGTCACTGAGACATAGACCTCTAAGGACGTTTACAGGGCTGTATGGAACTGGTTCCTTGAGGCACTTTCTCTAAACTTGAAAATTCTTAGGCTGTGAAGCTTTTTTTCTATCACTTTTTGTTACTGTATTAAAGTGCAATGCAAAAACTTAAAGGACCTGCTAACACGCTAAGGGGTCATGACTCATCATCAAGTAATATTTCACTCTTCCTTTCCTTGCTTTCCAGTTTTTCCCATGGATATTCTGTTGTTAGCAGAACCAAGAAACAACGACGGGATGAGAAGGGCGAGTGTCAGCAGTGAGGTAGTTCTTGCAGTTTGAGCTGAGTAGTTGCATAGGTGAAATCCACGGAAGAATACAGGCAACTAGAAAATGGCCTGTTTGAAGGACAACTTTAGACCAGAAATGCACAAAATACTAAGTGGAAGGCATAATCCTGGGCTATGGACCCGGATATTTTGAAATAGATGATTAGCCTTCATTATTCCCATTATCCAGAAAGTGGATCCAGGTAACTGGCAAGAGACAGTTCACTTTAAACAGGAGATGTGAAAGAATCTGTCTTTCCAAGATGATGGAACTCTGCCTACTTGCTATGGAGCCTGAAGCTGGATTTTCCCTAACTAGAACAGTGTGTAATTGCCTTTGGATTCTTGCCATTGTTTTCAGTACATGCAGTAGTTATCTCACATGAGGAAACTAAAGCTCTCTATGCCATTGATCCTATTTATAAGAGTCTTGATCCTGCAGTGAAATGAATTCAGACACATACAGATCTGCAACTAAGTAGCTGGTATAAAAGCTCCTGATTAATAAGCACTGGGTTGCATTTCTGTTCCTTTACATTGTTTCTGAGATAAGTTAAAAATAGGCCAAATTGCATTCAAATGTCTACAACAAAACCAAATTACTATCCAAATTCATATCACAACACTACATTTTGTGTTTGCCACTAAGTTTAGCTTGCCTGTTACAAAGCACCCAGTTCCACTCTTTTGCACTTAAGGAGAAATGGAGCATCTCACGTTTCATTGAAACGCACACAAATGTTGGTCACACAAAATTTCCAACACCCCATTTACAGCATGTGAGATTATTTGGGCACTATGCTCAAAAAGCACAGAATATATCCTATCTCCTCCCTGTGGCATAGAGAGAAGTGATCAATCAAAAGGTGCTTGGAGTCAGACAAAATGGCCATATGGTGCTTCAGTGTTCAAATTATGTGTGTTCTTTAAAAAAATGAATGCTGGATAATGATTTGCCACACCACTATGCTACAGGTAAGTTCAAAAGCAGTCATTGTCAGTATGCTGATTGATGTAAAGCTTTCAGTCTCTGGGGGGAAGAGTATAGCACTTCCTACTGCTTGATCCATAAAGCAGCATTTACTGCAGCCCACCTTCCTGGTCTGTGCTGCATAATACATTGCCAGATTATGAGAGTTAGGGAATTAAAAGGAAAAGAAAAGAATGGATGAAAAAGCCGTGACCCCCTCCTCCACAGGTGAAATGTTTGAGTCCCTGCCTCAGGTTATTGGAAGTAGATACTAATTGCCATCCAGATACCCACTACTCAGTTGCACCTAAATATTTCCCACTTCTGGCTGATCACCCAACCTGAAATTTAATTGACAAAGTTTTCATTTAATGGTTGCATCCTGTGATGACTGGCTGGGACTGGAAGCATTCACTATCAGAACTACAGTATAAAAAGGGAGAATAGCACTATGTGAAGGAGCCCAAGTGAAAGGCAAGGAATGAGAAGAAAAAAAAATAGCTCTTCAGGATCCACACTTCAAGTTTCTCTTATTGAGAACCAACAACTTGTACTTCAAGTGGTACTTCATGTGCCAGGTACTGTGCCAGCTGTTTGATTCTGTATTTGCTACTTAGTGATTGCTATCTGGATTTTTGTAGATATTCTCTCATGGCTGTTGAACAGAAACCTGCAACACTATCCACAGACAGGAAGGTGAAAGTGTTATTGATCTGTGTCTGCTTTGATGTGCTGCTTTCTGGGAGTGAAAACCAATTCTGTTACAATCAGATGCTGCACAGCCTGAATTATATTGAGGTTCCCATCAATATATAGAATATGTGGGAGCAAATAAACAATAGCCACAAAAGAAAAACTTGACCAGATTATTAACCATCTCTGGGTGTTGAAAAAGGAAATTCACGTGGGATCCACACAGGTCTCCTTCTTAAAGACCTGTGGAGACAAAAATACAAGAAAGGAAGCATTTGATATTGGAGACCATGCAGAGAAGGCAAAGAAGAAGATTTGAGCTTTATGGAGCATTAAAGTGCCTTCTGTAATAATATCCTATTTGGAACAGAAATGCCCCATTTTAAAAGAAGGAATGAGAGCAGCTGAGATTCAGAACTTGCAGACTTTGTTGGTAGGCTTACAGATATTTTCTATATTAGAGTTCTACCCAAAAAGACATAACACAGAACACCAAAACCCAAAATCTCTGCTGCAAAGTGTTTACAATCTGAGGAAAAGAACATAAACACAAAGTGATTGTCAGAAAGGAAGATTCAAAGATGATGATTACAATCAAGAGGAACAGGATCTGAGAAACAGAAGAGTAAAGCAATTTACAGTGTTGAGACAATATTCTTTTTTACCTTAGAGCTTACTGCCTATCATGATCTGCCTATGATCCTCCATGCAGGGCAGGCAGTGAAAGGGGAATTATGGGTTACAAATGGTGACAGGTGCCAAAATGAGATTGGCCAAAGGCAGGAATGAGTGACAGTGTGGAACTTGTTCAGAAATAAAGTCCTTACAATGATTAAAAGTATAAGAATACAGATAAAACACTGATGTTTGGTTTAAAATATGTTTGCATGTGGGTATCTGCTGTTTTCATCTTCCTTGCTTCCTTAAACGTGGAAATCACCTGCAAATCAAAACAACACCAATTTTGCAGAGACATAAACAATTACATAAAGTGCAAGTGCTAGGCTTTTATGAAAAGCAACTTCCAGCTGCCTTTTCATATTATGATTTCTTGCAGCTATCCCTCTGTGAATGAAGAGATGGTAGTGCTTTTCCAAGCCAAAAGTATTTCATAGCAGTGGCATGAATGCTGAATTCACCAGCGGAGCTGCCAAAATGGCCAAATATATGTTAATGATGATGGTTGAATAGAGGCAGTATTACGTAGGCCTAAGGGAAATGTGCAAAACATTTGAGGAAAGAGTCAAATGGAGGTTAGGAGTAGATTATAGCATGACAAGTGTATGTATTAGAATGATAAAGTAATAGAAGGAAGGTCCTTTCATTTTGCTGAACTTATCTGATATGTCTTTTCAGCATGCAAAGGTACAAAACAGAGATATATCAAAACAAAGCACTAAAGGTAGGATTCAGTTGCCTAAACATGGACACTGAAATGCCTTAGAATATTTGAGAAACATTCACAGGGCTGCCAGATATGACACACAACTCACAGAGGACCCAAAACCCTGTGAAGCCAAGCAGAATAACCTAGGACATAGTAAATGGTACTTGATGCCTACACTGAGGCACCTGAACTGTTCTCAAAGAGCCAGAAAAATATTTTCTCTACAAAAGTACTGGATAAACACTCCCCCTAAACAGCAACCAACACAAGATTTCTTTAATCTTTTTATCCCACTTAACTAATTCTATTGAAATCTGTTTAGTTGGAGTTCTTAAAGAAAAAGACAGTTTTCACAGTGTCAGAGAGAAGTGAGGACCACTGGACTGACACCTGTGGACGTTGGTTCTTTCTCTTGTCAATTTAAATGGCCATGACCTGATGAATTAGATGCAGAACAATGTGCTGCATAATAAAGGCAGAAGACTCTGAAGCTGGGACTTAACTTTAATTATTTGGAGATTTTATGAGATTCTTCTGTTCTTGAGGTTTCCATTTCTCTTTGGAAGAGTAAATAAAATTAACTCAATTTCCAGCTGTGGACAGATTGTGGGCAGACAGATAATTACCCTGCCATACCCGTGGGTAGCCAACTTCCCCCACTGTTCAGTAGCATTTGAAATGTTTGCCTTATCTCTCACTGGTTTTGACTTTGTTGGGAAGGACAGAGGTGACATTTATCTCTTAACACAAACATATATTAGTAAGCCATTCTTAGAGATGTGGTTTAAGAGAAGGACTGTAATGCACACATATGGTCAGATATATTACAGCAATTTTAGTGGCAACAAAGACCAGAAATGAATTGTTAGATTTGGAGAGAGTGTGAATGAAAGTTAAAGGATAAATTCAGGTATGTGTCACTATTCTCTCAATGCTAAAAGAAAGCAGAAAAATAATGACCTGTAATTCCAACAGGGAGCAAAGAATCAGACCTTCTACAGACAATAGGGGTGTTTCACCCCATACTCCTCTTTTGATTTCTACATGAAGCCACGCGCTGAATAAGTTCCTGGCACAGTTCTGTCAAATTTCCTGTCATTGTAGCCATTTATTAAATATCTAGGTTTGACAAGAGAAGTGACAAATGAGTATTACATAAAAAGAATGCATTTTGGTATTTTTGGTAGCTTCTTGATACAGCTGCTATGAAATCAACAGGAGATGGTTTCAGCCAGATGGCAATGACTTAAGGATAAGATAACACCACTAGTAAGTAGACACCTATGTGCTACAAAGAGCAGGTGCCTGACCCCAGTCAGGAGATCCAGAACATGTTCTCCCTGGCACCAAGCCACCCTATACAATCAACATATAGAGGGAGGCTACTTTGAAGAGAGATCACAAAAGTCTAAAGTTGGCAAATAGGAAATACTAGGAACAGGGCTGTGCTGGAACTCCTGCCCCTCTCAGAAGCTCAAGTACTGCTCTCCCTTTGGGCTTCAGTCCCAGAGATGGCTGCAGCATGATTAAGCATGGCCTTTTTGTATAATAGCCTAGTGACCAGAGCAGTCAGGGAATAGAAACCTGCATTCCAGCTTCTCCTCAGCCTAAGGAGATTTGATCCCAAAACTTCCATACCCAGCAAGAGTCTCCTATTCAAACCGTAGCTAAGTGTGAAAGGAAAAGAGAGGATAGCAAGAAGATGCTATCTAGCCTTTCTTTTAAAGCTGGGTCACTGCAATCAAAAAGGCAAAAAGCTTGAAGTCAAAGGACAACACAGAAGAGAGCTCTGTGGGGAGAGGGAGAAGTGGAGTCCAGTCCCAGGCTGTTTGTTGTTGTTTTTTAAATTTATTTAATATACAGCAATCACCAGATTAAAAACAGCAACATCTTGTAAGCCTCATTTTATGCAACTAATTACCATTCTTGTAGCTTGCAATATTCTGCATTATAGAAAATGACAGAGAGAGATACATATAATTAGAAAACTGGCCAAACTGACATATTTTGGGATATTTTGGATCATAAGGAGTAACAGAAACTAGTGAGGAAAATAAAATGTGGTTTGCTTTTAAAAAAAAAAAACTGTGAAAATCATCATAAAAATTTTCAATGTTAAAACATTTTCAAAAATTGTGAAATAATACAAAGATTTCTTAATGTGCAAACCACTATGGAATGCTGCTTTAACAATTTGGGATTAGAATAGAAAGAACATATCTGACATGTTAATGCCCAGAAAATTTTGGACAAGCTCTTCTAACAGATTACATTTGATTGCAGTAGAAATTAGTAGCATTCTGTAAGTACAAGTAAAATGTTTAAAAATGTATAAAACTACGTAAAACTGCAGCATGATATCAGTACATTATTTTATTATTATTATCAAGTGATAAATAATGGGAAGGCAGTAAAAATCACTTCACTCTCAATTCTTGACAAGAATACGCAGGTAGTCAAGAAGAATGGAATGGGAAACGCTGTGGTGTCTGAGAGCTGCTTCTGACAGAACGAATTCCAGCACCAAGAGTAGCATTGTAAGTAAAATGTGGAAGACTTTATACAGATTCACAGCCAGTGCAGCAGTAATAATCCTTGACAAGCATTATTTTCTGAACCACTGCTGCCCCTATGCAATGTGTTAAGACAACGAACTTCCAAAACCAATCAGAAGATGTCACAGACGTTACCACTCCACTCCATAACGTGCAGTGCTGAATCAAGGCAGGCCTCAGGGAGACGTTAAACAAGTGGTGGAATACAGCACCCATGCAAAAGAAGCCCTCAGAGGTTTAAACTCTCCCACTTCTGCCCCTGTGACTTGGTCTGACACACAGCCAGCAAGTACTGCAGCTGCTCTTTCTCATACTGTTTGCAAACAAATATGCCCTGTGCATTTAGCGGTTTCTTGTTGCAAAAAAAAAAAAAAAAAAAATTACATTTTCCTCCTGATTAGTAAAAACCTATCCATTGCCTACATTGTAACTAGACATTTTACTTCACCAAGCTTTTTTTTTAACTGTCTTTCAGTGTTGTACACCATTTCAGATTAAAAGAAAGTGAAATTAATATATGTATGTGACATACCTGAGCTTCAGAATTTCTCTGCATTTGTTCCTACTACATAGCTTACATGGGCAACAATGATAATATAATTTACACTGCTTTTTCACCTTTCACACCCATACAGGGTTCTTTAAAGGGCTCTTAGGAACTGATTTTAACCATAAGGGCCCACAGAAAATACAAATCCACTAATCTGATTTTTTGAAAAAAATCCATTCACTTTGGTACATGAAGTTATTTTAAAAGTATTATTTACCAGAAATATGTATGTTATTATTGCAAATGATCACAGGGAATTTGAACAATACAATTTTAAGATGTCTGCTGTATGCCACTCCTGCATAGATGGAGCCAGATATTGCTCCTTGGAAATATTTAGAGTTACCATTAACATAAACATAAGTTAAATATTTTCAACCCCATTTTTTTTTCAATTCCAGAGGGATCCATTCTCCACTAGGACATGACTGCATTGCATACAAGTACATTAAAATGTTGAATGGTTGAGGATGTCAAGAGGTGAGATTCAAGTCTGCACTGAATCTGAAGGCTGAAAGCTTACATTATCTCTAATGTACACTCAGTTTCAAATACATATTTATTGTGAAAAAGGTTCCAGAGCATCATATTCTACATGTACAGTGATAACTTTTAGGATGCATTGGTTTTGTCTTAGCCGTCTTTTTGAAGACTTTGACAGTATTCCTCAACAGACAGGAGTTTGTAGAGCTTGAACCATTGTTTTGATTATAGTTGCAAAGCTTAGAGTGCCGTAATTGAAGGCCAGGAAACGCGAGACTGAGTAAAGGTCTGAATACATTTTACCAAGTGGTATCAGGCATCATTTCAATTGGGCATTTATTACACAATATTACTTATCTCTAGTGCAGTATTTCCTGTGTTTAAAGTAAGAAAATAAGAAACATTACAAACACTGTAGTAAACAAAACCACACACTACACAGACTCTGCTGTTTACATACACAACCATGTCCTAACAAATTAAATCTTTTACATTTCATTAAACCTAAACAAAAAAATTACTTCCTCAAGCAAACCTTCCTCTGCGACCTAAATTATGCAGTAGTTAAAGGCCCAGTGAGTTTACCACTCGCTGTTTCATCTGAGACTGAAAAAATAATGATCAAGTGACTCAGTCTTCTGCTGGTCTCTCTATAACTATACCTGGGAGAAACAATAAATCAGTTATATACATATTAAAAAAAAATGAACATCCTCACGGGTCCAAACCCTCCCAGCCAGCGCACATAGTAACTCTTCTGACCTATTGACTTTAATGACAGTCACAGGCCAGGGCCTAACTGAGGACGTAAACTCATGTATTTATGGTTCAGATCAATGCCATTCTTTGCTTCATAGAGTAAAATTTAGCCAGAAAGGGTTTTATTCAAAACAAATCTGATAAAAGGGAGAATGACAGGAGTGAGACATGGCTCCTCCTCCTCCTGCCACAAAGGATCCTTCCTCACTAGCAGAATCCTCCTCTCCTTCTCCCTCCCTTGGTTTGACAATCGCAGAGTGCCAAGATGTGGAAATCATCCTTCCACTGGTGACATCTGTCTCCCCAAAGAGCTCCGGAGGCAGTTACTGTGATAGCTTTGGAATCTGTCACATGATTAGGTGAATATCGAACAGTCTGGGACGCTACGTTCTCTTAATACTAGTTTCTGTGACTCACATTTTCTTGGCTGGAATTAATGCAATGTATCTTTCTGTTTTGATTCTTTTTGCTAAGAAAGGGAGGAAAAATGTTTAAATAAATTTATGCATGGGACCTGCAGGTTAGGAATGCCTTCTCTTTCATTTACTATCATATATCCATAACTAACAGACAGCAATGTCCAACTATGCATCTGCTGGAATTCATCGTGAAAAGGTTGATGCTTGTAAACATGTAAGAAAGCTTTATGTGCCATTTCTTTGCAGAGGCTTCAGAACACTCACATTAATGAACCATAAAGGAGAAAGATTTTTAAAGACAACAACTCTCCTAAAAAATGACATTTTAAAGGAGTACTGATTAATATCAGAAACAAGCCAGAAGAGTTAAAGAAGTTTTAAATATTATTCTTTTCAGTACAGCTATCAATAGGAAGCTGACAATAGTATTATTGCTATTTACATATTGGTAACACGCTGGTATGAATTTGCATAACGTATTGTGGTTCTATGCTCTAGGGAGTTGCATTGTAACATATTGGTGCTTAATGAACTCTGAAAAAATTGATTTTCCACAGAGTAAATTAAGGAATGCATTATAGCTGTTAAAGCAATCTTAAGGGAAATCTGAGGCTTCCACTGCAGCACCATGCTTAGTAAGTAATAAATTACATGTTATACTTATTTGCCTTAATTCATGCTAATTTTGTCCAATTAATGTATCACAGTAATTCAGAAGCCTGTCACAGGAGAGCTAATTATTTATTGGATTTTTGTGTTCAGCTCCCTAGGAGTCTACTAGCAAACAAACTTGTGACTGTCTTTCTGTTAGGTCCACAATGACATTCTTATGTCTTACTGTGGAAAGAAAAAGAATGCTATTATTTTCTGCTTTAAGTTATAAAAATGGATCATTATTCATGTAAGTTAGTTTTTTGTTTACAAACTGGTGTCACACAGTGACAGACTGCCATACTGTTAGGATGAGAGCCAATGTTTTTCCTCTGCCTGTAAATGCCTGAACATGACATAATTCTTATTAAGGACCATGGTGATACTTTTCAAAACCTGAAAGGTTCTGTTGAGTATGTGTGTAGATTTCAAGAAAAAAACCTTCTAATTCTTTTCATTGGAACCTATGTTTTTCAAAATGCATTGGCTTGAAAAATCAAACATAACATGCCCATAGCAATTGATATCCTTTTACAAAAAATAGATTTTTAACTGTGGCAGAATGTTAATTCACAGCAAAAAATGAATTATTTATGAGATTAATTTGTGCAATTCATACCTATAAATAATATGGCAGTTGCTAAATAATTTGCGGAGTGATGAGATGCAGACATCACAGTTAAACAATAAGAGAGCCACCAGCTGTGAAATACCCACTATCTGCTAGCATTCTGCCATGCACAAGCATTTACAGAAAATTATGTGTTGGGGGTGGAAAGTATTAGATCTGATACTCCGCTTCTTCTCATGGATAGCAGGAGAATACTTGTCAGTTGATTACTGTCTTCTACCCTATGTGAAAAGAAGTGATATTTCTTTAAATGTATAATGCAAAGTGACGTTACCAGCAGGCTACATAAAATCATGTGATGTAACCTGCCAAAATATGATGCACATGACCGACTGTGTCACAAATTTAGAGAGATTTATTCTAGAAGAACTAGTGAGAAAAAAACATATTACCCCTCCTCCTTTTCAGTCAGTTGCCACTGATCTGTGTTTGCCTATAGCCAAGTGAATACTTGGTAGTTCAATAAATGTCTCTGAGCAATATACCATCTTACACTTACTGTAGCTATTATTATCACTTAAAAAGCTTCTGTGAAGTAGTTCATAGTTTTCTACCAACATTCTTCAATCGCTTCATTTCTAACAAGCTCACGAAAACTTGACAAAAAAATTATTTTCCAATCCTTGTGTCTTGGAAAACAGTTGTTTAATTGTTTATGGCATTTAGAATTTGTTCTTTTTTCCTTTTTTCCCCTCTTGATTTATCCAGTCCAGAAAACATCGAGCATATACTTTATTTTAAGCATGTCTTAAATCCCATCAAAGTCAATAGGGGTGATGTCTGAGTATGCCCCAGAGCTTTATATTAAAACCTGGACATTCTGTTCATGGGCAGGGAAATATTAGCACCCCTTCGAAGAATAGCATTGTGTGCGGCAAATCATACCCTGCAGACGTGGTAACTGTTTTATGCACAGTTTGGAAAAAGTGGCAGCTATGCAGAAGAGTAACAAACAACAAAGAAAACCCAAGAATCAAGAAGAAAAGACCTTATGACAATGTCAGGAAATTCTTCCTGGCAGCTAATACATCAGTTTTGAAAGCCCACTTGCCTGGAAACATTGAAAACTTTTTCCACCTCCCAGTCCTTTCTTCCTGTAAGTAGTCTGCATCATTGCCTATATGGAGAAGTTTAAATAGCCTCATGTGCCAAAATCTGCACAACCTGACACCAAAAATCTTCTAAAACACTAATCATATAGAACAGCTGACAGAGGGTTTGCACTGTAAAGTTGTCACACTATGGATATACAGAATAGGAAAAAGTCTAGAAAGTTAAAACACGATTTGGAATCCCTAGTTGAAATGAATGTTTTAAAGTGCCCATGTTTACTTTCTTGTTAAGCTAATATGTTTGCTTCTGCTAGACGTAGCAGAAACTTATACGCTAACTTTTTTGTTACTCTAATATAATATAGGAACTTTAAAACAAAACAAAACAAAACAAAACTTGGAGATGGAAGCCTGGCTGTAAGGAAATGGCTGTTCATTAGAGTCTCCATTTGTAAAAGGGCCTTGACTACACTTGCTCCTTCCTTGTCCTAACCTGCACGGCTGCACAAGGAAGGTAGAGAGGAAGGAGTAATGTACTTTTCTTTCACTTCTCTCTGATTGTTTCAGCTAATAAATGCCCTCCTTTTAAATCCTCTTCTTCCCATTGAAACAGCTGTTTTTCCACTGGTTATTTCTTTGGTGTCTTCCCAAACCATTCAGAGTATGACAAAAGAAATTAAATTTCAAACACCTTTTCCTATCACTGAAATGTATGGAAATCATGAGTCATGCAGCAGTAGGTGGCAAGACTCCTATGAGCATCAACAACCCAAGATTTCATCACAGTCTCCTGTTGCACCAAACATATGTTGATGACAATTTTGGAAATACAGCTTTCCCAAAATCTGTGGTTTTCATCATTCTGTCTGATATCTGACATGTTCTGACACTCTAGGTCTTTGCAACTTGCAGACTTCTCTGCACCTTGAAGACGAGTCTTCATCTCCCTTCTTTCCCCTCCAACATCATTTCCTCCCCAGCAAAGATCAACTGGCGAAGAGTTTCACATCACCCTTTTCAGACTGATGAGATTTTACTGGTCCTTCATCTCCCAGCAAATGGAGAAAGGCCCTTTACCAAGACAGAGACATGTATTTAAGATTACATTTAAAGTGCAGATAATCTGAGTAATCAATGTTTATACAATGTTTCGTGCCATACAGAATGAAGATGATCTGTTATGACAAAAGACCTTCTTTGCCAGACCATGCAAGATATTAACATAGGTGTAATTTTAAGGTACCATTTTTGGAGTAGAGGTAGGAGAAAGATGCACAGAAATGACAGCACATTAAAAAAAAATCTTTCTTTCTTAATTCATTTTTCCTGGTTATAAGAAATAAGCTATAACAAGAATTCTCATCAGAAAAGCAGAGATGGAGCAACTTCATGATGGATGCGTATTTCAGAAGTGTAATGGACAGGACTCTAACTGGAGCGTATAAGAAGTTTAAGCCAGTTGTAACACATTTTTAATGAATTTGGGGAAAGTGCGTTGATGTCATAATCACAATAGTGATATAAAAAGAGAAACTGAGACAACATAAATAACTGAGATTGCAGAAAAAGTGACAGAGAGCAGGGTGGAATTTGAGAGAAGAAGATTCCCCCTGGTAGCAGCCTCTTCCTTCTTTCCTCCCTCAAAGAACCAACAAAAAAGCATTCTATAGATTACAAAGATTCCCAAACCTATCCTCAGAAAACAGTGCTGCTCAAATAACTGGATTCTTTTTAGTCACAGCTGGATGAATGGAGCCCACACAGGTGTCCTTCTTGCAATTCATATTATCATGAACAAAATCAGTGCAGATACCACTAATGAGAGGGAGAGAGAGAGAGAGAGAGAGAAAGATGTGGATACACTCATAAAACTGCATGCTTATACAAATAGCATTAATCTACTTACTGAGTTTAGAAATAGATTATTTGAAAAAATAGAAGGCAAAGATAGCAAGACTTTGAGATGGTAACTAAGTGGCACCTTGGCTTCAATTACATCACTAAATTAAAGCAGAAATCATATAAGGAAAAACCTGACCCATCTCAACATTTTAATTATAAAATCACAAAATCATGCAGATTGGGGAGGAGCTCCAGAGGTCATCTAGTCCAACCTCCTGCTCAAAGCAGATCCAGTTAGATCAGGCTGCTCAGCATCTTATCCAATTGAATTTCAAGTAGCTCCAAGGCAGAGAGTCCACCATCTCCCTGGGCAGCCTGTTCCAATTTTTGACAGCTGTCATGGTGAAAAAAAACATATATCTGTATATCCAATTGAAATTTCCCATGTTCCCAGTTATGTCTGTTGCCTCTTGTCCTATCGCTGTGCACCTCTGGGTAGAGTCTGAGTTCATATTCTCTATATCCTCACGTTCAGTAATTGAAAACATAAATCGTATCCTCACTGTCCCTTGTCACAACCTTTTCCCAGGAATCCCAGACTGATAGGTAATACAAGAAAGAGAGGTAAGGCAGTGGTGTCAATAAACGGTGGATGAAAAAACTGGAAGAAGCTGGTTAGTATCTGAAAAAGTGGTGAGCAAGATTTGGATGCTCTAGTGATGAATGTTCAGCCTGCTGGGGCAGAGCAGAGATTGGAAATGGACAGTCATGACGAGGAAGGAGGTCCTAAGTAGTTTGTTAGAGAGTGAATTGTAACAATAGGGAAGAAAAGGGCAAGGAAACTCCAAGTGTTCATAAAAATGAGGCAGATTATGGCTACAGATAAAAGTTGCACGTAACTACACACCTTGCCTCTTGCTCGCATTTTGTCTTACAACACGCCTGGGTTGTTCTAATGGATACACACCACAGATCTTTTTCCTGATTGACAGTGGTCAGGCAAGGCTAAAAATTCCTGTGACTGCTTCCAGGACTCACCGATGAATACTGTTTCCTCATAAGCGGGTCATAAGTTCAGCCTCATAAGTGGGTCATAAGGTCCTATAGTGTGCATGTGACACCTATATTTCTTTTCCTGCTTCCCTTCTCCCAAGCCCTACCAAAATGACTTAGAACTATTTTTCTTCAATTTGAAAGGTGACTCTCCAATTTTATCCAGAATTTGCAAACAAATAGATTTGCTGGTTGTGATATTATCTAGAAGTATGGCAGAAATAGCGAGGATAGGAAGAGATCTGCTTACTTACCAGTACCCATATTTTTGTAATTTTACTTTTTTTCCATTTAGGAATTCCGGTATATATTTACATGCTTTAGTAGGAAATGGAAAACACAGTAATTGCTTATATACTGTTTGCTGCCACATCGGCACTTGCTGACCTTCTCCAAAAACTCTGTTTCTTGAAAATGATCGTTACATATGTAAATACAGGATCTACAGTAGTCAGCTTCAAAACTTCAGCTCAACAAAATTACTTGTGAATATTCCCACTACAGAAGTTATTTTATATGATGTGTGATTGGCCAGTGGTTTATCGAGGGGTTGCCCCTCTTGTGCTGCTCACACAAATCTCCTTTGTTCAGCATACTGCTGCAGTTCACTGTTCTATTTTCTGTTTCCTATTGTTCTGCTAGGATTAACTGAGGGAGTGCTTTGAGATCTTCCACTGAAATGTATTGCAGAAATGCAAATAAACTACTACCTTACTATTAGATGTAGAGGCTGCTGTATAGCTCTTCCTAGCCATTACATTTACTTTCCATGCCTATCAGTATGCACCCAGAGATTGATAGATGATGGTTTTATAATTCTTAAATAGTTTTTGATATCCTAAACCTATAGAGCCTTCAGACATTTTGTTCAGGAGATTTGGAATACTTAGCCACTTGAAATAAAAAGAGCTTCAATTGGCAGCATTTTAAATCCAAACATTTAAGGCACTGATTTTATTTAGTTTTTCTAAAGTAACTCCTTTAGGAAATTGACTGCTACATTGCTAATTTTAACTTTATTCATTTTAAAGTGCTTCAGGATCCTAGCACAAAGGGCACTGTAAAAATTGCATTGTGCAGTATTAGGTTTGAATAGGATGAGTTACAGAACTGTTTGAGACTTTGAATTTCCAGAATTTAGTTATTACAGAGCTTATAATACTAAAGGTTTCCTAGGTGTGCATTTTATGTTTAGGATTTTTTTTTCTTATTAATCATACTTTTTAAAGAAATATCTATCTACATAATCTGTGACCATAAACTTTAAAATATTTTCTATAGCAAATAATACAGATGTACAGAAAGATTTTACAGAGTGGCTATTCACATCTATATAAATATCATTTAAAAATCAATTTTTCATCACCTTTATCACAGTGGAAATTCAGTTCTTATGCAATAACTCTTTAAAATATTTCCAATGTTAATTATTTTGCAATAGGATACTTCTTTTGCAATAGGATAAATATGCTCCCCTTGTATAGCTCTGTGTACAGAATGTAAAAATCCATGTGAGCTTTATACAGTGAGAGTAAATGGTTGGGTACTCGGAGTAACCAATGCAAAATGAAATAATTTGTATATATTTTGGATTTTAGAACATTTTTAATCTAAGCCATTTGGAGCTTCATGCCCTGCTACAGCACTATTAAACATAAAAATACCACAAAGATTGCAAACACTTTCCTTTGATGAGATTTAAAAATTATTCAGGACTATATCATTACTGAATTCTGTAAAAACTTGATTCGTAATACTTTAAATTTTAAAATAATAATACGGTTCCATGGGTGTCTTTTTCCCATAAATACCCTTTCAAAAATTAGATGGCATAAGTGCACAAATGTGAAAGATATTAAAAAGACTTTGACTTTTCCTCTATATTTTCCAATGGTTTGTCTCAGTCTCATACATAATCTAGCATTCACGGAAAGTGATAAATATCTAACACAAGCAGGCATAGAATTACTTTAAAAGCAGTAAGCAAAACTTGAAAAATATTATGAGTTGAGAGGGAAAAGTAATCAAAAGTATTCAAAAAGGTAAACATTAGCTTTGGAAGAATAAATGGAACTTTCCTTAATTGCTTTTTGAAAACCAGTGGAAAATATTCCTCACTCACCCAGTGGGGTTTTTTTCCTACTTCTCAACAAGGGATAATTTGTGAAGGGATAAGTTAGTGTAGGGAGAACAAGGTGGATGAACTTTAAGCAACATTTTAATAGATATACCACCAAACTTCAGCAGGTCATTGGGGAGGTAGATCGATAGAATGTATGTTATCGCTAACATCAAAAAGAATATATCTATCACAGAAAAAAACCAAACTATTTAAAAATTTAAAGCATTATCTATAGCATTTTTATTCAAAGCCTTTTTTTTTCTTTTTCTTTTTTTTTTTTTTTTTTTGAACAATCGTGTTTGCTTGCACGCTTCTTTGACAACAGTAAGTTTGGACTTTAATCCCACAACCCTTAGTCTCACCATCAAAGTACTGCATGGACTTTTTAAATTCCATGTGTAAATGGATTTGATATGCACTTCAGTTCTCTTTAAAATATATATGCATTAAAATAAAGATACTTTAGCTCTAAAAAAGAGGGATGAGCACAGCCACCCTAAAGCCAAACACAAGACGGAGAAGTCAAACAATAGTATACATTTTTACTCTTATGCTCTGTACATAAAAATGCATGATTATCACACACACAAAAAAAACCACTGCATAACATTTATCATATCCTATATGCCTGAGCCAGACCTAAAAGAAATTGAAATCAATAGGTATCTTCCCATTGGTCTCAATATTTCTTGGAGCAGGTCCTTTCTATATTTCCAGTGTCCTTCATTCTTATACTATAGGTCCACCTTTTTCCTTCCTCACTGAGACCAAGGAAAACAGCAGTTTTATCATCGCTCACTTGTTCAGTGCCAAAGTACAGTAGGCACTTCACTGCTGAACAGAAAGAGCAGAGTTTGTCCTAAGATACCCATTGACTTGAACAGCACAGGGCCTATAAAGACTTTTCTAGCCTGTGAGCGTATTGCAAAACAAGGCCTCTGTGCCAGAAAAAATATAGGTGAGATCAGTCAATAATAGGGAGGTAACACAAACCAAAAGCATCGCCTAAAGTTGTGAATTACTCTGTTTGTAACATTCACATCCTGGTGTTCGTCAAGAGACCATAAGACAGGGAGATGAGACATTCTGAGTGAAAAAAAAACCCTGCAAATTTGTGACAATTCTGTGATAACCACTAGAGGTAATTAAGACCTGTGATGTGTTCTACAGCTTTAACTGTATAATAGTCTGATTAATCTAAATTAACTTAATCTAATAAACTAATTAAGCTTCCAGTAGTGAAATTTGCAGTGGTTTAGAAAAGAAGAAAACTGTTTCTCCCTTCTTGTAAGCTGTACAATAGCTGCTCTTTTCATTTAATAAATTAAAATTTAAATATAAGTGAGAATGTTTTTCATACCTGTGGGGAAAATCTTTCATAAAATATAATCTTATTTTTCAATGAAAAGTCAAATTTTGTATGGGAAGCAGACACTTTGAAAATAAAATGATTTAATTGATGCCTTGATTTTTCTATCAAAATAGTTTTGGTTTAGTATATCGGGTTTTGTGTATATCAGTGTTGCTTTTCCTGCATGTATTTACACAAAACAATTAACATTTACAATAAAATCATTTATGTTCATTGCATTTAGCATTTTAAGGGTGAACTTGGCTAGAAGTTTTATTTGTCGTGGTTATTTAGGACTGGATTACAAAACTTACCATTTTTTTCCCCTTGAAGTTGGGATACAAGGTAGAATACTCTAATAAATTCATTGAAACACATTTACAATCAGAATTAGTCAGAAAATTTCTTCCATGGAAAACTTCTCAATTTGGAGGCAAAATATAAGAAATAGAACAATTTTTATATGGACATCCTGCCATGGTGTCTGCTAGGAGTTGTGCTCCAACTCTCCTTTGCTGGGGGTTGCATGCTCGAAATATTGAATGTACAATACTAGTCTTTCTCAGATAATCTGCCTAAAGAAAATCCCTGAAGGACGTAATGTAGTTAGGGAATGCAACCCATTCACTAGTAAAAAGAGATGGGGAAAAATGACTTACAGTTCTCCTAATCACCATGCCAAAAGTACCAGTATGGAAGCATTCCAGTTTTCTGATACTTGGTTTTGAAACTATTTCGTAATACAAAAAGCAGATACCTCACATGAATAAAGAAATGGGTTTAGCTCAAAACCCAGTTAGCAACTGAAAACAAAAAACAGTGGAATATGTAACTCCTGACACTCCTCTGACCCAAGATTCTCCTCTTCTAAGACACAATTCATCTAAAACAGGTCAAGTGAATTGCATCCAAAAGGCATCTGTCACTCTCCACTGATTGCCAGCAATCTTGAGGTAATTCATTGAGATGTAGATCTCTGATACTAGATGAGATCAATCCCAACCCCGGTCTTTAGTCACATATATTATAGAATATTGTTCTAGTGGCAAGGAAGAAGAAAAGGGAAAGAAAGCCTGTTGTTCCATTCTTCTAAGCTGTACAATAGTTCTCAGAAATCTTCTACAGCAGGATATGGCTCATTGCTATGCTACAGTCAGGTACAACTGATGATAGACTCCTGTTCTTGTTCTGCAGTGATAACATGCAGCTCCTGGAGCATTGCACTGACGGGTCACAGAGCATCAGCTGCAGCAGCAGCATTGTATGTGGTACAAGCCATTGATAGCTGAATGAGTTTGAGCCAGTTTAAGGTTATATTTCACATAAATTGTCAGTTCTCTCTTTAGCAAATTACTGGCATCTGTCATTTGACTAGGTGCTCAGATTTCAACTATGTCCAAAAAAAAGCACCTTAGAAATGAGGAGAGTTCTGGAAGGGCTGCAAAGAAAACAACAGCCTTTTGTGTTGCCATAGAGGAAGAGAAGCACGATAAAAGCAGTCATCAGCCAGCATTGCTTTTGTCTAACACATTTAGGTAAGACAGTGTAATCACCTTAAGTATAGACCTATTGGTGCCATTCCTTCAAGGACATAGTCAAATGAGGGGCTCCAGCTGCTACGAATTCAGATTAGGCAGTTTTTTTCCCCTCTCTCTCCTGAGCTCTTTTCATCCACACCTTGAGGCTATTTCACAGTATGACTGTTGAGTCTCCGTTAGGAGACTTTCACACTATTTTCCGAAGAATGGTGAAACAGAAATCTCCAGTCACATTTCTTCTCTGTACTTTCCTCTCCCTCCCACAAAAATTTCATCAAAGTCACGCTTACATATTATAAAAGATCACAACACAGTAGTCTTGTTCTGAATAGGATTTTTGGCTCAATATTCTTGTTCAGCTCAGTGAAGTAAATATTAATATTATGTATGTACCTTTTGATATATTCCTGTAATTCTAATTAACTAAACTGAAATTGTGAGTTTCAAAAAATATCAGCCTGTGGTCTGTATTCACATCTCAGCTACAACACTTTAAATCTACAGTGACTTCTTTGAAGTCAGTGGCTTCAGTCCAGTGTAAATGAGATCAGAGTCTACTCTGTGACCCTAAAGATTCTTCTAGCTAGAAGGACTCCATCTGTAATTGTACTTTGTGGCACATTACAGTGCAGGCATTCAATTTTGCTGCAAAAACTCGTTCTCAGAGCAGGAGTAGAACACCCACTGTTCAGGTTCTTCACACCTAAACCACTAGCATAAACTCTACTACTTTTCCCCCTGTTGAACTTTGCATTCCTTTCTTTAAACCAATATTTTAGTAAAAGAATTTAGAGATATTTTGATATCAAAATATGTAAAAAAGAGACATATGAATCAAGCTTCTGACGCACAGCAGATACTTGTAAAGACAAGCATTAGTAAATAAGTATATTTTAAACCCTTTCAACACCACCAATCAGCTGTTCTCATGCCTATACAATTCAAATCATAGAAAACAGGGCTGCAAAGACCTGGAGAGATGATTCAGTTTGTCCCTCACTACAAAGGAGAGTTCGCCTCTATATTAGACCATTTCTGACCATACCTAGGAGGATCAACCAAGACATTTAAGACAGCTTTCTTAATATAGCTTGTCTTTACCACAGCATGAAGGTATGCAGAAAGTCTCATTTTTAATATTGCCAGGAGCCCAGTCCTACCATAAAATGATAGGGTCAATAAACATATATGTGGCACATAAAATGCTAGATTTATGAATGCAAATAAAATATTAGATGCCTAAAAGATCGTGTATGTGTGCAAATTCCAGTTTGAAAATTTCTATATCTGCACATAAGGCCTGATTCAGCACCCACTGAAAGAGCAGGAATCTTCCCATTAACATTCATGGACTTTGGAGCAAGCCCTTAACCAGCCCCTGTGTGGAATAATTGTATGCACAATTGTAAGCGTGTAATATTTCATACAAATTTGAAAACATAAAGTTCATTTATTTGAAAATCTGGTCCACAAATGAACACAAACCAGCATAAATATTAGAAGAAAATTTCTCCAGCTGAATTAAACCAGCTTTCTTAAGAAACCTATTAATTAAAATCATCACTGATGAACGTAAGAGTGTTTTTCCCTCTTCTCTCACACAATTTCATTGCATAGTATTTCATACACCTGAATAACTAGCAGTTTCTTCATGCAGCTCTAATAACAGCTCTTAAGGCTACAAGGACAACTCACATAAAAAATTTAGACATCTTCAGAGAACCTCTAAAAACACTCAATCTTTGTTTTACTTGTTGTTTCTTAACCAACAACCTTTTACCATTCTGAATATTTACTGTACAATAGAGATATTATTAGTTACCCCTCAGACTCTACCTTATCTTTTACTGTAAACCTCTTAGGCAGTGCATTCACGTTTCATGTCTTTTCACAGTGCAGTTCACTTGGAGACAAAAGCAAGAGGAATTTGTTTCACTTGAGCTATTTCTTTTTAACGGACACTTTCCAGCTCACTTGCAGAAGTTGCCAAAAGAAATCAAGAGTTGAGATTAGTATTTTTTTCCAAGATCTTAAACATCAGCAAGGTTGTGGGGATTTTTAAATTTATTTATCCTTGATCAAAGTATCATTAAAATATTTGCTAATTGAGGGGCTGTGTTCAATCGGACAAACTTAATAAACACCTCTAAATCCAAGATGTCATCGTCAGACCTTAAATTTGTCCTGCTGGAAACTGCTTCCAAGTTTGACACTTATCCAACCACTGCTATTGAATTAATTCATTTGTTTTGCTAGAAAAACAATAAAAGACCAACTATGCAAGACTAATTATTGGTCTCAGGTTAGGCATTCTAGACACATAGCTGAAATTTCATCTGTTTACATGCTACCCAAATCTAGTGTTATTGCAGAGGCAACATACTATATAATATATGATTAGGAAATGTTTTATCCAAATATTTTTAAATACACTACTAAAAATATCGATGCTAAATATTTCTTTAAACCTTTCATATGTATGTTGCTTACACATAATAAAACATGAAATCCCACCCAGTCAGAATTTAACCAATTTAAAATTGTACATAGACTTTTAAGTATTTATTATACATTATATACCATATAATGCCTAAATTATACACTATCTAAAGGACTCAAAGATGATTACTGCCTTGCTATACAAAACAATGTATAAGCAGAGGTGGACCCAGTAACTGATTAAAACCTCAGTATTAGAGGCCTGTTTCATTAAGAACTTGTAATGCACCATTTGGCTGTGGCTTTCCATTACAGAACCACTGAAAACATATGACAATTATTCTATGCCTCATTCTACCCTATCTGTAGCCCTTGCACAAAATCTGGTCACAAAGGGACTTCTTGTACTCATGAAGCCCAAAGATTCAATTGTTCCTCTTGTCTCCAAATGGGGAAGAAGTGAAGGCACTCTCCAATGTAGGTCTTAGCACTGTATAAGCAGAGAACAGAAAAAGCACTGTACCAACTCCAAAGGTGGTGCTACAGCTATTTTCACAACACATTCTCCAAAGCTCCAAGAGATAATCACCTACCTCCAGGCACTCTTGTTAGCAAGAGCTGATCCACTGGCTAAAAACTGTTATCAAGGTCATAATTTGCAAAAGCACTTTGATATTTTCTGGGTTAAAACATTCTATATAAATGTACAATATTTTCAGAATTGTCAAGCAACAACAGGAGCAGAGCTAGAAAATTACTTAAAGGTCAAATACACAACCCTGTTGTGCCTCTGTCATGTTCTGTCAGAAGAGAGTGAAATAACCATTCGTTCTGCACATTTTACAGTTACTGAACCTTTCTTTCAAGAGTAAACCACTATGAACTGGTTTTGGATATATATTACTGTGAATATGTAGATCAAAAAAATTCTATAGAACATAATAGTTACAATATTTGAAAATATAATGTATTCTTTGAAAAAGAGTGTAAGTACTTAACACAATAGGTTTCCATAATTTATTTTAAGATTTGAGACCAGATTGTGCAAGATGGATTTCAGCAGTGGAAAGTATTATCACTGGCATTTCTTCCAAACTGGGATGATGGATTTTCTCTGGTAGAGGTCTGCACTGAGCAGTATTGTCAACATTCCCACCATGAAAAATACTTCCCAAACTGGCTTCGATCATCTAAGACCTACACAAGGGACAAGGCCACCTATGGGAGTTTTTACCTTAATACTGGCATTGGCCCAGGCCTTGATTTAAATTCCCAGGCAACAGATCTATTAAAGCTATATTACTAAGGTTCACACTGCCCCTGAAAGCTTTATTAAATGATTATTTGACAGCATGGAGTGAAATCTATTGAAAATTAATATGCAGCATCACACAATCCTGGCTTATAGCTGAGATATGCTCTTTATGTCAAAAAGTAGAATTTTCCAAATAAGAAAGTATAAGTGAAATTCCTCTCATTAAATTTACTCATCTAACCTGACTTCTAGGGCTATAGTCAATGCAGAGAAAGAGGCATTTCCAGAGTTGATTTCGTCTTCCTTGTATCATAAGAGAGAAGTCTTGGATAGGATGGATTGCCCTCCGGAAATGCCCTTGTGTTTCTGCTGACAATAGAAGGAACCTGGCTGACTAGCCAAAGCGGCTGAAGTTAAATAAGATGAACCCTACTTTATGCCAATGGAATTGGACTAGATGTATCCATTCGACCCATGAGATTCTGAAAGACTAAATGAGACATCTCAAGCATGTGCAGAATTTAATCAATTAGATTATTCTGTTTGAAGAAAGCAATTTAAGGCAAATAGTATCAAGTGAAACCATTCCCACAGTTATTTCATCAGAAGAATTGTTCAAAAAACAATTAATTAGCTAAAATTCTACAGTATTGCTGCAGTCATACATTTTTTTTCTATAAAAACACAATTACATGTTTTATGGAGGTGATCTTTAATGAACAGTTAAGACCTTTAAATAATTTAAAGATATAATTTAATCTTCACAAAATTTGTCACTTTTCCATTGCTAAGCAATGTAATAATTTGGATCATACAGTCCTAAAGTTATGAACGATTCAATGAATGGGCCAAGTCTCTTGCTTATTCAATTAATTTGAGAGGTTAACAGAGGAACGGCAGGAGTAGTGGCTGTTCCCCTACAGATCACCAGGTGGCATTCCACTGTTTACTGAGAATTTTCTCCTTTACTCCCCACTTCTTGATATATTTCTAGACCTGAAACTCTACTTGTGACAGTACTTGTGATAACTCATGACTACCCCAGTTCTGAAAGTCTTCTATACTTTTCCATCTGGTGAGTAACATGCATTTACTCTAGATTTTTAAAGGCAAAAATACATTCTGTAGTAAATAAGATTCCCCTTTTCTCAGAAACTCATCCATACCATCTTACTGATGCTGAAATGCCAGGGAATTTCCCTTACACAAAGCTCATTTACATTAATTAAGCAGACTTTTTCAGGTAGGCAAGACAATAACAGGCCCCAAAAGTCTGAATAATCTACAAAACCATACACAGGAAAAATCTGTCTTATCAATCTTTTATCTACTTAGTGACAAAGTATTTTGTAGAGTATTTAGCTTGGATTGGTTCAGATCTCTGCTACTCAAAATGAAGAATGACAATCTTCAGTTTCTAGATTGATAGTGGAAAAATACTGGATAGGAACAGGTTACAAAGTTTTTGAGACAGGTTGAACTAGTGTAAAATAAGTATCTCTGTTAGGAAACTTGATGGTCTGAAGGGTCAAGTTTTTGTTATGTAAGATACATAGAACATGTTACAGTCTGACAATTTGGATTGATTGTATAGCTTTCCTTCACAACCTTTTGAAGAAAAATAAATTTTGTTATACATAAAAGAAGATGCTAAGACATACACCTAATCTGTCAAACATCCATGTAAAATATCTTACTTTATTTGTTACTAATCATTCCTTCATTTTAACTAGTCTGGGGACCCATCTAATTAAGATATTTTGTTAATGAAGTAGGTTAACAAAAATGAAAAATAGAACAGTTAAAATTCGTAGCCTGCCACATAATGACAAAGTATATTTTTTCTACTATCAAAAAAGTAATTTTTATTAACAAATACAGATTTTTTCACTCAAAATTCCTGCTCATTCTAGTCTATCTAAACATGCAAGTCATTTTTATTCACTGGAGCTTTCCTAACCCAAGCAGTCACTGTTTCCAACTTGCAAAAATTTGCCCACATGTATAGAGAACTCAAAAAGTTTCTAAAACAGACCAATAATAATAATTACATAATTTACAATGTTGAATTATTGTTTATTTGGCAGTTTTGGTAAACTGCTTTATGATTTAAATTGGCATTGCCTGATTGTCTGCTTACTGAAAATAAATTTGAACTGCATCTCGCTCCCTGTTCTCAACCTAATATGACCAGCAAGGAAATTCTTGTATCTTCTCCAGAAAATACTTGATGTAGTTTTGCAGCTGAGAAAGCTGCATTTTTATAAGAGATTTTGTTACTGAAAATTGCTAGAAAACATTAAAATGTATGAATTCAGAACCTGTGACAGTATTTATGAAAGTAAAGCACTGAACAAATGCCTTTAAAAAGCAGAGCTAGTAAAAATGGTGGGAAAACTCTTTTAAATGGTGTTTTCTTTCACCAAAGAAATTCAACAGGTTTGGGCAGGGTTTGTCATGTTTATCAAGATATTAAAGCTGTTAGGTTTGCAGAAGTTTAATTTAGTAAGCAAATATTATTTTAATAAGTTATCACTAATAAACAGCTCAAACTGGAAGTAACTTCCAGTTACTTGCAAAAAAGCTAGAAGCCAGTGTCCTTCACCTTGACTGAAGAACTAAAGAAGAAAATTAGGTTTTAATTTTAAAACAGCTTAAAATATCATAACGGCAAATAAGTGAAAGAAAAGCAAAAATATGTTTAAAAAGAGGCAAGATGTAATACTGATGTAACATTGATGTTTCATGACATCTGCCTAATAAAAAGCTGATATTTGCCTACTGGAAGATAATGGATAGCAACTTACTTAATCTGAAAACCTGAAGGACCTTCAGGCCAATTTTCAGCAATGACTTACTCTTACCAATCCATGCGCTATATCCACAGAGGCTTCAAAAAGAATCTTCATAAATGGTATGGGGCATTATTCAGGTGCCCTCCTATGACAAAACACTGAAATAACTTTGAGTTATGAGAGACACTGGTTGATGACTTCCGCTTTAAACAATTTATTGACGATTAAGGTGAAATTATGTTCTATCTTTAACAATGCACAGCTTTCAACCCAGAGTGAGGGGGGCTGAAAAAGACTTTAAGACACCATACAAATGACAGAATACTAGAAAAGAAATGTCATCTCTTCTTTGATAATTAGTCTGCTGTGACTTTTGGTGAGCATCTCTTCTGCTTACCTATTGTTTGGTAAACAAACTTTTAATATACTTTTTAATAAGTATCGAACCTTCACTCTTAAACAACAAATTCTTACATCTTTATTCTTCTTTAGGAAAAACTTAAAGCATGACCAGAAAAATTGTCAGATGAACTGCCCTAAATGGAATACAACATGGAAAGCAGAAGAATTTACTAGTCTTCTACCATATGTACATTCATTTGGTTGCAGCAGATATATCAAGATTTTTAAGCTATTTTTCTGGTACACTCTTTCTAAATTCTTCTTGTATTATGATTCTCATGAGATTCTACCCAAAGTGTGCATACAAAATACTTTTATTATTACAAATTACACACAATTTGGCTGACAAAGAAACAAATAGTTTCTTCCAGAACTCTCTCACATTCATAGCAGCGGTGTTTAAAAATTATAGATGAGGTACAATTTTGCTCACAATTACCATGTTTTATTCTGTCTTGCAAATACACCTGTATTTTCAATTACATTTCAATTACATTACTCTCTTGAAAATACACCTGTATTTCCATTTCCAATGTATGCAGACTATTCTCATCTCCTTATGCTGACACTTTCATTTTTGTGACCATCTGGACAGTCATATGCCTAGAGCATCACAATCACATGACAAAGTCAGAGTTATAGTGTGATTTTCTGGGACTTTTGAGTCTTTGACTTTGTAGACTTTGCCTACCCTGTTTCGAGGAAAGATCCTTATCAGAGCTGTAAAATTACTCTCTATGCACATTTAAGTGTCGTGTTTCACTTATCTACTTTCAGGGATTGCCAGCTTTCTGTGGAGTAATTACAGTTTATCATCTTAAAAGTATAAATATCTGAGGAGCAGGTGGCATGAAAAAGACCCCAAAGTTAACTGATGTCAAAATATACATTACTTTATAAAACAGAAATCAGAAAAGCAAACATCTGCACAAATAAAAGCAATTAAAGCCAAATAGAATAGAAAAGATAGCTACTGCTGACCAAAAGAATAGGCATTTGACAAACTCTACACTAGCTAACATCAATAAGCCATTTGTAAAACAGAGCAGTCTCCCATTTCTTTAAAATCTTTTTTTCCCCCTAAACTGAAGAGTTACCATGTCTGAGTAATAATAACATGGCTTTATTCCACAGAGCCAGTCCTTTTGAGTATTCCGAACTGGATATGCTGACTTCAGTAAGGGGGAAAAAAAAGTTCTAATGCTTTTTATTGCAGCTAGACCTGCAAAACCAGCACAGCTGAGAAAGATGGATTCTCTTCCTTCTTGTTCATCTTCAGAAGAATTCTTTAAAATGCCAATGAAAAAAATGCCTACTTGTCATAGGTCATTAAGTGTAGAAGTTCCCAGGCATGAACTGTGCTAAATAAGCAGGATTCTCTGCCTGTATTGGACAGGTGCCTCGTAAATGACTTGGGAGCAAGACATACCTTCCATGAATCAAACATAGAAGGGGACACACATCATGTACTGAGAAATAGCTCACATCCTCAAAAATCACTTCAGTGGAGTTGTACACTTGGCTTTCTCAGTCCAAACCCCAGAGGCCCTGAAGCAGCTGTGGCATCCCCAAAATCATGTCTGTTATGGGCGACTCTAGGCCAGGCCTCGGTGTTCAAGCTGCTCCTTCCCATCTCCACACCATCCTGTGTCCACATCATCAGCAGTGCTGAACACGGACTCCCCTTGGTATCAGAGAGAGAGAACTGTTGACAAAACACTTTTTCCTGAGGTACATTGTTGACATGGGAAATTGCTTTCCCCACTGATTTGCCACAGCTTTGATTTGCTAGATTTCAGTATTCTCTGGGGTCATTTTTAGCACCACTCTGAGCTTCAGTTAGAGGGGTGTATATTCATTATGGATTACTGTCTATTATATTTGTTGCTGAATTTTTATCCATGGTATAAATTGAGACGATGATTATTAATGTTAAGATGGTTACGGAGCAAGCAGTGCCTGGAATGGGCACCTATTGAGATTTTTATTAATCAAAAATAAATATTTTTCAAACCACACATGCACCTCCATACAATATGTGATTTGCTCTGCCTTTTATAACATGAACTACTTACTTGTCATTTTAAAAACTTGCTTTAATTGATTTTCAGATTTCAAGCATCATCTACAAAGGCCTATTTTTATTTTATTGCTCTGGCTCCTACTTTATTGTTTCGTTTTATGTTAGTCTGTTGAGATCTCTTTATATGAGGTATTTTCTTCTTAGCCATATTTTATTGAAATGTCAACTAGCACTAGAACTCTTTCCATGTGTTTTTGAAACTTAGAAATAGCTTGGCTCTTACATAATACTTTAATAATGTTGCCAACCCTCTGATAAGTTGTTCACATCAGATATTTAGCCCCAATACCTAATGCTTGAGAATCTACATTGATTCTCTTCATGTTCTGCCTGTGCATTCCAAGACTTATGAATATTAAGTTGTGCTTGCCCCAAAGCAAAAGTATACTCACTGAGATATTTGCTGAGATCAGGAGTCTCTCTGCCTCATTTTTAAAACAAAGGCATTAATAAGGAAGTGCTATAAATTGTACAACACTGAAAAAATAGGAAAATTCAGTATTCTTAATAAAGTGAGGAAAAAAAATCCTCCGGTTCAAAGAACCCCATCTGAGCTACCCTAAATAATGCAAAAAATTAACAACTTATGACACTTGTAGAGAACTATGTCTTCTAAGAAGGGTGAATAAACCTTGAGTTCTGAAATTGTGATCCTTATTGTTAAAAACAGTAGTTACCTAGCGTAAAAAGATGATCATTCTCTATAATTTTAGCCCTTACGAACACATGAGCAGTTATAACGCGCAGCATCTACCAAGTTCAGGCAGCCACAATCATAATGGTTGTGTTGTTGCTTAGTGAGCACATGATTAACTAGTTTTCAAAGCACAAAATGCAGGAAGTAGAAGACTTATGCAGAGGGTTCTTTCCATGAGCACTGAAGATTTGTGAAATTCATCTCCAAAACTGAGTGTATAACTTTAAGGCACTATATTGAGCAACCACATGACCCAAAACAATGAATTGTTTTGAATTTTGCACCAAGCCAACAACTGTTATGAAATAAATGACCAGAGTAGTCAAGTGTGCACTGTAATCCTGAACAGGTATTTACACAGGTACATCTTTCAATGGTAAAAGTACTTTCAGAATGATTAACTGAGCTTTTTAATTTTAAATGCATGCATAAAAACATTTTATTTTAAAATTCAAAAAATGACATTTTTTAATGGTTACCTTTCTTAAACTCTATTCCAAGTGCTTTCATTTTCCTTAGATATTTGGTCCACTTTTATGCAGGTATTAAAAGAAGGCACTTATTTCAAAAAAGCTGAAATTGATACAAATGAGAAGGAAAGAAATCATAGAAAAAATATAAGTAGGGGTGGATTACTGATTTATCAACAGGTGGAATAAACATGCTATGACAAAAGCATTTCTTTGAGAGAATTACTTAACCAAAATAATACTAATCATTCATGTAGGCTTATATTAAGTTATTCAAAGCTCATGTTATAAAATGTGACTACATAATATTATTTCTGCCCCTCTGTTTGTAATTACATCACATTCAGTTTTATATATTAAATAGTCCCCTGGCTGCTCCTTAGAAAATAATAAATTGCTTAATTTTAAGAGCAGCCCCACATGGCTAAGGTAATTCAAGAGGTACAACTGAGAAATATAATTCTTTTTCTTTTTTTTTTTTTTTTTTTTTACTCAGACCTTTATAGTAAGCTAAAAATAGAGTTCTACTGTGTTTATTACAGTAAATATTCTTATTGAAATCAGTGATATATGAGATACTCCCAGCAGGTTTTGTATAGTCATTGCTGAAATATCTCATTGTGATTATATCTGAGCAATTTCTTCCTCCTGTGATGCATATTGTTATTCTATATATCCTAATACATTGTGCATGAAATACGATGTTGGTATCTCTCTGTGCAGGCTCAATATTGCTTCTATTGGACTAAAATTAAGATGGTGGAGAAACACAAAAATCCAAGGCATCCCTTGGATACAGAAAGCTCACTTTGTGTGGTAGAGACCTCACTTCACCACCAGCATCAGGGCTGACATGAGGGACATTTCAGGATAATAGTCTTTTCGCCATGCTGGCAGAAAGAAGAAACTGCCTTGTTTGAACAAGTGGCAGAGAAATTTATTCTTCTGTTTACTGGCAATAGCTATCTAGGGCATTATATGGCTTCCCTGATAGCATTAATCATTTTCTGCATTCCTCAGGCCACAGGGCTGTGATTGATTTTCACTTTCAAGATTCCTCATCCTTCACAGTGCTTTGATCATTTTCAGACTGGATTACTACATTGTAGCCTACCTATGGTAGCACTTGGAAGTTTCTGTGAGGTTTTCATGCCATACAGAACACAAACAAAATCAAAGTTCAGGTCCCTTTTTTCCCCTTTACTCTCTCTCTACAAGGATGTCACTCCCTGTTCCAATCAGCAGTCCAACCATTACAGTAGCAACCAGAAATCCTGCCCTTCCTTATTTAACGCAAAACCAAAAAACCCACCCAAAAACAAAACAAAACAAAACAAAACCCACCCTTTTTTCCAGGACCTTGTAATGTTATTTCTTATTTATATTACCCTTAAATTCTTTCTGAATATTCATGCAAATACATGTAAGTTCACTCTACACGCATTCCTGATAAAAACTGAGTCTCAAATCACCAGCCTGAATGATCAGAAACAAACTTTATCAGTCCCCAATCCCAAAACTCAGCTAATAGATGCAAAGAGGAGACAATCTGTGGTGGCCACCCCCAATCACAGAGAAACAGATACTGCCGCTGAGACCTCACACTTGTTCCTCCCTCCTTAGCATTTTTCATTTCAGTGAAACTTATAACTTGTTTAATTGTCCTCTGCCAATGTAACAAGCACACTTTCAGTTTCAAAAGATCTGTAAGAAAACAGCCATTGTGCAGAGATGCCGAAATGTAACACAAAGTGCATAAGACAGTGAATATTGTTGACAACAGTAAAATAATTTTCCCACTATCATTAGCGTAACAGACACCATATTATTCACCAATGTAAATACTAAATACAATGTAAATATTTACCAATGTAGTAAAATCATGTTAGTGAAGTGGGTGAGGGGGGCAACTGAAAAGATTTAGTGACAGTATTCTGTGCATATGCGTTTCTTATTATTCAGAAAAGAAAGAACAGAAAGTTGGAGGAAATGTATTTATGAAAATCCCTGGTGAATAATATATTAATTATCAAAAAGGGCTCAGCCAAAACACTCAGACAATTTACATAGCACATCAGACAAAATATGCCAGCTATTCAAAAACCAAGGCAGATGAGATTAGGCTTGTGCAGGTTGTCTCACTGACATGCAGCGTTCTAGACAAGCAAGCGAACATGCTACTAGACAAGCCAGTGAACATATTACACAAGAACCTACGCAAACTACAAAATGATCAAAGACTGCTTCAATATCATAATGTAAAATTGTAATGGGAAGGCAGACAGTATGATAAAAAGAAGCAGATCTCTTTGAAATGCAAGTCAAGAGAAGAAAAGTGACAGGCTCATAACATTTTCAGATGAGGATTTAAGATTATGGCACCTTCCACAAGATCAACGCAAGAAGTGAACACAAGTATACATAGCATTTAAGACAACAAGATTAGCATAATTTTGACAAACTATATTGCTTCACTACTACAGAGCTCAGCTAGTTCCAGAAAAGAAGACATCCAAGCACAGAGGGAGGTAAGGCCTAATTAAATAGAGAACAATAAGTCAGGAGTGGTTTTCTATCCCCAGTAGAGAAATTGCAGAGAAAATCTCCTATAAAATCACAAGATTGGGCTCTACTGATTTCCCAGCAGTCTTTCCAAAAGGCTGCTGCAAAAGTTCATTCTCTTTTGGTAGTTTTGTGATGAGCAGTCATTAACTCAAGTTTAAGTGAAAAGAGAGTTTCACAATTGCAAAACCAACAGCTGCAGTACCACCAGCTTTTAAAAGCCACCACTTGCAGCACTGACTGTGGGAAGTCTCATGCAAGATTAAGACTCTAGCTGCAGGAAACCATGTGTTTTTATTTAATGTTGACTACAAAACTTCTCTTACTCATTGCTGAATTACAGGTTGCGGGAAGAACAGTTTTGTCCTTCAACTGGAAAAGTATCCAAGTTCCAGTCAACTCCTGCTGGAGAGACTGGCTGACCAGCCATGCTGTGAAAAATAAAGGCAGAAGCTCTGTACGGATAGACAAGAGACAGTCATGGACAGCCACAAAGACGACAGGCCAAAACACTTCACAGTGTGATAAAGGGGGGGGGGAAGACAAATACAACAAAGAGACACAGCCAAGTTATACTGGAAAGAGCAAAATCAAACACACTGTTAAACCATCCGTGGGCAAAACACACTTTTCATATGATGGGGAAATGGTGGGTGCCCCACAAGCCTTACAATTTCTCTATTTTTGAAATAGCACCTGTCTTCTTGTCAAAAATCATCAGTAAAATCAAAGAAGAATTGGGGAAATTGTTGTATTCTCAGTTTGGCTACTGCCTACAGTACTTCTGTAATGTAAGTCTCCATTCTGAGAAGTAACAAAACACTAAGTAGCAGGTTTAAAAATGCTTCTAGAAGTATAAAGCAGTTCTCTGGTCCCACTGAGTTAAGACAGTCTAGTATATAAATACAGCACTATACACCATAAAGAGCCGTAGGTATCGTATACACCTACAAAGTCGTAGCTTCAGTATTAGGATCTGCTTAGTCCCATGGTAAGCAACAGACATTTTGAATTAAGCAGAAAACAGAAAGTGAAAAAATTACTTTATGGCCAACCTTCTGCAGATAGACTGGCAGACAGACTTCAGAGTACAAGCTTCTGCACATAGTCATTCGTGTCCACAAGCACATGATACAAATACTTCAGGATAATCCTTAGTTAGCAAGATTTTTTTTCTCAAGATGAAATATTATCTCTTTGACTCTTAGCTCCAATTCACTTTAGTGAACACTACTAGCTCAAGCCCAAAATAACTAAAACAAAAAAATCAAAGGAAGAGAAAGATTAAATATTTACAAGCATGTGCACTGATGAAGCTAAAGCGGGAGAAGAAAATAAGATGTAGCGGGTTTTCTCTTAGTACCAGCTGGTGGGATAGAGGGTGTAAGCCACATGATGAGGAAGGCCACTGAGCCCACATGAGCTCCAGCATTCACAACTCTGATTTATGGCAGGGAGCAAAACTACAAGCAAATTTAGACAAGAAGCTCAATTTAAGCCAGTCATATACCACTGCAAGCTGACTGAAAAACTGAGAAAAACAAACAAGTAGAATCTACATAGTTATTTGAAAGGAAATATTCTTTGTTTCAGGGAGAACAGAGATTTACTTCTGCTGTGTATTTGCTTTGTATGAATTTGCTAGTGCATATCGGGACGGGGGAGGGGAGGGAAGAAAAGGTGTTCAGGTTTTTAAAACGTATTTATGAGAAAATGCTTGGCTTTGGTCCAATAGCCTTTTCGTTTACTCAGCATGATCTTAATACAGTCCTAAACAAAGCTGTTCCTACAGAAGAATGTTGTATCTCTAATGGCTAAGGCTTTTGCATTTATTGTTGGGTTTTTCAGGTGAAGGGGAAGGGCTATTTGGATGATTGCGGGATCTTCATTTTTCCTCATTTTAAGCACAAGAAAGGCTCAATGTTCATAATTCTTCATTTCTGTGAAATCCTAAAAAATGCTTTTCTTCAGTTTAGCAGATATTGTGAATGATTCTTTTGCATAGCTCCACAAGCTACTCCTCTACTAGGAACAGAAGAACAAGTTAAGAAAATGATAAGAGAAGTGCCTAGGGAAGACAGCACTACACTTTACATTATAAAGATCAGAGAGAGCCCAGAAGCAGAACTAGAAAAAAATCCACTCACAACATGCACCGTAGTGCAGAAATTCCCAGAAAACTCAAATACCACCATTGACATTTTTCAAATAAAGAAAGTTGAGGGAAAAATTACAAAAGGGAACTGTTAAACTACAACATTTGACCTTAAACAACAAACACAGTAGATTTTAAGTCCGATCAAGGTACTATCAGCCCTTGAATCCAATACTTAGTCAGGAACATTCTCCATGTATGATGAACAAAGCTATTACATAAGAATATTATTTTCCTTTTGTGGAAGGAATTCAATGAAACAAAAGCATAAAAGAGCTTTAAACCTAAGCCAACAAACGGAAATTAGGTTAGGAAGAGTTTGGAGAAACATATTCTTCCCAAAATGTTTATTGTCATTGAGGAGTACATATTATGGGAGAGAAGTTAGGGATGTGTCCAAACCACAGAACATTACAGGAAACAACCCTTAATGTTTGTAAATATTAAATATAAATCCCCCTCTTGGGGGGAGAGCATTGCTCTCTTTTCTTTCACTGATATCCTTAGTTAATATAAGAAGTAATATAACATGATTTCTTGAGTTGTATATTATAGCTATGACTGTAGGAGATGGCACCAAAAACAGAAACCAAGTGATTAGTTCCTTAGAAATAGAAACCAAATTGAGAAAAATGGTATTAGTGCTTTTAATAACTAACTGGAAGAAAACATGGAACAAATAAAAAATATACCTGGAAATAGACAAAAAATAGAAATGTTCAAGAGCAGTCAGTAGATTGAATAACTTTTAAGACCATTTAGAAAACCTGAAACAGACTTCTACAATGAGCCTGGTTCTACTGTATATAAATTACTGATCAATAATCTGAGATCCAGTATGCTGAGGTTTATTTAAATTCTTCTAGGATTGCTTCAAGATGACACTCCTTTGAGCAGCATGCTGTGAGTTGGTGCAAAATTTGGTCATCAGCATACCAAGAAGAAGTAGGCCTCAGACAGTGTAAACACTACAAACGAAATAAAGATAAGCCTTTGTGCTGATGTCTGGCATATCATTGTAAGTGTCACAGTGTCTTGTATTGCTTTTTAAATGTCAGCTATTGGAATTCTTATTGGAATTCATAAGAGAGTCTTTGTTTTCTCATTTTTTCCTCTAAGTTATTTTGTTGCTGCTTTTTAAAGAAGTGTTTAGCCTATATGATTCCAAAGAAAAGCTTTAAAATAACAAAAAAAGTGTTGTCAGCCACCAAAGTACTGGTCTGGCATCCAAATTCTAAATAGTTGTAGATCACACAGCAGTAGGTCAATGACCTCCATGGGTGAAGATATTCTAAAATATAGACATTCATAAGTAAGTACATGTTAGTTTTTATTTGTCTATAAAGCAAATCTAGACATCACTCTAATTTATGATATTATGACATTAAGTTTATTTGATGAAGGAAGATGACTCAAAATCAAACATAAATTATGCTATGGCTAGGTTGAGAATTACATGGTCTGCAAGAAGGATGACGAGGCTTGTGTTTTACTGCATCACTTGGGAAGCTCACATCAGAATAGATTTTGCTCTTTCCTGGATGGTTTGACTTATGACTTTACCATCCAAAGTCCAACTTCTACATACTTACACGTGATGTTCCCTTGATGCATCCTCTTCCACTAATCTTCTAAGTGTAGAATGTGATTCCTTCTGTGTGCCAAAGCTACAGAGCAAACTGTTATCAATGTGTAATTTGACTTGATGCCCTTTGAGTTTTCCAGTACTCAGAAACAGGCAAAATTGTTAGGAGTAGCTGATTCAATCTGTCAGTAGCACAGTGTGTGACATGTGTATCAGCCCTAATTCAGCTGTAGCAGAATTGGGTGTCTCGTCAGTCATTCAGTATACTGGGTTATTCACAAGAGCACTGCAGAGTGGGATGTGAACCATGAACACTTCAAGCAAAAATATTTATTTGGAGTTATAAGGCACATCCATAGGAACCCATGCACATGCACAAATATTAATACTTACAATGAAATAAGAGTACCTTTTATAGAGATACATTCAGTGATTGACAATATTGAAGGAAAGTTCATGGGACAGGAGCTTTCCCAGATATCTCACCAGTGCTAAGCTCTAATATTGCACCACATAAAACAAAGTAATGCTTTCTGCTATCTCTACTAATGCTTTCTACTCTCTCTCATTCCTCAGAAACATCATCACATCCAGGGGAGTGGACAAAGAAAACTTACTTATACATAGTCTCCCTCCAGCTGAACTATTATGTATTGGGCATGAAGCCATCAGTCCACAGGACATCACTAGGATAAACGCTTTCTCCTCAGCAATATGAACTGCAAAAAGCACAGGAAAATTGTTCCTCGCTCTTTATTCTGTCTTCCTGTAGAGTTCAAGTTTTTTCAGACTGTATGTTGAAATCACTCAATGTCCTGGGCCCGCCAGATATTAAAAAGGAACTTTCTTCTTCAGGCATAAAAGAGCTTCATTTCTCAAGGATAAAATTCATCTGTAAAGCTTTCTAAGGAGACAAATCAATGTAGCTGAGCAAACCTTTCCAAAGGAAGCTAAGATAATGCTCTGGTCTGAGTGGAAAGCATGCTTTTCTTATCTTCTCTTCTCTGTAATGCACAGGCAGAATCTTTTACAGTCTAACACAGAAACAAAATGCTGTAAAAATAGAACATACTGAATGTACAGAATAAATTCATGTGGTAGAAGTAGTATATCTTGCCTATTTGAAAGACATTCAGGCATTATGTTGCCAAAAGCACTGTAGGAAAACAGAACAGAACAGGACATGATTGTTCATTCTAGAGTAGATGCAGACACCGGTGTCTACAAACTATATTTTAAAATACCTAGAATGTTGATTCATGAGACCTGTTTGATCAGTGAAGAAGTACCAGAAGATCTCAACTTCTGAAGAGCCACCTATCGCATTCACATAGCCTGAAATTTCTAGCAGCTTAACAAGAAGATAAACTATTATCCTGTGGCTAACAAAATTCAAACGGCTTTAGATTTTATTCATTTTGTTTTCAGTGCCTGCAGGGAGCCAGCTGGAAGACCAGGCAGAGATATGACGTTACTAACTACATTTGCTAAGAGACACATTGCTATTGACTGTATTTATTAGCAAAGTGCATCATAAGCAACCAAGAAAGTGTCTTCAGTACATTAGATACTCTGCAAACTTAAAATAGTAGATTGTCCCTGCAAGAAAAACATAGGATGAGGGGAAGGATATTAATATCAAAGCAGCATGTGCAATGCCATAGCGAATGTGAATCTCATGTCAGTTCCAAACTTTTGAGGAGAAGGTTAATTTATTTTAGAGAAGACTAGATAAATTAAAGGTAAGGAGGAAGCAACAGAGTTAAGGGAAACAGAACTGGAGAAAAAGGTAAGAGAGAAGTACAAGGAGTGAAGCTGATATACAAGTACACATGGAGGAAGAGGGGAAAAATTAGAGCTGTCAATGAAAGGACAAAGAAAGTCTGGCCAAATCAGTAGAAAGTTCTCTGATGGAAGAAAGGAATCCTCCCTTTGGCTGTTTTCAACATGTTTTTGAGTTTTCCAAGCTATTTCAGCTGGTTTCATGGGTTTTTGTTTTGTTCTTCTTTCGTTTCACTCTGGAGTTTTTTGCCCTTAAACAACCAGATAGAGGGGTGAGTGTACACCACCTGGCCAAGCACTCTGGGGTGCATTTGTGAGAAAGGAGAGATGCAGGCTCCTCTGTTTAATACTGGATTCAATCATTCAAGCTTCTTAGGCAGATCAACAAAGGCAGAAGCTTCCCATGCCATAAAACACTGCCACTCTGTTGTCAGACTTTTATATATAGTGTTAAAAATTAGTGTAACAATAGACTATTATATTGAACAACTGACTTGTATGTCCATTGCTTAATCTATTAATGTTGTAAAATAAGCATTTACAACAAATATATCTAAAAGCGAGCAGTCAGTTCAGCTGCTTATGGTTTAAAAGTCATTTAAAGCAGATTGCATATTGATAGGATACCCTTGATTCCAGGGTTTACCTGAAGGATATGGAAATACTCATAGAGGTAGGCAGAAAATGGGCCTATGCAGAGGCACATGCATATTTGTAATTCCTTTACATAAATAATAGTTTTATAAAATATAAAAATCTAGTGTTTGAGTTACATCCCAGGATCATATCTTATCTTCTGTTTGAAATATGCTGGAATACCTTTGGCTTCTATTGAAAATATAAAAATGATCTAACCTGTGAAAAAAGTCCTACATTTATTTAAACCACATACCACACTGAAGAATCTTATATCAAAGATGCAGAAGGAGTACTTACCTTTCCTATTACACTATTTCTTGAAATGTCAGGATCCTAGAGAATTACCATTAAGCCTCCAGACAGTATGTGCTTTCCCAGATCCTGTCTTTTCTATCATTTATCTGAGCTCAGAATTGGGCCCCCAGTAATTCAGACAAGGATTCAACAAGCATATTAACCCAAGCAGCACTGCCTACAGTGTTTCATGCATAATTAGAACAAAATCAAGCAGCTGTGTTACAGTCGCCACAGAAGACTGCTGAAAATACAAACTGTGCACTTCACATTTTAATTTTTATAAAAGGCTTCAAGGAGGCTCATTGTGCTTCAAAAAGTCTTTGCACTTTTGTGTAAATTGCATGCCCTTTGTGTCCTAGAATCCTTGCTGGACTGCTGCTGGCCTCCTTGTATCACCCACAGTCAACAGAATCTTTTTTTCACTGCACTGATTAACTAAGTAATGTTCACTACTGGGGAATCCCCCATGGAGCAGCAGAGTTCCTGTGCACCCAGCCATAATGCCAGTAATGACTGGATTCTGAGAGAATTTGAAAACCTTCCTCAATACTTCTTTTTCTATTTTTCAACCTATATTCAAAGCAATTCTTTGGCATTGTTATGTGATTTTTGACAGGGTTATGGTAAATTCATCATGCTAAACTGAAACATTTCTGGCAGATGTCTACTCCGCAACAATCAAACTATGGGTACAGTAATATGTGACAACCACAGTGCTACTTCTAATTGTAAAAATTACACATATAATACTTTATTAATGTTAACTGGGAACATAATTATGCAGCATATTATGTATTTTTTCCATTAGGAGTTTTTTGTTGCCAAAAGTTGCTTCAGTATTACATATGGGATTCAGTTTTAAAACTTAATCTGGAGGCAAAAGCTGTTATTAGCACAAAGAAAATAAACAAGAACCTCTGCTAATAAAATACAGTTTCTTTTAGAACTCTTTAAAAGTTTGAGATATATATTTTTTCTTAGTCCCTATCAGATAATCTTCTCAGCCCTTTCTAGTTTGCTACTGGAAAGCTACCCTGAAACAACAGATTCAAAAAGCTATTGGTGGGGGGGGGGGGGACTGAATCACTAAAGGAGAATACTATCACTATTGCAAAAACAAGCATTACAAAACAGGAGACAAAGTAGTTATTTTTAAAGCAATTTAAACTATTCACAGTTATGGAAATCATGTTTAAATCACATAAAACAACTTGTTCCATGAGTAGTGGAATTAATTAAACCTCGTTTCATTTCATTTGTATGATTTGAGTCTCTCAGTTTGATGCCCTTATGTTTAATAAAGTGTGAGCTTCAACTGTAGGTTTTTCCACAATTAGACTCTTTTAGGAAGTCTCCCTTGTGTGAATTCTCTGACAGCTTATAAGAGCTGAGCAAATTCTGCAAACTATACCTCAGTGGGGTAATAATGGGCCTTTTCTTTATCTTGTTATGTTTGTTTATGAAACGTGCAAATTTTTTTGTTGTTGCTGTCATTTTTCATTTGGTTGAAATTGGCCAACAGGCTTAAAATATATTAGCTGGAATAGGAAAATGGATGAACAAACACACAAACATACAAACATACACAGCACAGTAGATCATTAAGCCCTTTTCTCTCAGGAAACCAGCCCAAGAATAGGGGCAAAAATATTTTTGTCATTGAAGAAATTCCCATATGTTTCAAAATATGGTCTAACAAACTACTTATGATTTCCATAGGGGTCAGTTTTCATTTTCTCATTTGACTCACTCACAGAACACCACAGAACCAAAGAAGAGCCTGAGGGGCGGGAAAAAAAAAAAAAAAAGAAAAAGAAAAAAGTTAATTGCATAGTTTTCAAGTTAACTTTCTCCTGGAGTAGGGGAATGTTAAACTATTGTTGTATCAACGTAACACAGCATTGTACTAACCTCTAACTGAGGAGCAGGGAAGTGAAATACGCAGGAGAGTCTCCACACACTCCTAACCTTTCCACCCTCTCTATAATTTCCTGCATGGCACCGTGTGGAAGGAGAACTCACAAAAAAGCCAGGAGTCACCTTTCACCCGCTTCTTTTATGGGCCCATAGGCATTGGACCTTCTAGCTCCATAGTTTTATAATATTTCAGAGTAGATTTGTAACAGTTACGATAAACCTACTGACAGCTCGCAGCACCCAGACCCCAGTGGTCCTCTGTTTAATACACTGGACTGTATTTTGTTTTGCAAATTTTTAATAAACTTCTACAGAATAAATTAACTTTCACATTTTATTTCAGTGCGAGTGGACTATTTATCTTAACACTGCTGCTCCTCTTCCTTTCACAGCCCATTTTATTAACTTTTTTATATTAAGTAAATTCACTTTTTATCTATGATGTTTGTTTTACAGGTAATTCATCTAATTTAAAGTATTTTCTTAGGGACTTCAATTTAGCTTTGCCCTTGAAATTAACATTTAATGTGTTTTACATTTTTGCAATAGAAATTAATCTTTATTTGAATTATTAGTCCAGAACTATAACCTACACTCTCCATATTTGAATATTGGTATTGAAAACACCCGTGACCACCCTGTTATCCCAGACAGCCGCAAGAAAGGACATATGTCTTTGTGTTGTGGTGATCATACACTAGAGGAAAAAGCACCGTTTCAAGTCTATTTCAATATATTATTAATCCTTATTATAATAATAATCAACAATACTATTACTTTTATTATTAGACCTAGAATACAGAGAAATATTATGCCCATGAAAGTTTAATGGAATTCTGAAGAATTCTACAAAATCCATTCAAATAATCAAAATATATTTTTCAGTGCTGCTAGACAACAAATTTACGATGTGCTACTTTATTACCTCATTTAAACACTTGACTATCAAAGGAAACTCAATTCCATCCAATTCACCTTTTACTGATTACACATATAAAGTTCTATTTTCTATACATAGTATATATTTTTATATATGTATATTCACACACACACACATTTAAAGGCAAGCATACCTTTCAGAAAGGTATTCAGCCTTGACTTAAGAACATCAGGAGATGGATAATCCAATGCTGATTTTGGTAGTTTGTTCTGCTCACTACTACCTTCACAGTTAAATTTGGGTAAGGAACTGGACACCAATTTTTCTGTGCTTTCAAATTTTAGCTCTTTTTGCATCTTTCTGGTAGAATAAGAAAAGTAGTAGTACACATTATTTTTTTTCCTGTGAAGATACCTGTATAGTGTAACGAAGTAACATCTCAATCTTCTGTTTGATAAACTGAACAGATTAAGCTCTGCAATTCTCTCCTTTTAAAGCAATTTTGTGGTTCCAAATCATTCCAATGGCTCTTTTTTGGACTATGTCCGTTTTTCAAAACACAAACTTCAGAAAGCAGTGTTCTGAAACCGGTTTCCTAAGCACACATTCTTCCCTGCTTCCATTCATTGCATTACCCATTTAAAAATTTAAAGGTCACTATTAAAGGCCACAGCATTTCAACTGAAAATCATTGTTCAGTTCCTTCTTCATCATGATCCTCAAGTCTTTTCAAAGCATTTAAAATAATTCCTCTTTCTATAAAGTAAATCCTAAATTCTTCCTTTCCCTTTCAAAGCATGGAAATATGTTTTCTTAGAATAGGCTCAGCTTACCATATCCAGATAATACTAAATAAAGTGCCTTACAGCAAAGCATGTATTTAATTTACTCGTCTGCCAACTACTGTTCCATCTACAAATTCTACTAGCAGTGTTTCAGAACTCTGATGAAAACATAGGATAGTCAGGCACAGTACTAGTTTCTCAAGAACCTCTCTACAGTCATGCTATTCAACAATGATTTCCCTTTGACAACTATTTTTTGAGACCATCAGTTACTCAGTCTACAGCATCTGCACGTACTACAGTCAAATCTTGCAGTTCAGGATATCACATGGGCTCTAAGTCAGATACCTGAAGATCTCAAGTAAATTATGGATATACAATTAACTTCTATCAGCCAAACTTTTAATCAGGGAATTATAACAAAGCGGTTTTTCCCAAAAAACATTAGTACTTTTTCCATAATTAATTTGCCATGATTTCCAGATTAAGCTTAGCATTGTTTTGCTTGGGAATGGAATTAGCTTTCCTCAAATTCTCTTAATTATAATTTGTGAACACTGAAAGGCAGCATTAGTCTTTTGAACTGCAACTTCTTCATGTTAAAATACACGCTCAAGTAAAAGGTTGCTGAACAGAAATGGCAAGAAGCTCAATGTTGAGACTAAGCAAAAACACAAGCGACAAATGTGGACAAGCTGGAAGGATATGCTAGATTCATTTTCTCCTTTCCTTTGCTGAGACAACACTGTAGGTCTTTGTCCTGGAAATTTCAAAATTTTCTACGAAGCTCATGAAAATCTTTCAAGAGCTGTATGTAGAAAATCATAATGTTATTGATTCTTTGGATTATTTCTTTTATCGAAGTTAAGGTCCAATTGAAGTACTGTCAGATTTCTTGCCACAGACAGCTATGCATGTTAGGAATCCATGCATGTAAGGAATATATTCCTTACTTCAACACAGAGTGCAACACCTACACTTCTCATCACCAGAAGAAGCCCCTGCACAATTCCTTTTCTCAGGCTTGTGATACTTTGAAATAAGAAGCACAATTCATACCATATATATTGCCTGAAATGAATGTCGTGCTCAAGAAGAAAGGCTGAAGAAGCTGCACTGTAATTCTTTGGACAAGGTAAGAGAAAACTAGGCAGGAGCACACAGCCTTCAAATATATGAAAGGTTATGCCAAGAGAATGGTGATTGGTTCTACACGTCTACTGGGAAAAGAACATGAATAGATCAGTCTTACTTGCAAAAATAAAATTAAGATTAAATGTAATTTTAGAAAAAAGCTTTCTAGTAAACACTAGAGCAGGCTATCTCTGGAGTGTCCAGAATTCCCTTCCTCAGAGGTTTTCAAGAACACACCTTTAGATACTGTTTCAGTTTAGATTGTGAGAGTTCTCTAGAAGTTCCTTCTAACCATGTATTTCTGTGTTTCCATAATATTAGTGTGTGCATTTTGGAATTAATGTATTTCAGTTTCAGCCTTATCAAATGATTCTGTAAAGTAACTTGCAATGGAAGCTGCAAGTTAGTGTTACTCAGAAACACAGCATATTTTTCTTCTTTCCAAACAAACACATGGGATACAAACTCAGTATTATATAGTCTGTTTTCATATGTGTGCATATAAAAATATTACGGTTGTAGTTACAGATGCTATAAAAATTAATATGAGCTTTAAAAAGGATATGAAACATGTAAAAATATAATTTCAACACAAAAAAATACATTTTCATCAAAGGTTTTTGTAACAAGACTTGCATATGCAATACATGGAACAAGTTAAAAATCATTTTGATGTATTATGAATCACCTGTAAAAAAATAAATAACTAAGTGAAGACATTCTCAATTTTGGTAAATATTTATAGAGCCAAACAATATGAAGTATATGTAACAATCACATTTCTAGAGAAAATGTGTGCAAGTAGGTTTATTTTGAAAGGAAAATTCCTACTCCCAGTGTCATACCCAATTAAATTCTCCAGGTAATGACCCCATTTGCATAGAGAGCTGAACCCACAAGTGGGAATTTTAATGGGCACACCACCTGAGTACATTAATTGAGAGTGACACTACTTGAACTAGTTTTGTGCTTACCCCACTGAAAATTCTACTCATATTATTTTTAATGTCAAGCTACAAGTCAAATTTCAAGATGATGGATTTGTTCTTTTTTAAGCATTGAATTTGAATAAAAGAAAGCTTTAATTCTGTTATGCATTGCATAGCTTTAACTAATCTGTAGTTCTGATTCTCACCATTGCTTCATTTTTTCAGTGATTGGAATTTAATTTTATTCATTAATTTGTGAATAATTAGATAGAAAATAATGCCTTCTGCAGCTAAATTGCTTTTGGATTGCTGTTTAATGTACTTTTACTAGAATATTTGTTACAGTTAAGTTGGCATAATAGTTTACTACCTTGTAATTGTGTAAATACGTCTAATTATTCTTTTTCAAGAAATGAGACTGAATATGAAATTTGTCATGGATACCTTAATTTTCTTAAACTTAACCCCATGAAAGCTTGGTAGTTGCAAAGCAAATTACTGATGCAGAGACAGCAGTTCTCAACAGTGTTGGAATCCTTGCATAGTGTTTCTCTTTATCCTTCACACAGTACCCATAACGACCTTGACAATATTGTGGATTCTAAGCCATTGCTGTTAGTCCACATTAAATATGTAATCAAGGTGTCTCCTCATCACATCAAGAAACAGAAAAATGGAGCTACATTTCCTAGGGAGGAAAGCAAACCCATGTTGTTTAATACATTACTGTTTGCAAGCTTATTCTTATTAGTCTTCAGTAACTGAAAGCAGCACAGAATCCAAAAGCCAGCATAAACTATTCCACAGTACAATCTATTAATTTTAGAATAATGTACTAATCTCAGTCTGTGAGGAGAACTGTATCAAAGACTGCCAGTTTGCAAGACTTCATAAAGTCTGTCTCAACTAGGAGAAATTTCAGTTATTTCAATGAATGAGACTGGCCTATTCTTGATAAATGCAAGCTTTGTGTAATACAGAACATGTGCATCTCCAAAATGCTTTATAAAGGAGTCCACATCATTATCTACCTTGTGGTGATGAGGGAAAGTTGCAGAAACACTACAGATATTAGAAGTTCTGTTTTATAAAAAAATTACAATGGATAAAGATGGGTTTCGCTATTTTGAATGAAACTATATTAACATAGCAAAAAATCTTAAGCAAGATCATTTTGCCCCACTGTGTAGACTTGGACCCAGAGCACAGAGTCCCTCGACTCTATTGTACATCTGTGAACAGGTACCACATTATTTGGTGGCAAATGTCATTGATTTCAACTATATTACTCTACATTCAGAGTAGTAGTTCTAGTGTAGTAAGAGTACTGGATACTCTTGTAATTTTACACAAACATGTAAAGTAATTGAAGTGCACAAGTTCAGAGGCTCCAATCCTTCAAAATATCTTCCGCATACATTCTAAAGAATCAATACATTTTGAACTTTATATATTCTGAACTTTATATATTCCAGAAGTAAAACACTGTTGAGTTACAGTTACTTAGATATATTCCAAAGTTCCAAACTTATCACTTTCACAAGCCTATTTGACATGGAGTTTCATATAGTAGTGAACATAAAAAAGATGAAGAAATAACTTACAACAGGACATATACCTGGGCAGGGTCCTAGACCTCTGTAATAACAGCCATCGCTGTTCTCTTCTTTGAAAAACAAAACAAAAAAAAACAAACAAAAAATGGGAGATAAAGCTAAACAAACAAAGGCAGTCAGTGTGGAAAATGATTGTAGTGTGAAGCACATGCAAGTTGGAATACAGCATAGTCACAGTGTGGTCACTTTGTGCAAACCGGGGATGAGGCAAATTGCAGAAGCCTACACTACTGATTGAAGAGCAATTGTATAGTGCTTGGGCACCAATCACATCTCCTACTGAAATCATATGAAGAGTCTCAATTATAGTGAAGTATTTTAGGAGTTAAAATACCATATGCATATCAGAATAAAAATTAGTAAAATACTATTAAAGGTATAACAGGTAGTACACACCCTTTCATCTGACATCAGTATTTTATGAGTATTGAGAGGTAATGTACTAACAACTGCTACAATGTATATACATAAAGGAGGCAAACTGGATTGTACTTAGCATTCTACTAAATTATTCTCAAGTGACATGAACTGATATACTGAAAACCATATAGAGATTAATGTCATCTACATCTGCCTGTCTTGCAAAATGATTATTTAGAAAAATTTATCTTTCCAACTATAGTAGAAATAGCCCCTCATATCAAAGATTTATAAAGAAGAGAAAGACCATCCTTTTATGTCACTACACCAAATCACTGGCATATACCATAAGCAAGCGCATATGAGGAAACTGTTAGATCAACAGCTTGAATTTTGTACAAAGTAATCAACTTCATATTCAAGTAGGTTCAGCACAGTGAAAAAGCACATCTTGGAAGTGGGTGCAGAGTATTATTTTTACTGAACTTTTTCCAATTTCCTAATACCAAAATGGAGCTAAAATTCCCTTGCTCTCTTTGGAAGTGAAAAAAACTGTCAGAACTTTTAGAAGGTTAAAAGAAAAAAACATAATTCCTGTGGGACTCTAAAGCTACTACTGTCATTGTCAACATTACCTGAAGGCTTTCAACAGATGGTGTACAAACTCACACATACAGAGAGAGGAGATATCAGAGAGATATTTCCCAAATACTGAAACATTTTGGGGTTAAGATAAAATTTCGGATATATCTGTTGTCTTTCAGAAAGATACTGAGTTGCTGCCGAAAGGAGCCTTACTGTGGAAATACACCAGTACAATTGGCATTGCTCTCCAAGAACACACATCAAGTACTGCAATCATTAACAAAATTTTTAATAAAATGAGACAACAGCTCAGAAAAGCTGTTCATACAGAAGATTATTTTATAAAAGCCATGATTCACTAAACTTAACAAATAGTTCTTAACATGAATACTGTAGTTAAAATAGTCACTATTCAATCGAAAAGCCCCCAAAATGCCACTTTTTTCTTGACATACTGTGTATACTAGCTAGAATACCTACAATAAGTCTCAAATGGTGCTATTTGTCTATGTTTTTATTAGTTCTCTGATGCAAACAATTTTCTAGTAGAATTTTAGTATACAGTCCCAAAGGCAAGACTTCATGGTACACAATCTCAAGCACAGAATTTTGGTAGTTTAAACCTGCCTACTACCTGTATAACATCTTGAGGAGACTCTAAGATCTCAGTTATCAGAATTATTTTAGATCCTTTAAGGGCACATATATATACAGGCATAGTAAAATACTTAGAAATTTTTAATCAGATGGAGGAAAAGCAATGCAAGAACCAGTAAACATGAAGTTCCTGAAGTTTTAGATACAAACTTCACACTCAGCTTAAATCAACATGAAAAAAATCTCTGCTTAAATCGCAGATGAAATGGTGTACTGCATCTGTGTTTAAACAGACTTTAAAGGTATATCTTTATTTAAAATAATGGTATTGTGTATAAGCTTTCAGTTTTATTAAAACCCATTACACCTTTATCTGTCTATTGCAACACTACAAACTATCTACACTCTATGTTCAGCTTGTTTTTTTCGTAAATTGAAGACTACTGCAGCAGGTGTATTAAAGTAATTTTCATTTTGATCAAAATTCATCATTACTGGAATTCCACTTAAATAGCAGAACTACACTAAGGAATGAATCTTCCCTGTTAATAACGAACTTATTACTGTTGGTCCACGTGGTGGAGACTCATGCTAGCACAACTTTCAATGCTTGAGGTGGTATAGCTCCACCCATAAGACAACTCACCTATATTGTCTCACCCTCTCTGTGCTAATCACCCAAAGGCCAAAGTCTTCAATAAATATTGTAACACAAAAATCACAAGTAAGACACAAAATCATCAAAATAGTAACAGGGCAAGACTAGAAGAAGAAGAAATACCAAAGTTTCAAAATAAAGATCTTTATTTCAAAATAGTGTTTGAGAATAGCACTTCTAGTTAATATAAAATACAAATAGCAAGTTACCATTTTTAATGGGCCAGTTTGCAGAACTATATACTGAAACACTGTACAAGTTCACAAGAACGTTTATAAAATAAACAAGTTGTCATTTTTAATTTTATTTAAACTAGATTTTCACATTTGTCTCTTTCTAATTCTGCTTGTTTTAATTACACAAGGTGCTTATAAGATTAGCTAGAGTGAACATTACAACACAGAATTTATGAATAAAAACATAGAAAGGAACTCCTTAAACTATATACTAATAATCTCTGCTACGAAAATACATTTTACAAAAGTGCTAATATTTCTATGACAAATAGTAGCAGACTATAGTTAAACGTCAAACAAATCACACAATTAACATTTTATTTTTTTAATTAAGTCTGTAATAATTTGATACTCCTAATCACTATAAGGGTTAATAAGCACAGAATTTTCACTTCCTAGTATCTCACAAATGAAGTGGGAAAAGAAATAATATACCTCTGTGTGTGTGTGTCTGTGCATGCATGTGTGTGTGTGCACGCACGAGAGTCTGTGTACGTATGTATATATGCAGAAACAGAGCTGCTCTTGTATTTAGTTTAACAGTACTAGAAAGAAATGTTTACTATTAAATACATCTCCCTAGTTTTCATAAGTTCAATCAAAAAAAATCTGGGTTCCTGTAAGTAGATACAATGCTTTGCGTATGCTAAACTGTACTGACAAACATTTACAAAGAAAAAGGACTTCCTAGATTGACATCTTCTTTTTTTATACTATATTGTCCTGTGCTAAAAGTAATCTTTACTAACATCCACTATTCACTAAAAGCTTGAAATAGGAATGTGCAGTTTTCCAAACACAGAACTGGAACTGCTCAGGCACAGATGTCCTAGAAGGACGGGAGACAGGAAGTCCTTTTCCTCGGCCTCCAAAAGCAGAGCTGAAACAAGACACAGCCGAAAGTCATCTCTGTGGCAAGAGGGACACCAGGAAGGAGAGCTAATGGGGTTGCCCAGCCCCGGAGAGCGTGTCCTCACCACCACTGTGGCATCCATAGACGTACACTGGGCAAAGCACTGTCTACACTTTCTCCAAGGTACGTCAAGTCCCAGTGCTCACTCTGATGCCCCCAATTTCCCCAGAGGCATTATGCCTTACAAAGGCAAAATGCCTCCAGGCACTGCCACTCAACCAATGCACTCTTCCCCCTTCCCAGTGTGGTTCAGACTTTTAGGAGTCATAATTGAGCCCCACGGGCCTGATTCTGAGCTCAGTGAATTTATCAGTTTAACTATATCATTCCTTATTAGTGTGCCTATTACCATAATATCTTTGTGTTCTCTATCTCAAGCTTAACCAATGGAAAATTCTGACATTAATGGAAATGCACTTAGTTTATGCAACTGAGAGATCTGAATCTGGCCCAGTAAGTAGGAAAAAAAAAAAAAAAAGACATGATAAGAATCATGCCTTGTAGTAACTACCAAAAAACAGGTAAGACGCCCTCTGAGTAAATCCGCATTGCATTAAAGTATACCACAATATTGCAGATGCTAACACAAAATGTTCCACCTCCCAGCTCCCTAGCATAGTTGAGGATATAGCTATTTTACCTTCAGTGGTAACTTGCAGTAGTTTGCACTACTAGTCAGTGTTCATAGGAAGAAGCTTTTGGTTAATAGCAGACAATATGTTGACTTAGCTTCACATTCCTGTGATCTTTAGTTTGTCACATTTATATAAACTGAATTCACTACAGTGGAAAGAGACATTTACGGTCAATTCACTTAGCAGGGATATAGTATTAGCTATCAATGACTCTTGTAACAAGGCCTACATTTACTAGATCCAACAATCTATAAAGGAAATCTAGAGTGTAGATAGAAAAGTTTAAGTCTGTGAGATCAAGACATACAGGTGGTTTACACAGAAAAGTTAATGAGCTACAGAGATGGAGGGGAGAAACTAGCATATGGTAAAGAAAATGGGTGCCATTTTTCCCTAAATCCGGAAACACTATAAATCTCTTTTTGTGTTGGACCAGATTCATCTCCCAATTACAACGACAAAAAAGATATTTTCTGAGAAAATCTGTAATGGTATCATAGGGAAAAAAATGCCCACTGAAACGTAAACATGTATTTTCAGCATATTACCATATTCCTTCTATTTTAAAAGGATATCAAACATTATTTTAAAATAACCTTTTTAAGTAGTTATTTTAAAATAACACTTAAAAGAAGTATTTGAGAATAAACATTTTTACATTTACTTTTTGCATTTGATGGCAGAATTCCTTAATTAGTCAACTTAATTTGGTTGGTATATCCTGTTTCATTTCTGCCATCCTCTGTGGATCTTTTTTACACAGTGAAGAACAAAATATTAAGTTAGGTGATACTGGTTATAAAACCACAAAAATTGACAGGGCCACTAATACACAGCTTTAGAGTCTTGAGTTAATCTTTGATAATTTCCCTTTTCTAGCCAAATTTTGAAGGGTTTGTTAGTCCAAACGCAAGGATACATTTTATGTCCACCCAGATTTCCCAGAAGTGTCTTTCTAAAAACAAACATTTCAAGTAATACTGAAGCAAAATGTAAGTTCTCTAGTCTGTCTTGTCTCAACGAAATCTTGTTACTGTAATAGGTGGCAAAACTCAGATTGACTTTAATTATCCAAATCTTCACCTATTATCAGTATTAACTATGGAAAATAGCAGGAATCCCTCTCAAACCTACGGGAAATATAAAACAAAAGAAATATTTCTGATGTGACCTCTGTAGCAAAACAAACTAGATTCCTGCTGCAGACTTTTTAATTAAGTTTAAAATTAAAGAACAAGGTTACTTTCAACCCACAGAGATTGAAATAAAGACATTTTGCTTTTAAGAACTCCTCTAAGGGTATGTTATATATGGTGGCATTCGAGCGTTTAAGCATTAAAGTAGGTAAAGGCAAATACTTAAGGCTTCACCCTGCAGTCTTTTCTCTGACCAAAACCTGTCACTAAACTCAAATGGCAATTTTGCCCTGTTATAACCTGCAGTATCAGGCCTATAATTCAGTTCCAGTAAATTCTCCCATTTGCAAAGCCAAAAGGAAGCTGGAATGTAGCTTGAATTTCACATATAAAACTATACAACTTGTGTTAGAATACAGGTTTCAGGGAATGCTTTTTTTTTAAAAAAAAAAATTCATATATAGGAACTAACAGTGCAATACCAGTCGGTTGTGTGAGAATCTTACCTTGTCTTTCTTCAAATGTATTTAAAGAAAAGCTCTCCAGTTTTTAACAGAATAAAATAAAGAGGGATAAATATTTCATGATGGGAAGCAAATCCCACAGCATTCCATGCAGATCTCCAAACAATCTGAAGATTCACAACAGGCGTCCATTATGCCACAGTCCATATCACATGGGCAGTTACAGTCATCCCCCATCTCATCCCCGCAGCAACAACAGCAGGCCTCCGATGTGCAGATGCCACAGGATGCTTGTCCCAGAACAATATTACAGAGGGTGAGAAATTCACAGAACAAGCAAGCCAGGATACAGTGAACACAGCAATCTTCATATGTACCAGATCAGTAGAATGTCACATATTAACAAAGAAAAAAGGGAAAGAAAAAAAAGAAAAAAATTATTATGTCATTCTAAATACAAATGTATCATAATGTCAAAAAAGTAGTATATGAAAGACAACGATTCCAAGTAGACATTATGTGACTCCATAAAAACCATCTTTCTCATCTTCAAGCTCATTCATGGAACAAAATTCAGACTAAATTGTCTCCAGCTCAGTATCAGCTTTAGTGCAAGTTTCCTTTCATCACTCTTGACTTCCTGCAACTCCCAAATACTACATGATCACTTAGATCTACTTCTCCAGTCTATAATTTATTAATTAAACACCAAAAATGTTATCTTGAGTCATAACCCCCTCCAACAGGCCCACAAGAGAAACAAAGTTCTAGCTTATGAAGAAAACGACTTCCAGCCTCTCCCAGGGCATCTTGCCTTTTCAAAACTGTTTTGCTGGCTTGATGATTATGAAGAAAAACAAGGGAGTTACCACAAAACAACATTTTTGCTTTCTTTATGGTATTATGCACACCTTAAAAACAGTATAACAGCATGTTATATGTATTTCTGTACTTTCAACAAGATATGAGCTATTCAGTTGAAATGCATACTTTGCTTTTGTTTTTCCACACAAATATCTTGGTAATCCTTTTTATGCATTACGTCAAGCTTCAGTAGAGTTTATACCTACACCTGATTTCATCTGTCATAAATACTACTAAACTATACCAAGGAATTGAGGAAGCATCCTACAAACTATCAACAAAAAATATGGCATCCAAGCAATAAACATATTGAATAACTTCAAACAATTAACATGTCCACGAGACATGTTAGGAAAAGAAACACCAGAACTAAACACGGGCCAGTGAAAAGAAAATTGCAGGAGGGAAGGGTACATTCAACTGCTTTCAGTGTCCACACATAGTAAGCACATAACACATATAAAGCATATTTAATTTGTGAGAACATATACTTTGTTCACTACAGGGCTGAACAGTCCAGAAATAAAATGAAAAATTAAAAATGCAAGAAATATTCAGGCTAGAAAATACAGTTCTTTCTTAGCCTCAGCTTTCATTCTTGTTTTTACTGCTTGCAAGACTCAAATTTCTTTAGCAACAAATTGTCAAAGGTTGAGAAAATCATCTGTGGTGAACATTCCTCAGAATGGGGTTCTGGGATGTGACTCTGCCTCATCACATCCTTTCCCTGTCTCTATACCTTGTCTTAAGTACCTGCTATGAGAAGCCACTATGAGGCAGGATTTTGAGCTATATGGACCTTTCAACTGACCAAGTAACGATGTTATGTTCTTACAATTCACGGGCTGGAGACTGTTACTGTAGGGGAAAGCTTGCAATTATTTGCAATAGTAATACAATTACCATGCCTCCTAAACATTTTTGTTATACTAAAACTGATGGAGTAAGCTTGGCAAACATCTTGGTTGACGCAAAGTACAACTAGCGCTGTACAGATTCTGACTGGATGGTAGGGTAGCCTTAGAGCTGACTTGCCACTAGCAACTAGCAGGCATGGGTACTCACAGCAATGCTGTGATAGAAGCACACAGTTCAACACTGCTTGCAAAATCTGTCCCAGGAAGCAAAGTAACTACTTGAGCTCTTAGCCCACCCCAAGCTCCATAATGCTGCAGATGGATTTCTCCCAGTTACTGTGCTAGTTAGAGTCAGATGTAGCTTGGGAGTACCTGTACTGCAATGTGGTCACAGTCATCATATACATAATGAAAACATATGCCCAAAAGAAAAAAAAAAAAAAGGAACAATAGGAAAAACAAGAAAAAATAACCCTCAGAAACACCGTATCACTGAGCAGGAAGCAAAACTGTGAGAGGAAAACAGATAAGATTGAGCTGTTTTTAAAGAAAGTAGTTGCCTGTGTTAAAAGGCGGCTTTTCCTGAACAAGAACTGTAGCTATACAAATGACCTTCATCGAAAGCCCAGAAGATATGTGAAATAAAGCTAGTGAGTATCAGTTCACTGAAGAGGACCAAAGCCAGACCGATAGCAATTAATTAGCTGGTTGTCATGGAGACGGTGTTAAATTTGTTCAGGTACAATCTCCTTTCAGATTTTCTTTTAATATGAAGGAAAAAGATAAAGAAGCTAAGAGTTGTATCTAAGAAGCCTCCATATTTCAGAAACTGAGCTTTTTACTATTGCATCTTTAAAAGAAGTTGCTGAAGGATGCTAGAAAAATAAACAAATTAAAAAATGTAAGCAAATTTTGTTCTATGAATGCCTTCTTAAACAAAACATTGTAAAAAAAACTTTATGACCATCAGTAGTGAAAATAAAATTGCCTGCCTAATGCAGGGATATGTAAAATTACAGGAGAGCAAAATAAACACTCACAGAAACTATACCATACATACATATTGATGGGCAAGGGACACAATTTTTAGGTTAAACAAGGGACGGCACTCAAAGTACTTTCTGGTCCCACAAAAAACTTTTCCTCCAAATCTACAAACCTTTATACTAAGTTGACACTTAGAGGTTCTTTCTTTCCATCTCTTTTTCACTGGCTGAAATACTGAAAGGATTTATTTACCTACTGTTTACTCTGATTTGCTTCCATCTGGATCGCAAAACTCATTTTCCACTCAGAAAATCTTTACATAACATTTTTTTCCCAATGAATTTTACTTAACATACATAAACACTTTATAAAAAAAGTTGAGATACCCTTTACTGCTCTCTTCATTCTTTCAATGATTCGTTCGTACAATGAACACAAACTCTGATCCGTAATTCAAGGACATATGTGAAATAATCACATTTTTATTTTTTTCATGTTAATGGCTTTTAATAGTTAGGCAGACAGAAATTATTCAATGCATAGAAAGCATGCTGTTACCTAACCCTACCTAATCTGCTGAATTCAGAATTGTGACTCTGAAGATTTGGAATATATACTGGACGAAATAAATGGGTAGAATAATTTCTTCCATGTATTACTCCTACTTCTTAACTTCTTATCCACAGATGCAATTATAAGACAAAGTAAAAGATAGAGCAAAGTGGTTTCTGTAATGGCAGTAAGAAACCTTAAGGTCTTATAGCAAATCAACATGCTAAAGAAAACTCACATATCCTTCTCTGGTACCCATATTCATACCCTAAACTGCAGTTTTGAGGTTAAATTTATAGAGCTAAAAAGTACTTCCTTTGGTTGCTGTTTTAGGGTCTCATGTTCAGTGAAATTCAGCCATGGAGAAGTTAGTACGTACATGAAACTGACTCCCAAGGAGATAATGTCAGGTTTTTCAGTACCATGTTTGAGACCGCTAAAATATATTCTACTTCCTAATAATACTTCACTGGTTCCAAGACCAAAGAGACTATTTTAAATTACTGATTATTTTATTTTTCAAAACAATTCTAACATGTTAAAAATAAGGACTAGGCTTAAAAAATTTCCAACTTAGTTTTCAGTGGAGTTAACTTCCACTCTTTGACCTTACTACATTAAAATACTAATAGACTTTGCAGATGAGTGAGTAGTGCAACACATTAAGTTTAGTTCCACTTGGATTAATTTATATATTTGGGATAGTTACGGAAAAAAAAGTAAATTCAGTGATCTTAATTTCTAAGACCATTTTGAAACTGAAGACATTCTAGTCTTTTATGCTGGTGAAATGATATACAGTATCAGTCACAACTTAGCACCTCTATTTACATTAAACAGAGGCTAGCGTAAAAATATCTATTTCTTTACTTCTATCATTTTTGGTCTGAATTAAAGGTTTTCTAAATACACTATGGCATCTGAAGAAAGACTACAACAACAGTTCTTCATTTCCTATTAGATATACTACTGCAGTGAAGGATCAGGGGTGTCCCTTTACCAAGAACAAAACTCTGTCTGCCTTGATATTCATGATGCGTTACTGTGGACAAATAGTTACCTTCCAAGTTTTTTGAGGTTTAAATTTTCACTTGAGTATTTTCACATAAAGAGAAGAAATCATCCTATGTCTCATTACAGAAGCCTATCATTAAGGAAGATAAGCCTTCATCTTTGCAGTTCCTTTCCTCAGGACTTCCACACTACACCATACAGTCTCAAATTTCCATTGCTTTTCAATACTTTCAATACAAAAATGAAAATGTGGTCATTTTATAGAGGCATATTTTGTATACATAAAACAAAAGAGTGTGTCTGTGCTAGTTCTTTAATCAATTGCATTTGTGATCTCAATTTATAGCCGAGGAAAAAAAAGAGAGAAACTTTCAGACATGCAAGCTCATCCTCAATTATCCTTTTGTTTTGCCTGGGATGAGTTAGGCTTGCCACCCTGAAGTTAAAAGGGTCATCCCGTTTAGCATTTTTAAACACCAGGATAAGTAAAGCTGTTTCCTTAGTCCTTTGGAACTTGCCCAAAAGTTAAAGATATGTTAGGGAATTTTCTGAAAACCGTTAGACAATGCCAATGCAAACAGGAACCCAACAAATGCATCCAAGTTTTGTTGCTTAGATCATATGAGCGCATTCAGCTACTTTGTGCTGACTTAACCAAAGAGTGTAAAAGGTATATATAATATCTATTTTAACTGGGTTATAAATGAGACCTCAGACAACCCAAGAAGAAGCTTAAAATCCCTTAAAACTGTTTATCCACTGTTATTCAAAGCCCAAAGGGTCTCACAATATATCTACTTTCAGTTATAACAGCAATGCTCATTAAAGGCAAAGAATATAACAACCAAACAACATGAATTTAATTTTTATACGTGAAAATGTCTTGAAACATCTGCACTTGCTCAGGATTTTTTATTTCTAATACCTTTGCACACAGGCATTGCTCTCATGTCTAATTGCTTTTAAATCCAGAAATATGTATTTCTTTTAGTTCAGCTTCCCTTTTATGGCCTCCCCTTCATTTTTGAAAGAATGTGCAGCTCTACTTACGAAACAGATTTTAAGAGAACTATCATCTGACCATCTAAACTGAACAAGATCAGCAAAAGTTAAACTGCAAAATGTACAGAAAACACACATGCAGGCTGATCTGTGCTGCTTTTGTAATATTTGACACTAACTTGTCACAAACTGACCCAATAAGCTTTCATGCCAGGCAGGCAGGTCACATATGATAAAAGGTTTTCATGTCTATAATGGTAAATAAGCTCACTTACAGAACACTGACCTTGGTCAGCTTTTTACTAACTATATTCACACAGTTCAGACAACTCCAAACAAATCTCCAGGCACTCTGCTGTCTCGCAGCAAGAATCAAAAAGGGCAGAACCGCAATCAAAGTGGCAGCCGAGGTCTGCAGCGGGGGTCCGCTCCCAGCCCACGCGGAGCGAGGAACGGCAGTCTCGGCAGGCGCCGCAGGCCCCCTGCAGACAGCAGGAGCCAGCCTCCAGACGCCCCTCACGACAAACAGGGCATGAGCTGAAGAGGAGCCAGCTGAGCAGAAGTTTCTAGGAAGTGCACGTTAAATCGAGGCGTGGTGTAAACCTACAGAGCTGCAGCACGCCGGCAGCCACTGCACAATTTCCTGTAATAAGTAATTTGCGCGCAGCCTCCCTGCTGCTGGTCCCCTTAAAAAAAGCCTCTTTGCCCAGCAGAATTTGGGAATAGAAATACAAAATCCAGAAAGAACAAACTGGCATGTCACATGTACTGTAGTTATCCCTAAATAACAGACCTACATTTAGAAGGGGGAAAATACAATTATGAATCATAAGATACATGATATTTCAACATCTTAAAATTCAAAAGGATCATTTCTCTCGATCAAGAAAATTAAAGGGGTGCCTGAACAGGCAAATTACACCGTAAAATGAAAGGAAACTTTCACCAGCTCCTGTATTCTAAACTCTTAACACAGATATAACCTGAGGAGAAAATGATCCTGTTTTAAATACACAGAAATACTAAGAAAAATGCCAATTTAAAATATTTAAGGCTTCCTTAGTATCTGTAGCTTTCATTCCCATTGCTCATCACTGCACATCCTATGCAAAATTGCATACCCCAAATGTAAAGTTGACTGAAAACTACCTATTTTTCAGTATATATAAAGTAATGTAAACCCAAATAAGACTCTGGTACTGCAAGTAGAGGTCAGTTATACTGTTAAGAGAAGTACTCTCTACTTTTCATATATATGTGCACATACTGCTTCTTAAGACCTTGGCTCAACACAAAGGTTATTTGATGGATTTGTTTTCTCTTCAATTAAGACATCGATATCACTTTGGATACTCTAACAGATTAATGTAGTCAGCAACATGAGCCAAATAGCTGCCCACCACTTCTATGCTTGGATTCAACATCTAGAACAAGATGATGAAGTTCTTTATATCAAAAAAAGAAAAAGAAACAAGAAACAAAACAAAAAAGGCTGATTCAAATCAAGCTTGAAATATTTAATTTTAAAGATCCAATTTTCAAAAGATATGGTGGATGAAACTTGTGCACTGCATCTCTAAGGTCAGTAGCACAGGCTACACAATCCAGAAGGTCAAAAAGATGCTTCTGGCCTTGCTCCTGGAAAAGCACCAGTAGTGACTTAAATCTGGCCATGGCCTTCCTTGCCTCTGTCATTCACCCACGTACTGCAGGCTTTCTTCATATGCCTCACTCCTCCATCTAGCATGGTTACACTTCCTGCAACCGATCTTGAAAAAATATCCTTGGAAAGATGTCTTACAGTGCCTATACTAGGACGTTCCCACACATGCTAGATTAAAGTTTTTCACAGTTTGTGGTATCCTCCAGCAGTCATTTGATCCAGTTTAGAGAGCCTGGGGAGGAATGAAGTAAAGGTCTCACCATACAAAAAGGAGTCAGGCTCATGGTCCACGCTCCATAGCTTAACAAGCTACCATTACGATTAAAATAGTAGTTGCGTACATGTATGCTCTCACCCTTTTGCATACGTGAAGTACTGCCCTAACTTCAAATTATTACACAAGTTAACTGAGATGTGGTAACTAGCCAGGCAAGTATAGTAACTTGTGAGGCCACAGCAACTTGACCGCAAGTGCAAGCTCCATTTCAATACTGAATTCCCTCCCTCCACCATTACTTTTTGTAAATTATCACTAGGATTAAAAAAATGCACATGATGAAGCTTCACAAGGAAAACACCAAGCTGAATGGAAAAAGGCAAAATTCTCAAGCTTAGCTTTTCATTATCAGAGATAGCTAAAACCTCTGTCACTGCACCAATCATTTTTAGCTTACAGGTACAATTCTTCAAATTTCCCTAATAACAGTGTGAAAATAACAGGAAAATATTGTTAGGTTGTTTTTGGTAGGAAAGCTTTTTGTTTGTTTTTTACAAAATAATTCTTGTCTACTTCATTTTGTCTCCCTTTCCATTAATTCAGTTCCTATTCCATCCCTTCTGCTACCCAGTTTCTTCTTCCGCTTCCTCCTCCAACCCTGTATATGTCATTATTACTTATATACTACCATTCTGATACATATATATACATGTATTCAGCTAGCTGTTTCTCCTCATTTTCTAAAATCTAGATTTACTGTCCAGCTCTGTGATTGCTCTCTCCTTTAGACTTCCTTCCTTCTTTTGGTTGCTTTGGACATGTACCACTTTCTCCTCTTCCTTGTCGATAGGTAAAAAAAAAAGCTTTTGAAACCAGCAGCTAGACTGCCATCTTTTTAGTCAGTTACGATTGCTTTTTCAGGTTTCCAAGGTGTTTCTCTGCATTACATATAATAGGTGCAAGAGAGTGACGATTCAGACCACTATGCCAGTGTTCTACAGACCACAGTTTTGGAGGAACTGTGACACCTCTGACATAAATCATTTTAAATCTTATTAATATATTTTTGAATAAAAAAATCTGCACAGTGTTTAGAAATGAGTTTTTAACAACCACAGTGTTACTATTTCATAATTCCCTTGTTTTTGCAATATAAAATATAAAGTCAAGTTTTCTTTGGGGACAATATGGATTAATAATAGATGGAGAGGAAGAACATAACTAGTGAGTGGACTTACATCCTCCTAAGCCTCACTGGATATAAAAGTGTTTCTACACAGTATTTCTGGAATTCTGACATGACTCCACAGCATACGTGATCGTTTAAGGCGGCAGATTTTACAGGTTCTCTACTATTGCTACTACCAAAATGTTTGATGCATTTTAAGCATTTCCAGCACAATCCCAATTCCTAAAGCTCACAAGGTACAATATACAATGCAAATGGAATTTGCAGGTGGAACAATAAGTAAATAAGTTGTGAACTTCTTGGGGGAGCTTCTTTTCTTTTTTTTTTCTTTTTTTTTTTTTTATAGTTGCATTAGGGCTGTCTAGTACTTTGAAGAACAATAGCGGCAGTTCTGACCTTCTTCATCAAAAGGTGTGATCTCCTAGGTAAAATAACATTGGACTTCAGTTTTCTAGTATATATAATGAAGTCTGCAGTACATGAAGCAGCATACAGCATTTGCTAACTTTTTAAATAAATGCCCAAATACTCTTATGCACAGCTTGGATCTTTCTTGACTCTACCCTCTTTCAAAGCACTACCAGGTTTTCCGTTCTGTCAATAGATATTACTTTCTAGGCCAAAATAACTACCAGACATGACCAGATTGACTTATTCAGCATTACGAATAGGTGTGGTGCTGCAAAAATAATCACATCTTGTCTTTTAAGAAGAAGCAAGAAAAAATGAAGCTTTTGGGAAGGAGGAAAAACCTGGGCAAAGTATTTTCTCTTTCCTATGGTTTAAACTCAGCTTGATAACCAGATATCTCACTTCACTGCTGTAAAAGCATATCTTCTTCAGTGCAGTGTCACAATAAGATATGTATCTTCTGAAAACTACTGCACACACAATTTACCTTTGCATTCCTCCCAGTCTGTGCTTCATTTGGATTATCACCCTAAAGCTCACGTGTATATTCTCCTTTACTACAGAAACCCTCTGGGCTTCTTACTCCCTTTTATTTCTTTCTAAGTTTCTCCTCATCACCAATCCTATTTTGATATTCCTGACTGTATCCTTGCAACTATTTCCACTTTTTTCCCCAGCTATCTGTTCTCAAGTCATGTTTGTTCTCAGATATTCTCATTTCTGCATCTTACACACCCATTCTGATGTCCTTCTCATTCATGTGGGACACCCTTCTTTGCAGGCTAAATAACTGTACTATTCTGAAATACAGGCTTTTAAGTTCTGTAAAGAAGCACTTCTGAGAACATACTCAATTTCTTTTCTCTGGCCACTTTGCTTCACTTAAAAACAAACAAACAAACAAACAAAAACAGTTCTCCTGACCAGCAATACAGCAGCAGCACTCAAGCTGGAAGACAGAGCAGACAAAAAAAGCTGTGAACTATAATATAAATTTCGAAGTCACCCGTAAGGAATCACAAAATTTTTGCATTATAGTGATTTGGAACATCTGAAAGCATGCAAGTTTATATATCTTTCTTTCTACTCAAATTATCTGTGCACTACAGCAAATTCAAGTAGCTGAGTTAACTTCAGGTGATTATTCAATATTCACAACACAAAAATTAATTTGTCTCTCTCTGTATAAGTTTACATACAAATTAACATACAAGTTATATTACTATCCTAGATAGATGTGCATAAAGACAAACACAGACACCTTCAGATAAAATGGCTTGTGAGGTTAACACAACACAAGTTAAAGCAAAGGCAAGCAGATAAACAATATTTATAAATAATTACAAATAATCTCTTTCATCTTTCTGTAAACCTTTTCTACAAAAGCTTCTACAAAAATGTTATTTGATTCGAAGCAAGAGAGAACTGTTCACAAAAATACCTCTGTGCCCAGAAAGATATGAACCAGGATATAAAAATGCTGTAGAGGTTCACTTCAAAATAATTTGTATATAATATTTTGGGTGGATGTCTATACAATGCTCAGTTGCAGAATTTACTAGTGTCATCTTCTGGTTTGTATAGTTAGATGTATTCATCAAGGATATTTATTAGTTTAAATGGAATTGAAATCCTTTGAATAAATAACCTGTCTAATTATAATAAGTTTTTCTAAGGATAACCTTCTAGTAGTCAAAAGGCGTTAATATTTGCCTAAGCATATAAACACAATTATTTTTAAATGATGGATAAATTAGCTTTCTTTAAATAGCGATCTGTTCTTTGTGTTATTGTATAAAAGTCAACTGACCATTGCTAGGGTCTCTACTTGTGCATCTTATCAAACAATTCAGTGATAATAGAACAAATCAAGTATATACTGATATTTTGTGCAAGGTAACAGCTTGATACAAATACTCCTAATAGCCTATGGTTCCTCAATGCAGCCCCACAGAGTGAATTACGGACAAGCTGAAGAAGCTGTCAGAAGGTTTGTTCATGAGTACAAGCAGATGAATGAACTCAAATATAAAAGTCTGCCAGAGAACTGTAAAGCAAAATAAAATTGCAAAAAGAAAACAATTAAAAAAAATATTCCGTTGTAGGCAACTTTTGTACCCCAGATACACTTTAATCACTACACAATAAAACTTGTACATCACTCAGACTGGTAACAGAAAACTTAAAGCAGCAGACTTTAGCAGCACAGGCCATGCTATTCAGAACACATATTTGAGATCCCACATTCAAAAGGAGAATATTAAAAAATTAGTTGTATAATGTTGAATATATTTAACCTTAGGTACTAGATGACTCAAGAGATTACATGTGATAGTAAGGATTACCCTGTATTTCTGTACTTTGCAAGTATGTATATGAGGTAGCTTGAAAACATAATGTAGTTATCTATTGTAATCAGTTATATCTTTAAAAATATCCACACTTCTGACTGTACATAAAAAACTGCAATTTGCAATTTCATGCAACTAACACTCACAATCATGTGCTGGATACTAAAATCTGAGATTAGAATTTACAGCTAAATCTGAAGGTATCTTAATATATTTTTCTTCAGTTATTCAGTCATTTGATATAATCATTGCCAAGGTCATAAAAAAAACCTGACTGAACTTATACTGATATAATTTTATAAGAAAAAGGAAGGGTTTACCACAAAAAATTGAATGAGGAATGAACAGGACACGCACTGTCTCTTTAGAACTCTAGAATTTCTTTTTTGGAGGCTGAAATTCTTGAATTCAGAGGCCTGCACTTTATATCAGTTAGGTAAACAGCTCCCGTTTTCTTGATTAATAGCTTTTCAATATTGTACAAAGGAACTAAGAAAAATATCAGGGTTAAGGGTGAAGTGGATTTCACATAATAGAAAGAGACAAGGGGATATAGCAAAGTACAAATTCTGAATTTGCAAAGAAATTTTAGAGGACTAAAAGCACAACAGAAAAATAGCAGTAGGTTGTTGAAGGTATATATGAAAATAAACCTCAGCAAGGAGGACCAGCGCATGGCACAGAACAAATGAAGCTGTTCCTGATATTATTACACAGATTCACTCAATAAGTTTGATTGAAGTAGTTCAAGTCAAGAGAAGTCACGCGACTGACATCTGTGTGCTTGATTCAGGCCTGCTATATACAGTCCTTCTGATCCTTCTGCTTTCATCCAGGCTGAAAATTTTCCTCGTTTCACTGCACAGTATGGTTTCCCATTTCTCTAAGAACACATGTCTTTGCCAGCATCCCCAGAGCTTTTTAACCAGTCCCATCTACGCATCTTACCTACATGCTGAAAGAAAGCCTGCCTCAAACCAGTAAAATTTAGAGAGCTTCTGCACCCTTGCTGTTATGGGCAGCAGCAAAGACTTCAAGTATATTAGTGCTAATGGGAAGGCAGTGGCTTGAGGACAGGCTCAGGAACTCTGGGACCATTAGAGTAATTGCAAGCAGTGAAAACACACAGCTAAAACGTAAGGAAAATTATTTACTTTTACTTATTTAAGTTGTGCATAGGGAGTATGAAGCTTTTTCACGCAAATTATTTACAGCCTAAATACAACATAAGGCACATTCATCGTTAAAGCACAATTCCAAATTTTATTATTTAGTGGTCATATCATGGCTAGTCAGAATATCTGTTAACAGAACATTTTCAAAAGCAAATTCTACCCTCATGGAAACTACCATTAGTGGAATTAAGCAATTACTATCTTTTGAACTAGTGCTTTAGCATTATTTCTAGTATATCTGTGATGGTGTTGACAGGAGTTTCTGACAGTTAAGGATACTAACTTAGAGATACTAAAACATTATCTTATCAGACTATGGTGGCCAAATGTTTGAAAGCAAGAAATCTCCCACTGCTTCAATTTCCCTCAAATACTTAATATTTTCCTTTGGGGAAGTAACTTGTGTTTTATCATAATGATTTCTATTTGCTTCTGGAGCATGAGTCATGCTCTTCAATTATTTTCAGTTGATTGTGTAATTATTAGTGTGAATGGGGTTTGGCTAGACTTTATTCAGCTTGTTTTTTTCTTTTTATAAGAATTTCTGCTTACCTTCAGGTGAAGTACCTGGTTTTTGAGAAAACGCAGAGCTTATTTTACTCTTCTTGCTGCTGTCGCTGTTGACAGACAAGGTGGACTGAATTTTTCTGTGCATTTTTTCTGAAACAGGAGCTGAAAGTTTTTTGTTGTCTGCCGATACATGCTTGACCCCGTTGTGAATTCCACTTCCATTGCTCAGACCCACATGACCATTTTGTATTTTGCCAGTTTCTTCCTCACCCCTTTCCAGTGCTGAAGTATTCGGCTGAGGCAAACGTTGAGGTTGTGCTAAAAATGAAAGGGAAAGAAAGGGTTAATTTAAATTGTAAATCGATAACTGAACACATTAAGGCTAGACTGGCAAGGTAACTTTCATTGTTCTTATTCAGTGACCAGAGAATAAACTGAAAAATGAACATCTCCCCATCAAAATGAGAAAACAAAAAATATCTCTGGATTAAAAATAACAATAAACAGATATTCAGAAAGTGCCTCATGTATATGTGAGGCCTGAAACACTCATTAGGCACAGCACCAAACAGTTCGTAATTCTCCGCAAATTAGACAGAGAGAGCAAGGCAAGCAACCTGAACAATGAAAACTCAGGAATGGGAGAAAAAGAAGAAAAACTGAGATAAACTTGGACACAATGAAGAATGGGGGAAATGTGACAGAATAGGAGGAAGAGAAGATGCCGGCTGCAGAGAGGGAAGTGACACCGCAGGCAGGCCAGCCTGCAGGCTTCAGAAAGTGTCCTCACCGACAATGGGAGGGGGCACACAGCCCGCCAAGACCAAGCTGTTAGAGAAGAACATTACTGTTGAAGTAGCTAACAACACTTTGACCTTAAACTCATAAGGATCATGGATTTCTAGGAAGAAAAAAAACAGTCAAAATCTTCAGGAAGTGGAGGAGGTGATCCAATAAACAGCAGGAACATATATTCAAATACCACTAAACTGTTACCTATGGCAACCCACAATCCCCTACCATATTTCTCGATTCAAAAGCACAATTTGAAAAATGACCATAATGGACCACTCAGGGTTTTTAATGACTGCAAACCGAAATGGTCCAAGGAAAAATTTTAAAGCACTGTCAGGCTAGGAATTTGCAGTGGTCTGGCTAAGACTCAAAGAGTGCTTGTTATAAATTCATTCTAATGAGATGGCATGAAACCCGATCATTCGTTGTTCGTTAAAGGAGAGTATTTTTAACAACATGGGAAATATATTTTCTATGCATTTTGAAGTCTATATCAAAAGAAAAGGAAAGATACAGCTTTTATGTAATGTTTTGTAGTAAGGAGACTGGTTTACAATTTAGGATTCATGTTTTAAACAAATGAAGATTTAGGTCTAAAACTAATTAAGATATACACATAATAATATAACAAGATTTCATAGTCAAAAAGTATCAGCCCAATCACTAATCAAAATACTATGGCATCATGCTTGGACTTGCGGAGGTCTTCACACAGTCCAATATTCAACTATCTATATATTTAATGCTAAGGAAAAAGCCTATGTTTTACCGAACTCTGAGCTGAAGAGAGATTAGAGAGCATCTGTAGGAAAGGGAAACAGTGCTCAGGACTGCAACTCCTTCTCTTTTCAGAAGATTCACCTGAGTTTTCAGATGATTTCACAGTATAGCTTCCTATGTAGACCACAACATTATATCCTAGAATCAAATGCATAGATAATCATAGTTAATTTCCTTTAAAAGAAACAGCTACGCTAATCACTTCAGCTACAGGTGACCAAACATTTGGACAAATACTACCAGGACACCCAGACCAACACGGACTCTAAAAAGACTCCTCAGTTCTTAATTTGCCTAACAAACCCTCAACACTCTTCTTTTATCAAGGACACTGATACATACCGTCCTCAGATTACTTTCTCCAACTATCATAATCTTGTCCAGATTAAACTTCAAATAAGTCTTAAACTAAGTCCTGGTTATATTCACAGACTGAGAGAGAGATTTTTCATTTAAGATAGCTCCAGCTAGCGTTTAAATACTGGAACAAATGTAATTGTTCATTCTTCTTGCCATTGGATTTTCTTAGTCACTGCAGTTAAGATATGAAGAAGACACCTAGACTGCCCACGTATTTATCTAGGTCAGAGTAACCCTAATTGTACTTGCTTTACGAAAGTGAAAATTTCTTGTTGTACTAAGAAAGGGCTGGGTGAAATATTTATGACATTAGCCTCTGTAACAATTTTACAGGAAAGACAAAGATGATTCCTTCCCACTACCAGCAGTAACTGCTCATGAATTTCCAGGCCAACACAGCAGGAGCACGAAACTATCCTGCCACCTGATAAAGTAACTGTTGCCCATAAAGTTTTGGATGGCAATACTGAAACTGCTGTTCCTTTCAATCTTGCATTAGTGCTTGCCAAACATATGAATAGAAAGATAAGCAAAGGTATTTACTTGACTCTGGAATTCGGTTTGTATCATATATTCCATTAACATTTGCAGGCTACCATAAAAGCCCTGAAGCAAGTTTTGGGGAAGTTTGCTCCTACCTGAAACAGGAACAGGCACAATAAAAGTATACTACCAGGAACCATTTGCACAAGGCATCTTTCCGTGCATGTACAAAGCAGATTTTGTTGTAACTAATCAAAAGGCATTCTTCCCTTTTAAAAATGGTCAACGTCAGTCAAAAATATTAATTACAGTCAAAAATAAAACCATTAGCAACATCAGGAATCAAAAATTGCACTCCCTAAAATTCAGTGTTCATACCCATAACTCCCACAGCTTTATTTTCTTTATCCTGTATTCTTAAGAAATGTTTTTCATGCTCCACATAAGGATGCTTTCCTCACATTGTGCAGCCTAAGATTCCAAACTGTAGAGCATTATCGTTCACCACTAACCTAGAATTACTTGGGAGGGGTTAACCTTCCTCAATAAATAAAAGTAATAGACTATGCTAAAAATTCTGTACGTCTAGACACACAGTTTCTAAAACTGACAGATATGACCTTTTTCGAGCCAGCTAATTTGGTGATGGGAGCTTACAATTGTTTGTATATGTTTGGTGCTTTATTACAATACAATAACTTCACAAATTATCCAATCTTCAATCTTCAAAGTTATGTTTGTTTCTGTCAAATTATAGGTGAATAGTTAAATCTTGGGGAATCTAAACAAACAGTTATTTGTTTTAACTTTTGTAATTATTTTTACTAAGGTTTCTTTTTCTTTTTTTAATAATCCTGTTCCCAAAGTACTCTTACTTCAGTCTTTTAACATTAACATACAACTTTTTAGCTGACTGGCTTTAGAGTATTCACATGTGATACACAGGTCAAATCAAAATGGAATAAACCCCCAAATGTATTAGTTATCTCAATTTAAATTTATTTTAACTTTATTGATAATTTTGCACTAGGGAGACTTGAATCTTATGGTTAAAACACACTTGAAACCAATTAGGAACCATATGACCGCATTCTAGCATAAAGAAAAGCAATTGACAGTTCCAAGATTAAGCCACAATCGCTCAGTTTAAAACAGAAATATTTTTACCTTAGTTTTTAAAGGTTGTGTGTATCTTAAAAAAAAGTGTAATATGGGGAACGACACAGTGCTTCTTAAAACACAGTGATACCCAGGGACTCTCACTCTCTCTTTAATGATCCACTGCTCTCATTCAGCTGTCTTTCTTTTTTCAAATCTTTACATATGTGACAGCTCTCAAAAGTAGACCATAGACCATCTGGCATTTTCAGAGGTGTAACTTGTGCAAATTCAGCTCTACTGGGAACACAATGCTATCTTCTGCCTGCGTTATAAAAGATACAATAGAATGTAGAACTTATGACTTGTTTTGAATTATTCATTTTTTGCCTGTATATTCAAGAAATTTTACAAACTCTGCATTTTGTACTACATAATCACATGCGTTAAAGGTACAAAGAAACTTTTTGACACCTCTTTTCTACAGAAAGATGGCATTTTGTTTGATATGTGAACATTCAGCGCCTGTTATATCATTCTAAACAGGCCATGTGCTGCTACAAAAGATCCCATTTTACACTCTATGTATGAGCAAAAATTTTATTCTTGATATTCAGTAACTAATGCAATACACATCAAAATTTCAAATGTGAGTTGTATGAACATTCAGCATCTTCAAATTAGGATGGCATTGGTCACTTACTATATGTTAAAGATTTAAAAAAAAAAATCATTCCTCACACAACATAGAAATATTGTCATTTTAAACATCCACAATGAACAGTTTCAAATGTCCTAAGAAATACTGTTCTTTTTAGGTTAATATGTTTTTAATCTTTAGCAAAACCAGTAGATTTAAGTCAATATTTTATACAGTGTTAACACTAGTGGATTTTCAATAAGAATGATAAATATTGGATTAATGATTCAATAGAGTGAATCTTTTTTGATAGAAAACTAGCAGATAATGTAGCTAGTAATAACTATACATGAATCTGCTGCCTGTGGAAAAGCAATAAAAAAAGGCAATATATTTCTATAGCATATAATCTATTAGTGTATTTCACTGCTTCCTTGTCATTGGTTTCCTTGCAAAGTGGGCCTTAATACAATAACTTCTGCTGTTACTTAACTGACTTTACAAAATAATTTAATTGTGAGGTTACTAGATGGTGAATAAATATTCAACTACTAAACACTTACAATGATTTTGATGGCTTTGGATGCAGTAACTGTGCACATTTTCATTTACACTGTGAAATGCATAACAGTTAAAATAAACATGCACATACATATGCACACCGATAATACTTTGTTTATACCTCCCAAACTATTCTTATAAGAAAAAATCCTGATGCATGCATTTAACAGAAAAATGTATGTAAACAGAGGGAAACTCTTTCAACAAAAACAGGACAGTTTAAGATATCATTGGAGATTTTAGACAAAACACAAAAACAAACATACACAGAGAATACAGACTCCGTGGAGTCAAAGTGAGTCAAAAGAAAACATCAGGAGGAAGAAAAAAAACCCGAGACGGCTAATTAGTAGCCTCACAGTTCAATCACATTTCAAAACCTTTTCCAAGGCTGCTAATACAAATGCCCATGGAGTTTACTATGCAGGCCAACGCCACCGACGGAAAAAATATTTTGCAGGTTATAGCCTTGGTCATCTGAGTATACACCCAGACAGGCAAGAATACTATTTTTCTCAGTTTATAACAGTACATCAGAACACATCGTAGAAGCAACGTTTTTGCAGGTGGGCCATGGAGGAATAAAAATCCACAACTTCAAAATGTAAGAAAGCATAATCTCTGGCATTTTCAAATATTGAGAAAATATTAAATACCATTTCAGTTTAAAATACCCTTGACACTTCTCTACCTCCCAAACTGTTTTTGACTAAAATAAGAAGATAAACTCTTTTTAGGAAATAGAGAGGTCCTGCTTTGGTTTACTAATGCTGAAAGCCCAGCTCTACATGCTAATTGGAGCTCTGGTAATCATTTAATCTCAACAGTGGCTGTTCCTACTCATTCTGCATGGATTACACTGGAGAGACCACATGCAAGGTAGATAAGAATCAGGCCTCTGTTTTTTACCAGTACTCCTTCATAACACAAACCTAAGCTTGAGAGGAAAAATAAAGCACATGACAGATAGTTAGGATTGTAGAGTAAAACCAGGAGCTGTCTGCATTTTAGAGTAAAATTAGGGTGATTCCAAACTGCTTCTGGAAAACACATAATTCCTGAGATATAAAAGGCAACATTTCAAACTGACTGCAGCAAAAAATCCTACCTTTTCAAAAATATTACAAATCGTATGCATCCATATGCCTTATAAGCATAAAATTTCAGCGAAGCTGGGACAACTCAAGTATCTCAACATCTCTCCCTCCCCACTTCTGTAACTAAAATCTTGACTAGTCTCTACATGAATCTTCAAACTACATCAATAGTTTTCTCTGCTTAGCTATTCAGAATATTAACATTCAGATTACAAGATGTACCTCTGAGTCAATGTGTGAAGTGGCTTTTGTCAGCAATTATTTTTGAATATTTTCTAGGACATAAATAGCATATACTGCAGCTTCCATATCACAGAAAGCATACATTAACTAAATAACAAGGTACCATCAAGGTACAATCTATCTTTCAAAATCAATTTTTTACACTGAATTTTTTATACCATGCTGACTTTACAAGGAAAACAAAGTACCAGCTAATAGCAACAACTACCTTTTTAGAATTGCTTCTTGTAAGACATGAGAACATCTTCAAAATGAATACAATATACTATTATGAAACAGGATATCCTTTGTAATGAAAACACCTTAGTAAAATTGCTGGTACAAGTTTTACAAGACCCACACTGAGAACTATATGTTAAAATCTGTCTGAAAACACATCCATGGAACAGCAAGCATAACAGAAATGGGGCTGGAGGGACAAAAGAAAAATACATTTTATCCCATCAGGTTTCAAACTGTGAAGGGGTGACTAGAATACCAAATGTACATGCACATATGTTTATGGCTTGAGAAGGTGACACAAGTACACAGGAAGGTGCCAAGAGTACTCCTAAATCTGTGCAAAGACACCTGCAGTTTCTTCCTCTGGAAGCACTGCAGAACCTTACGCATTGTTTGAATGGTGGCAGACATTGTATACAGATGTCTTTGACATACCCAAAAAGAAGCACAGGGAAGTGTGAAAAGGACTGGTAGCCATAAGTTTACAAAGTTGATAGGCATTCCCACATTCCCACTGATAATGTAAAGTGAATTGCTCCATTTATAAATCCTATTTCTTGAAGTGTTTTTCCAAAATGAAGAAACGCCTGTTGAATTTTTTTAATGATAGCAACAGCAATTTCTTAATCACTGCTGAATTAGGTAAAGCCTTAACTTCTTTTAACTACTTTTAACTTCTTAGCTTCTAATAGTTATCTCAGAATCCAAATATCATTTTGTCTTCTAAATACCGTTAGATGGCAAGAAAATTCTCCTTCTGTATCTTGCCATCATTAGCAATGTCCTTTGTGAGACTGAAACTATACATATATTGGCATCTGTGATGAACTTTGCAGGTGACCTGGAAATTCTTGCTAGAACACAAAGTTAGAAATAAAGATGATTCACATACAACTATTTCGCAATGGATGTTAAGCAACATCAAAATAAACTTGAATATGGTTCTTATTGTAACATGGCTTTTCACTTCTGGAAAAAAGCTGTAGCTTGTCATGAAAAATCCAAGAGGCGACTCCATACACAGAAACAGGACATTGTCGATAGCCAGCACTCAGACTCCCTGGAAATGAATGTGTATACAAACCTGTGTATAAAAGTGGGGAATTTTACTGCTAGCTTTCCATTTATAAATTTATCTATCCAGTATTCTCTCCATACATTCTGCTAGAGGACTGGAAAAGAACTGCAGTGTATTTGCTCTTATATTTGGCAGTGTTACAAGTACTTACAACAGTGGCAAACATCACATAGAGATATGCAGCGCTAGATTAATTTATGGTCACCATTCCAACATTCACTGTTCATATTTATTATATTTTACACACTAATTGATTGCTTTTGAAGGTTTTTTTTTCTTAAACAGTATTTGAGGTGAAATGCATAGTTGTTTCTTCCCACATTTTCCACAAATGTTACTTACTATCTAAGAAGCACAATGATCTACTTGATTCTTTTCTGTTTGTTAATCTTGCTTTATAATGCAAACAGGCTTGTAGAAATTGGGTATTAGGAAAAAGTAATACACAAATTAAGAAGAATTAGGTTTTTTAATTTTTCAAGTGCTGATAGTGATCTATTTCTGAAACACAAATAATTGATAACTTTATAAATGTGAAGATTGTCCCCAAAACCATAAAGGATTCAAACGGATGCAAAATCAGTATGATCCCATTTCACTAGGAAACAGAATGCTTTGCTTCTGGAGTTCTAATTTTAAAAGGAAGGTTAACTAACCACTAGACACAAAAAAGTAATCCAAGTTCTTGATGTTACAATTACAGCAGTTACACAACTAGTACATATTACAACATATGGTTATACCATTGCATAAAGACACACTGGTGTCCTATGAAACTAAGACATTAAATCAAATATTTAGCATAGTTTAGTCGCCTCTCCCATTGCGTTATTTGTTCCCAAATCAGATAATAAGCATCAAAGAGAAGCTAGAAATAACAGGATACTCCTTGCTGGGTATTGCCTCATAGGCAGCACAACAGGATGTAGCAAACAGGAGTGATAACCTCAGCCCAACAGAATGGAGCTCTCCATGTCATTAACACTCGTAACCTGTGCAAGTTCACAGCCGGGTCCTCTGGCTCCAGCGTCTCCTTCTCCCTTCCCAAAACCTGAAAACAACACGGGACAAACACTGTTTCATTCTCTGCAAGGAAAGGACATAGGATGATGAAGCCAGGCAAACAGCAGTCCTGGCTTCGCAGCCTGACCATTAACCCAGAAAACATTCAAAGGTCTGGCTTATTCTCCACCAATCCTATATACTGGGCTTTCAGATGACAAGACCACAGAAACTCACCGCACTTGGTTTTAAAAAGAACAAAAAGGCAAATGACTGAAATGATCAATTTCCTTAAAATTGACTGCTCCCTGGATTTCCTTTCCTCCACTCTCACAAGTGACAGAATTTCAGAGGACTTCAAAAAGTGTTACACTGCAAGAACAAATCTGACCCACTGTTCTTATTTCTCTGTCTTCTGTCATCTCTGTAACACTAAGTATTACCCAATGCTATTATTAACAAAACTAACAATGCAGAAAGAAATAGAAGTAAAAACAGGACAGCGGCAAAAAAAGTATAATATCAACAGAGAGCAGAAGAAAAAACAGAAGATCAGTAGGAAAATAGCTGTATATACATAGGTATCTGAGTACTTTTGGCACCTTTGCTGCATTTTTTTTCTCCCTGCTATTCTTTCTAGAAAGCTAGAGCTGATGTGAAGTTTGGCATCAGCTGATACCAAGTATCAGAGAACAATAGGAAAAAAGAGGTAAAGCACAGCTGTAACGAAAATGGAACAACAGGAGAAGCAAATGGGTAGGAACCACAAGGAACAGACTAAAACTTGGGATTTTTTGTTATTAAAGCAACAGTGGAGCAAAAACATCAAAAGAAAAAAAGCAGATAGCATCCACCCAGAAGACGACAGCACTGAAAGGGAACGAGATAGAAAAGGAAAAAATATATAGTGGGCTAAGCCATTTTAGTTCATGAGAGCAGAGAAGAAGAAACAACAAAATTTAAAACAAGTGAAATCTCACTGTAGCTTATGTATTTGCTATAATTTTACATCTAAGGAAAGAATTAAATGATAAATCAGTAGTCAATGAAATGAAAGATATGATCGGTTTATCTTCATTTTATAGTACACTGACCTAGAGTTAATATAACGCTCACCCTCCTGCTCGGGGTCAGAGAGGCTCCAGGAGCCCCAGCCAAAAATCAGCCACATTCAGCAACAGTAGAATGATGTAAAACGGAAATTCTGTGTCACAAAGTAGGGGAAGAATTTGAGGCGCACAGCACCTCATAATCCAGTTTGTCTTTCCTGCAGACCACATAGTTAGTAGAGTGACTGCCAGTGGAAGAAAAAAGAAGTGCAAACATAGCAGACAGTGAAGCAGGTATCCGTCCATCTCCTAGCCCTGAAAAACCAAGGTGTGAGGAGAGAGAGAAGCAATATATATTTGCATGGACAACATTAAGCACACTGAAAGGTTTATTCTCTCTGCTACCACACTGATATGCCCCTAACGTCCTCCAGCTACAGGAATCCCCTCAGAGCAAGCACTGCATCGGAGATCCACATAGCACCCCCTTCACCTCTCTCACGCTGCTGAGATACTTGAGAGTGGGTTGAGCAGAGTTTCCCTATCATAAAGCACTCCAGGGATTCCAGGGCACTAAAGGATTTTGAATCACACACAAAGCCTAGGTAGAGCTAACACAACCAAAACTAGCTTTTATTAAAATAAGAGTGCAATAGCTTGGCATTGAGATAATCCAGAAATGACAGCTCTTTTTCCTTAGTTTGAACCAATCATTTTGGTGTGCCTCAAAGAGAGACGACACGATCTCACCCAAAATGTTTTTGCGTGTAAACTGTACAAATCAGATTCTTGAGAATATACCTAGAAAAGTCCTCTTATCAGAGTCGTTAAGATGCTTGAATTTTCTCTGCCTTCTCCCTCACATACAAACTAGATATCAAAACTGCAAGCAGCCATAGAATAGACTGCATCTCTGCATCAGTGTTCACTGCCCTTTTTCTCCTAGACAGTTTGACTGTTTTACACTGACACAGCTAAACAGTAATGTTTCAAATGCTAAAGGGAAAGGCAATGTTATGTTTCAGAAAGTAAAAATTTATTAACTAAGAGATTTGTGTGTGTCCAATTCAAAGCTGAATGTGCTCAACACATGACCACGGTCACAAATACTTGGCACAAAGGAAAATGTTTTTCTACTTACTTGTTTGCCATTTTCTACCAAAATGATGTAGGAAGTCTGCTTTCTGACTCACTTGGACAATCATCCTGGCAAAGCTTTCATACATGATATCCATTCTATCAAGTTGATATTAAAAAAGTATACTAAATGAGGTTTTGCCTGCTGATCAAGCACACACCCCTTAAAAGAGTGCAAAAGTCAGATTGCTGACCATTTCTGGTGAAGACCAAACTTCCCATAAAAATGATGCACTTAGTTTCCTGAAAGGAAGTAAAGCATAAGCTGCTCAAACAATTCACATAAAAACCCTGATATCTGAGCCACACAGTTACAAATTTTGGCTGCTGCAGAATTACAGTGTCACATCAGTGATCAATAGTGACAAGTACAAAAAAATTCTGGGAAACAAATGCATTAATGCAAAGGGGAAAATACTGAAGTATCTGAAGGAATAGGTAAATTGTCTTAATAGGATGAAATTATCTACACAACTTTTTTCTTCCTCCCCACAAATGAGCTGAAATTCTGATTCTTCTCTCTGTTCACAAAATAAGATATCAAATCTATACGAAATGATTATGCTCACACCATTTCAATCAGTCCAGCAGCACTTGCAAGTCCTTATCCAGCAAAATTTACTGAATAGCAGCAGAATACTGTGTTTTGTCTCAAACAAACAGAAATGGACTATAATTTCAACATGTTTAAAAGCATTCAAAATTACATATGGATTCATTTCATTCTAAATTAGAAATACTTCTTTTAACCCATAAAGCTACATAATTTTGCCCATGAAGCTTGTTTAGTTCACCTTTCATTTAGAAATATTTTTAAGCAATGTTTAAATTTGGATGATGTTTGTCCTTTGAATTGTTTTCAAGTGCTTATTGCAACAAGGACCTTTTTCTGAAAGCTTCTGTTTTGTATTTTATTCAGATTTAGACATTTCCCCTTATCTGCAGGGAAAAGAGATTCTTCTGTACACGAACCACGATTATTTTATTAAAATTGAGTGCAGATATAGCAATGAAATCTTTGTTTTATCAGCATTATTCACAATACAGAAAAGTGTCAGTTTTTCCACTCAACTCTTGCTAATGGAACTTAACTTCCACTCCACTCTTGCTTATAAGGTTTTGCAACTAAGCCGAAGCATTTCACGGGGAAGAAACAACGTTTTAAGTGACAGCATTAAAGTTACACTCATCTTTTGCCCTTTACCAATTGAGGAGCTCTATAAAGTCATAGCTGAAGCAGCAGTTCCCACATACCCAAGAGATTTAAAAACGCAGAGGCAACCCTTGTCTCAGAGCAAAGGCAGCAACTATACCACATGCAAACAACCTTCCTTCGGCGGTTATAAATGCCGTTAGCCCAACAAAAGCATTCATGTCATCACCAGTAACAGCAGCACAACCAGGTGATGGATCGGCAAGCCAACACACTGCCACCACCCCTTTGTGCTGCGCAGCTGTTTAGTCCTTAGGGAACATCTCAGCCTCCCTTCTCGCATTTCTTGGCCCCAAACAGAGCAGCTCTCAGGTAACCACCTAACTGCCAAAAGGACAGAACTCAAGAAAAGAACTGCACTGTTTTTGATACTTTCTTATCCACTTTAGTAAAGCCTCATGCCATCTGTGATTTTATTTGCACTGCTGCCATACTCCTGCCATTTGGAATTAATTTCAGCATCCTTATTTTATACTGTTCCTTCAGCGTAACCAGTTTCACTTCATTGTGCCATACTATTTTCTTAGGCTGCTGGAATTAACAACTCACAACGGAAACCCCTCTGTACAACCTTATATTTAATTTGTGTTATGCTATTTCAGACAAAATTCCTGGTTTCGGTACAATGCAGTACTGCCAGCCCAAATTACTCAAAAAGCATGAATCATTTTATTTTTAAATCATTTCTTTGTATTGGCATTCTCAATTTTGAGTCTTTAATCTTTTGTCAGTAGCTATCAAGACTAATGCCAAGTTATTTTGTTGGTTTTTTAATGAAAATTTAAATCTCGCATAATCACATGACTCCAGAAGCTGACTTTCATAATGTGTTGTAGTATTTAACAGTTTTTCTACCTGAATGCACAGTAGCTTTTCATAATTTTTAATTTACTGTCAATTACCCTATAGTCAAATCAGTCATTCTAATAGGAAGGCCCATTGCTACTTACAAAACAGATTAAATGCTGATGGTAACAACATACTGAACAGGTAACATTGAACAGGCCTTTATACTGAAGCACTTTTAAAGAATTTCCAGTCACCCTCTAAGCACAATCTTCCTGTCATTGCTTACAATTACATAATCGCAATAGAGAAAGACATGGGGAAACAGGGAAAAGAACTGTCAAATCAAGAAAAAAGGAGGTGTAGGGGGGTGGCTAAAGAAAATTATGTAAACAGAACATAAAAATGGGCTAGAGACAGTAACTGTAATAGGTATGGGTCAGTCTTTTCTATCTCATTTTCCTTTACAAAATTAAATATGGGAAGGAGGATACTGAGAAGGTTTGGCTTGAGTTTGTCTTCATTAAAATGCTTTAAAAATACAAACATTCGTACACAGTATTTAGGTAGAGAAATATTTTATAAGAAGATCAGAGTTACAAAGGGAATAGCTAGGAAATACTAAATCGTTAAATGAGCTGGCATACATTATTAAATTGCATACACGAAAACTACACATGCATTACCCAGACTTACCTCCATATCCTGCCTTACCATGTGGGTATTTGTTATATGACTTCTACAAAAAACTTGTGTTGTCTCTCGGGGGCCAAAGCTTGCCCTGAAGGTCAACTTTGACTCACAGGCCACATATTTGAAAGGCTTGCCTAACAGTCTGCTATACTTGACTTGTGTCAAAAGCAAACTTTAAAACATTTTATGAAAACATTATACAACCTTGAGTCTAATAAATCAGTAAAACTCCCTTAAACTTGAGCAACCTCTGCATCAGGAAGTAGTCTCTTACTTGAAATTTCTACTGTAATTAATATTAGCATTACTAAATCTTACAATTTTCTTTTTAAAAGTGTCATAATATTTATAGCTTCAGATTAAAAGTAAAAATATTTAATCAAGGTACTGCATAGAATTTGAGGAGTGTAGTTTTTAATATAAAGTCTCTAATTTCCATGTATTCAGACAGAAAAGTTAGAATTTGAAAACCATTTTTTTAGAATGATGTTGGTTTATATTTCATCAGCACAAATTTCATGAGCAGTTTCCATACAAAAATATATTTCTTACATGCTAGCAGAATACATCTCATTTAAGAATAGTTAACGGTGGCAAATAAGAATCTAAGCATCATTCTCTCCAACCAAGGCTCATTTCTGGAGGCCTACCTCATCAATACAATGAGTTAACACGGATCAATATTAGAAATAGCCTGAGTAACCACAGCTATTTGACATTTTAATGTTTTTGAAAAGGGATCCTTTGAGTTTGAGTCATGAAGAAATTAAATAAAAAAGAAAAACCAACAACAACACACAAATAGGTCACAGGCCCCTGTTTTTCCCTGGAAGTATTTTTGTAAAGGGCAAGGAAAGGTATTTGTAGGTACTTTCACACTGCAGATAATACCAGAATGCAGAATAAATAACTAGTTTTCTGACCCTTCCTTTCTCTGGATAGCTATTTAAAGAAGAAAAATGTCTAACCATAATTACTTAGATAAGCCTTCTGATGGGACCTTAAGCCATTCAAATCTTTCCTTTTTTATCAGTAAGTACAAAATTCAAAAGAACCTATTTTGGCTCTCTGAATTTTCAAGAATTAATGTAATTGTTTTCACTGAATCACAGACTGGTTGAGGTTGGAAGGGATCTCTGGAGATCATCTAGTCCAACCTCCCTGCTCAAGCAGGGTCATCTACAGCATGTCGCCCAGGATTGTGTCTGGATGTCTTCTATCTCCAAGGATGGAGACTCCACAGTCTCTCTGGGACCTGTGCCAGTGCTCAGTCACCCTCACAGTAAAGAAGTTTTTCCTCATGTTCAGACGGACCTTCCTGTGTTTCAGTTTGTGCCTGTTGACTCTTGTCCTATTGCTGGGCACTACTGAAAAAAGTCTGGCCCCATCTTCTTGACACCCTCCCTTCAGATATTTATACACATTGATGACATCCTACCCTCAGTCTTCTCTTCTCCAGGCTAAACAGTCCCAGCTTTCTCAGCCTTTGCTCATATGAGAGAAGCTCCAGTCCTTTAACCACTTTAGTAGCCTTCTTCTGGACTCACTCCAGTAGCTCCATCTCTCTCTTGTATTGGGGAGCCCAAAACTGGACACAGTACTCCAGATGTGGCCTCAACAGGGCTGAGTAGAGGGGAAGAATCACCTCCCTTGACCTGCTGGCAACGCTCTTCCTAATGCACCCCAGGATACCATTGGCCTTCTTGGCCACAAGGGCACACTGCTGGCTCATGGTCACCTTGTCCCCCAGGACTCCCAAGTCCTTCTCTGCAGAGCTGCCTTCCAGCAGGTCAACCCACAACCAGTACTGGTGCATGGGGTTATTCCTGCCTAGTGTAGGACTCTCCACTTCCCTTTGTTGAACTTCATGAGGTTCCCCTCTGCCAATCTCTCCAGCCTGTCGAGGTCCCTTGGAATGGCAGCACAGCCCTTCCTCCCAGTTTTGCATCATCAGCAAACTTGCTAAGGGGACACTCTCTCCCTTCATCCAGGTCATTGATGAGTAAGCTGAACCAGACTGGACCCAGTATTGACTCCTGGGGGACACTGCTAGCCACAAGCCTCCAACTAGACTTTGCACTGCTGAGCACAACCCTCTGAGTTCTGCCTTTCAGCCAGTTCTCTATCCACCTCACTGTCCACTCACTTATCCTTCACTTCCTAAGCTTGCCTATGAGGATGTTATGGGAGACACTTGAAAGCCTTACTGAAGTCAAGGTAGACAACATCTACTGCTCTCCCTTCATCTATGCAGCCAGTCATCCCATCACAGAAGGCTATCAGATTGGTTAAACATGATTTCACCTTGGTGAAGCCATTCTGACTACTCCTGACCACCTTCTTATCCTTCACATGCTTAGAGACAGCATCCAGAATAAGCTGTTCTATCACCTTTCCAGGGATTGAGGTGAGACTGACTGGCCTGTATTTCCCTGGGTCCTCCTTCTTGCCCTTTTGAACACTGGAGTGGCATTTGCTTTCTTCCAGTCCTCAGGCACCTCTCCTGTTTTCCACATCCTTTAAAGATGATTGAGAGTGGCCTAGCAATGACGTCCGCCAGCTCCCTCAGCACTCGTGGGTGCATCCCATCAGGAGCATTTTGACATACAAACAGTATGTATTACCACTCTTTAGCTGTACAAACTTACTCCAAGTTTTCCATATATAGGATAACACAAATAAAAGAGAAATTAAAAAGAGAAAGACTAACAGAATTTTTGCCATGATTTAAGTTCAAGACATTTTTTGCCAGAAAACAGGTTCCTAAAAGTACAACTTGCATGATGATGCTTTCATACAGTTTGTAATTTGGTGTTTTCTTTGCTAAAAATGGCCAACTGAATACCGTTATTACTGAAAATAGCAGACTGAAACCACACTGACTCATTGGCTTTGTAGTATAATATTTTACATAAAACACAGTCAGAGTTTTATTCCTCTTCCTCTTTAAGGAACCACTACAAAAATACTGTATGGTTTTCCTATATGCAAAACTAAGCAAGAAAAGAATATAAATATTCTTTCCCATCTAGGCATAACAGCACATTAATTCTGAGACAGTACCAATACAACAAAGGAAAATATTCTGAAATTAAGATACAATTTACTTCAGGCTCAAACACAGCAAGCACAGTAATCTTTACATTATTTGAAGAATTTCACCTTTGTCTGGTACTGATGATTACTGCCATCCAAACTTCCCCCGCCTCAGACCATAAATTTAGATGATGTTCTGAGAGTCAGAAGAATGGTAAAACAGTAAATGAAAGGCTCCAGGTAATTCTGGCTACTGGTGATATGCAGAATACATGCAACTATCTTATGGTCATCTGGTGCAGTTTAAAGTTCTCACTGAAGTTTAACTACTGTTCTGTATATGTAACAACAAAAGCAAGAAGTTTCTTTCCACACACAGGGTCAGCCATTCAGTTTGCAAATTCCTCCCATCTGACAGCCACTGCAATCTATCATTAACATCACTTCAGAACATTCTTCTAGGGTCAAAGGTGAGGCGTTCCATAGAAAATAAAACATATTAATCCCACAGCAACTCTCTCTGTAAGTAAGGGACTACTAACAGCACATCAACGGCACTTAAAGGCATTTGAGAGGCATGGGCACAAACTGCAACACAGAAAATTCCTCCTGAATGTAGGAAAACACTTTCACTGTGAGGGTGGCTGAATACTGAAACAGACTGCCCAAGAGGTTCTGGAGTTGCCATCCTCCAAGACAGTCAAACCTGACTGGACATGGTCCTGGGCAGCCTGCTCTAGCTGACCCTGCGTGAGCAGGGGGTTGGACCAGACAACCTCCAGAGGTGCCGTCCAACCCCAACTATTGTGTGACTCTGTGATCCCATTGATTCTACAGACTTACATTAATGCTGAAGACTCAGTCTTACGTTAAAGACTGTAATTGTAAGGGTTTGACTATCTGAGAAAAAGCCCCTCTGCCCAGGACAAGGTTAAATGAAAGTGCTATGGTTGTGAAACAATGAAGTGTGAAATCCTCTGGATATAAGATCTTCTCAGCTGAGAGACTTTGATCCTAGAAATTCTTACGAGAAATCAAAATGGTAAGAAGATGGATACACTTTCAGGAGCAAAAAATGCCTATCTTTCTACAGAAGTCTTCCAACCAAATACTAGGAACAGCCCATCTTCATTGTCCATTAAAAAGTGGGGGAGGAGACTCAAAATAACTCCAGTTGAATCACCAAGACTCAGGTGAGCAGTAGTGAACATGAGACCCAGTCGCATATGTGCATGCACCAGATCAAAACTCCACTTACTTTATTTGGAATGCTGAAAATCATTGTTCTCTTGGTATACTGATAGTAGTTACTTATGATTTCTCTCTTGTATTTACCAGCTTATTGCAAGAGCACTATTATTCATTCTTCTCCTCAGCTATAACTGATGCATCTTCAGCAGGATTAGATTCGAGAGGCTTTCACAGGCCCTACTAGGAATCTAATTGCAGAACAATTGCCTGCTTTCAACCTGACTAAATTCAAAAACATTACTAAAGGGCTTAATTTGCACAATCACATTCATGAGGTGCTTTATCTTGGGTAGCATGAATACTTTGTGTAGCATATGCTGTACAACTTACTGTGTAGCCTTCTTCCAGTTTATATAATCAAAGGCTGAAAACTATTATAATAAATCATATTTTACCTCCTGTGTTGTGCTAAAAGAACTAGCTGATGTCTTTTCAAGTAATGTTTTCAAAAATACATGCTCTGTCAGGATACTTGCAACTGGTTGTGAAAAGGTTAAAAAAACATCAGGCCAATCAGTATGTATGGGAGAAGTTTTGCAATGACTTTGAGAACAGGAATAGTAAGAGATCTCCCACGTTAATAGGAGATACAGAAGATACGTGTCTGCTGGAGAAAGGATTAGAAAATCTCCCTGGGGGAGGAGTTTTCTGGGAGGTCCTTCACACCTCCATTATTTCTTCCACTGGCTAAATTCCTCAAAGACTGATCTTCTCTAAAGACAGCTCTAAACACCCAATATGCCATTCCTGTATTTCAATGTTTAAGTATTGAACTGACTAAGTTTTATTCATTCATAGGGCCACAATTTTTGTCGCAGATAGATGGAGTGGGTATACTTGGAACATTATGCAATCACTGCTTTCAGTGAAACAATACACCTTTTAGACTCAGCAAGATATTTTGAATAATTTCCATTAATCAATTCTTCGAGATTTCTATGCCCACACACTGAGTCACACTGAAAGAAGACTGTATGTGTTATACCTCCTAACTTTGAAAAGAACTATTTAAGTTATCTAGTACTTGCATTATTTTTTAAATAGAATGAAAATATTCATCTGAATTCACAATATTTGTAAGATTAGTGTGCACTATATGGTATCCAATAAAAGATATTTTGGATCAAGACCAAACAAAAAGACAGTTTAACATCTTCTTGCTATTAGCAAAAAAAGTCCGAAACCCAAACTGCATCATTTAAACTATGGGGGAAAAAAAACCTCACTGCTTAGCCAATAAGAAAAGGGAGTCTGCAGACAACATTGTGATCAAATAGTCATGTAAAGTAAAAATATTAACATGAAAATATATAAAAACAGATAAAAAGCATCTAATTTTATATTTCACTACAACAAAAAGCAATAAATAAGAATGTGCTAAATAAAATAGGGCATACAACAACAAACATAATTGTTTAATCCCTGCAGAGTCAAATGAACCATCCCTTTCTCTGAAGAACACTTATCAGGAGAGTGTTTCATGGAGGAGAGAGAGCCAATTGAAGCTAGGAAATGATGGATAGCAATGACCTTTCCATCTGTAAAACGTAGGCATATTTTAGGTATTTAATCTTGAGAATTGGATTATTATTAATCAATTATTCATGACAATTTGAATCTATGGTAGATGTTTTTTGTTTTCTTGAATATCACAAAGCTAAGGTCCTGCCTGAGAACCAGAAAGGAGATTAAATCCTCACAAGCAAACAGTGTTCAAGACACTGGCATTTTCTTCCGCCTCCTAAACATTCCTTCCCCCACATAACAACACACACTAATGATAGCTATCTGTAAACCTTCAGCCTAAATATTCTGAAATCCACCTTCACAGCCATTTCACCTTAAAAAAAAAAAAAAAAAAAAAAAAAAAGCTTTCCCAAAGAACAAGACAGGCCTTTGTGGCAATGCAGAACAGCAGAAACTCTTTGACTTTGCAGGAATGAAGCATAGCCACAACCTGACGACAGAAGCAGAACACCTCCATTACAGGCCACCAGATCATACAGTGAAAATAAGCAGAAGGTGCTTGCAGGTATTTAAAATGCACTACTGAAGAAGGAGGAAAAACAAATGAAGCTATTCTACGGCTAAGCTCTTTTTAAAACCTGAACCTCTATAGGCTGAAATAAAATGCAAATGATGTGCGCATGTCTGTGAGGGGAAAGCGATGGATCTCAATGTTGCCTTGAAATATACCTGAGATAAAAAACCTAAGATTACCCCAGCTTTGAGAAAAGAGGATGTCCCTTACTCAGTGCTAAAATTCAAGAATCTGGATAGCTATGGTAACCTTCTGAAAAGTAAAGCCTAACTAGCGCATCTAGAAACCAAATGGTTGGCAATTCTTCATATTCTCAAATACTCCTGCTATTAAAAGTGTATACCTTATTTCTAACCTAATTATGTTAGCTTCAGCTTCCAGACATTAGCTGCAAGTTCTCCCTTTGTTCACTATAGTGAAGAATTATCAAATTTCTGTTCCTCATGGTATCAGGCTTCTTAGGGACTAAGCAAGCCACTCTTTAACCTCCTCCCTGTTAAGACTGAACTGATTGAACTGCATGAGTTTTTCACAATAAGACATGTTTTCAAATACTCAATGACTCCTGAGGTATTTGTGGTTCATCCCTGACTGTTCTCCAGCTGAACACAGTATTCCAGTAACAGTTAGGCAACTGCATTAACAGTAATACAGAAAGGTAATACAACCATTTTCCTCTTACTTAGCTCTCCCCTGTTTATATGTCCAAAGATTACAGTAACCTTTTCAGGCACAGTGTTGCTCTGAAAGTTAATATTCACCTCCTCATCTACCATGACTCAAGTTCTTTTCAGAACCAATTAATTCCTTGGCAAGAGCTTCCTGCAAGATTAGCCATTTCCCTGGGATATTATGAAAGTCTTCATTCTGGGAAGAAGGATGCTCCAAAGGAGGTTGGGAGGGGGAGAATCTGGGGGAAATCTCCTCATCTAAAGATTAAAAAAGGGGGCTTGAGAAAAGGACTGCAAGGTAAAGGTGAACCAAAAACATCTTACTGTGGAAAATGGGTGCAGCATTTTAGTTTATTGATGTTGCCTGGTAAACTGAGTTTACAAGTGCAAATGAGAAATCATACATAATGAAGTCATTACAGAGCCTCTAACACTGGACTTCGTTGTTGGTGTGCCAATAAAACTGACTTATTAATTTACTTCCATATAACAGCAGGATAAAACAGCTGCAAACAAGGAAAACCTAGGAAATTAACAGCTGGAAACATTTATAAAGTGAAAGCTAAGGCTAGGACAAATGGACTATGCATCAACTGTGGGGGTGGAAAGCAATCTGTATGGGAAAAAAAAGAAATTGAGTCATTAGGATAGTGGTAAATAGATGTCAATACTAGAGAAAATTAAAGTGGGCCCTGTCTAAAGCAATTTAAAGAAACAGTTTTAAAATAAACCTGAATAGTCAAAACACTGTTTACTTCTAATCTCAAGCTTCTTCTAATATGGAGTATTCTGTGAACTTTGGTCTAATGGGGTGATAGATTTGGTTGAATCACTGTCATTCTGAGCTACAGTACTTGTTATTTAAGATGAAATACCTGAACAATCTTTGATATAAACAAGCTCCTCTTTGTTCTACTTGTTCTATTATTCAAACTTTTACATGTTGCAGGAGTTATCTGTAATTGAGTCGCTGCTCCTCAGTTTTAAAAAGACTTCTTTACTCATGGCCACACCTGGCAAAAATTTTCATTTCTTCTTTCTGGAAGACTTTATTTGGCAATAGGAATATTAAAGGTAAAAAAGAAACAATGAAATAGAAACAGAGAGATGACTGCATCACAGCAGCTACTCAAGCACATATAATAATAAAGCCACTATCCCAGCTTTCACCAAAGCCCGCTTTCAACAGCGCAAAGGGTAAAACTGCTACTGACTTCCACAGCAGCACATTTATTCAGTGAAGCACTACAATCTACCTCAGATTTTTATCATATCTTTACCCTTTTTCCTGTCACTTTTTTAATTCAAAGATAGATAACCTTCCCATCACAGAGACATATATAACTGCATGTAACTGTCATGCCACTTTACACTTCCCCTACTGCTAGGAACTTGCAAAATCTGCTGCAATTTCTACCATACATTAAAAAAATTTACCTTTTCTTCTCCCACTTCCCCAGTTCAGCTGCTACAATATGTCCTTGCAGTGAACAGGTTAGAGGAACCATGGCACCACCTTATTATATTTTGTCATCTCCACCATAGTTGAGACATTCTGCAAAACTGCTACCAAATAATTCTGCTTTCCCAGAGGTCTAGGAATTAGGAAGCCTCTAGGAAGAGGCAATGAGAAAGATGCCACTCCAAAAGTAGCAGGTGTCATGCCCACCTTCACATTTCTCAAAAAAAGCACAGACAGATTGTTTGGCATGCCAGGGACAAATAGAAGTAAGTAAACTCTCAAACTGTTCAGGACAATTCTCCCCTTTTATAGGGCATTAAGAATTACTTTTCAATTGTCAGATGCTTTGCTAAATTCAAATTCTCCTGTACAGGATCTAGACTAACTATACAATGCATTAAGGATATTAGAAAGTATTTACAGGGATTCATTATTTAGAAAAATAAGATTTGAAAAGAACTATTCAAATGCTCACACAAAGTTCAGGAAAAGACAATCACATAGATAAGATACCAAAAAAAACAAAACAAAACAAAAAAAAACCACACATAACTCCAAAGAGAATAACCAACTATGACAACAGTGGGCTCAGAAATACGAATTTAGTCTGCTCTGTATGATATAGTAGATGTGCAGTGTAAAGAAAAACTGACCGTGGAGTGCATGGTCAGGCAAGGATCTCAGAAGGAAAGCTGAAACACCACTTAGCATTTAGTCCATTTGCTTTTTGAATACACCCTAAAACTAATGAGCAGTTTCTCATACTGCCCCTCCCTTAAGCATCTAACATTCAAATATTCACAGAATGTTAAAGTAGCATTAGCTCTGACAGTTAATATTTAGCCTTAGGAGACTGCAAATGTGGACGATCTTTTGGGGACCGTATGTTTTTCAATTCAAGAGAAAAATAGCAATAACCTTACATACTTTTTTATATTTTAAAAGATCCAAAACATAAACCAGGATTCTGGACTTGTAAGAACCAATTTAAAAAACATAATTCCATAGCACATTAGGTTAGAACTGTGTCTTACAGCATTATTCCAATTTTGCACGTGAAAGGACTATATTTTGTTATGTAGGCTTTCCAGCACTTATGCTACTTTAGGACTCAAAACTCCTTATCAATTTTCACCTCACTAGCGCTCAGCGTATCTGGAAGAAACTGTTCTCAACATACTTTACTGTGCCACTTAAAAGTATAACCTGAGAAATCTAAGATGATGATATCTAGCACAGCAGCACACTGCAGTTCATCAGCTTTCTGCTTTCCCATTATGAACAATAAGGAAGGAATATAACCTTAAGGCTTTAAAACGTAAATGCTACAGAGTTCCTGAACGCACTGCAGCAGGAAGACACTTACATCACACCCCTTTTCAACTCTTTGCTGATACGTGCTAAGAGTAGGAGCCATTCCAGAAAAGAAACTCTGTAGGCATGCGTTATAGTTGCAACACAATGCATCTGACGTGTTTAACCGAGTCAACTTGCAGTATCCCGGTACACGACTAAAGCAAACCTAAATAGCAGCAATCTATTCTGGAAATACTTACTTCTGATGAGGTCACCATCGGTGTGATTTCCCCAGGCAGCCTGCTCCTGTATCTCTGGTTGTATACCTTGGTTATTGGAAGGCTGTATTATGTCTTTACCTCCTGCAGCAGTATTCTCTTGGTCAGATTTTTCTAAGTCAAAAGAAATTTTAAGATATTAGTTTCTGAAATATTTTTCCTGAATATGAGCAAAACTCGTCTTTTAAAGTTAAAAACTAGAGAACATAAAATATAACTTGTATTAACATCTTATAAACTTTCCTTAGAAATAATTCCTAATACAGTCAATTTTAATTTTTTCTTCTCATGATCAAAATAATTTCTCTTTAAGAAAGTCTTTCAGTGATTATATGCTTAGTCATATAGCTTATGATTTTGTAAGCTTACTTTCCACATCATTTTCATATAAAAACTTGAATCTATTGAAACACAGAAAACATCATTTTTTGCCCATGTAGATGTTTCTCTGGCATATAAAAGCCACAGAAATTCCACAAGTCTTTTTTCTTTTATTTACAATTCAACATATGATTAAAGACTTCAAATCTGATTAATAATAAAATTTTATTATGACACAAATTCCTTTTCTTTCATTAAGCCTTTTAAAAGCCATTCTTGAATAAAAGTCAACTTGTAGCCTATGATGAAAGGAAAAATGATTTCCTCCCTCCAGGTATATACAAGATGCATAGAAGTTTACACAGTAAAGTTGTTTGAGGGATTCTTAAGCTTATTTCACAAGATAGCAGATCCTGTTGTTTTGATTTTGTTAACATAGGCAGACCTGTATTTTCTCAAACCAAGATGATAAGTGACAGCTTTCCCTTTCGCTATGGTTATTGTTTTAATGCGGATATTCACACACACAAAATCTTTCTGTTCTTGACTGCAATAAGATTTTCCTACTAGCATTCAAGAAAACATTTCCAAATCTGTAATTACTTTGTTCATTATTCACTGTCAATGATTATCAATTATATCTCACACTGGAGGGATCTGTAAAATACTAAATATTTTTAGACTGAAGTATTTTTTGAATGTAGGTACAAAATTTTATATTTACAGTTAATCTACAGTAAATGAGCAATTGTTGAAAAGTTTGTTAGCTCTATTTACTTGTTTCAAACTAGAACATGTTTTTAAACCACTTATCACAATGTAATAATATCATATTCACAGCTAAAGCAACGATTCTCCAGTCTTGAAACACAGAGAAATCATTTACTACTACTGCAGCATTCTAAAGGTAGGTTTCTTTATGTAACTAACAGCAGTTTGATTTTAAATCCTAACTTTCTGTCTTTGTTATCCACCCTATTAAACTGAGCCATTCACTTCACTTGAAATAATGCATGCTATATTGTATGTATAGTAGTAGCATGTACCTTCAAGCACTGCTGTTCTATTAAAGTCCACCTCTGAAATGTCTGGCCAAGCTACCTACATGGTACTTATCTCTCAACTCTCCCTCACAACCCCATTTCTTTAACAAATAGGTCAGTGTTTCCTCAAGCCCATCTGGAGATGAACTGTTTCACTGGGATTGACATAAAGTTCCTGAAGTAATCAGAAAGACATACGCTGACTTCAATGAGTTTCGCATCTTGCCCCATATGATTTAATCTCACCTAGATTCTCATCCTAGCCAAAAAAACCCAAATTTTCCAACGCCTATGGCAGATGTCAATCACAAATTATTTCTACCAGATATCTATCAGATACAAATACAACTATATCAAAGTGTGATGATTTTTTCTGTGCAGTTAGGAATTAGTTGCAAATGTGTTTCAAAAGTGCCCTTAAACAGACTGAATGAAAATAAGTAGCGTCCTGGAGAGAGCTAGTATAAAAGAACTCCAAGCACTGTACACTCTTCTTCTCATATAGAAGCTAAGCCTAAATGAATTATTTTAAAAGATTTAAAAGATTTTACTCTTTAATTACCTTGCTGCAATAACAACACTAAGATTACAATGATATCAACCCTGCACTGGTAGTACAAAACTGGAGAGCCACTCTACACAATTGTCTTGTACAGGATACAACTTTGCAGAGCCCTACTATTTGATGTAGCAAACAATGAACAACTGTAAAGAAAGATTAACAGTAATACTATTGGCCTCTCAGTGTTCTAGATTACATTTTTACCTAATAAATTGGAAGATGTTCAGAATGCAATCAAATATCATTATTTATAGCTACTTAGTTTTCATTCCTCTACTTGTTTTCTGTCCAGTATCTTTTTTTGCTTAGTAAGTTTTATGTGTATTTTCTGACATTTATTTCTATTATTCCAGCTGGATATGGTAAACGATCTGTCAAAACCATATAAACAGTATCAACAGTTGACAACAAAAAGGGAAGGTGCACTGTTAAAAAGAAAAACAATGTGGTTATTGAATAACAAACAATCTTGATAGAAAATTTACTACAATTAACATTAATTGAATATCTAGTCTTTGATCTATTGAATTCATCTGAAGACTTCCCCATCAATGTCCAAAACAAAAGCCTACACCAGTGACATTAACAGTTTACTTGATATCTCACTAGAAAGACTAAATTAAACGCAGATTCTATAATATGGTGCTTTATAAAGAGTAGGTCTTATGTTATATCTATTTATGATTCTTTCATATATCCACACTATTAAAAAAACAAGGCACCAGAACAGAGAAAATAAACAAAACATGGTATCCTGATTATTTGTTATTGTTTCATGAATGTGCACCAAGTCTCAGTTTTAGTACAAAGGAAATTCTTCCTTTATTCCCTTAAAATAAACAACTGATGATGAGATCATAGCATCTCAATATTTTTTTTATTCCAGAAGTGTAAATACAACATACCAACCAATCACACATGAAAACAAACAGCCTTAAGAACGCTTCTGAGTTAAAAAGTCCGTGTTTTCTTGACACCATTATTTTTAAGTGCACAGAAATAGTTATGACAGTAGTTTATGAAAAATAATACATTTAAAAATTACAAGACCAGTAAGAATCCACACAAAGTAAAGACTTTAATCTTCTCTGATGTGCTATGCTTGTTGCAAAGTAGTTTTAATAGAGCCTACAGCTGACACAAGTAGTAATGGCAGGATCTAGGCATAAAGTCCTTTTTCCACTGCATTTGTAAAGAAATTTGTAACACTTCTCTGTTTTAATCAAGCTTAACCTTAAGAAATTTTATGTACTATTTTCCTGGTATGTTAGTTTCTGCTTCCTTTAGTACACCTTTCCACTCTCATGTGATTAACCTCCAAAACTGACAGCCAATAAGTAAAAGGCATGCTCTTCCTAACAGTTTAAATAATGAGAAGAAAAGAATCATTATCTTCCGAGTCCAGCTGCCAAATACTCCAGCAGGAATGTTTGACGCTACATAAACAAACATATTTTATCCAGTGCTGCTTCCTTCCAAAAATCTAACATCATCTTTGCATTTAATAATAAAATCACGTTGAAGTAGAAATCCAGTCTCTCTTCAGAACCATTGTAAGTTACTCTACGTCGTGTCACAAAAGCAACATAGTCCTCTTATCCTGGTGCTCGGTACTACTCATGCATACCACATTCCGGTCTCCAGATCAGCAACCTAATTGGCTATATACCACTTCAAAAATAAATGGTAATCCCATACAGTGTTTTATCCTGGAGGTCAGCATGGGCACAAACTCTACTTGTATAAAGATTAATGCAAGTTTAAGATTTAAACAAGGAAGAGAGATATCATGCAGGCAAAGTACAGAACTGAGATGGTTAACAACCTAAATCATATCTATATTATAGTCAACTATGAAGCTCTTTAGTTAAAAAAAAAACAAAAAAAAAAACCCAATCACTTCTGAAATTGATTGTTTAATGAAATAAGTGAACTAACTGAACTCCTAATCTTTGATTATTTGGGACTGTTATTTTAAAGCATATAAAAATCTCTTTTATAGTACATTCTTCATTCTACCATAATCTTTTTATGTTTATTTTTAAAACTACACAGCAATACACATATTTCACAGCACCAGTATTTGTTTTCACAGTTGAGACAACTGTAACATCGATTCTTTACTCCTGTTTTGGTCTGTAGCATGTGCCTCTGGTTACACACATTTCTTTCCCTCATGACAAATACATTTTACAAGACTCCACCAACAGAATACTGGCAGCAGTCTCAGAAATATAACTGTTATAATAGCCTTATCAAAAACAAAATTTGATAAATAGTTTGAATTGTCAAAAAAGACTTATGTATAGCTGCGCAAGAAGGGTATACAACACAGTCTCTCAAGATCCCTTCCATTCCTGTCTGTTATAAATTACTGGTATACAGGTCAAACTAAAATCTCTTAAATTTCTTAAATTTTAAAACTTCTTAAAATCCTAAAAATTCCTTAGAGGTTCCCAGTGAAGTATTCCACTTTTCAAAGTGATATTTACTTCACCTTTGTCTATGACAATGCAAAGCATATTGAGTGGAGTTCCCATTAATATGCAAAACTCTGATAGACAATACAAAAAAGACAGGTAATGGATGTACATTGAGAAGACACACCTCAAAGAATTCAAGCCTTTGACAAATAATCCCTTTTTCTTTTTCACATGCTTGTCCATTTGTATGTTCACACCCTAGCTGTCCCCACCACCCATGTCTCTTGAGTTTACTCAGAAACAGGTCTTAGGAGTGTTCAAACATGGCTACTGCAAGACCAATCTATCTAACATGGCATCATACCTTAATGCATCAGTAATTATGTAATATTCGATCCCTGAACATGCAGAAAAGGGAAGCAAAAGCCCACATAAGCAGGTTAGACATCCTCAGACCATTATGGGCAGCTGATTCTATTCATTAGATGGCATATGAGACTATAATGATTCAGCCTTCTCTTCCAAGAAAGTGAATTTTAAGTATGGCAACATGAGAAACTGGACTTGAGAAACAGGTTCAGCATTTGTATATCAACACAGGGACACTACATAATCTACAATGAGCTAAAAAAAAGTGCTGCTGCAACAACAAATAGAAAGTAAAGCAAAGGCAATTGCTAGGCACCTTAAACTGCATCATTCTCCTTAAGGAGACAGAGACAAGCACAAAGGACTGGCCCAGTGGAGGGCCCAAAAGCCACTGGCCACAAAAAATGCAGCAACTGGAACAGTTCAGCAGTTGCACTGTCTAAGGGCAGAGGAATGACGGTAGCATGGCAAAGCAACAGTACTTAGGCACCTGAATTTGGTAGAGCTGCTGGGGCCTAAATGTGAATCCTCCAGCTTCCTCAGTGGTTATCTCCAAAGAGGCATGTGCAGATTTCAACACACATGGTGCTAGGACATAAGCTATCACAATTGGAATTTTATCCTTCAAAGGGAGAAATTATAAAGTGGAAAAAACACCCAAAAAGTAGAAGGACTATAAGGAACAAAAAAGTTTAAGAAAGTTCCCAAAAGGAAAGATAACAAAAGGGTTCTCTTGTCTCAAGCCTACAGCAGTTGAGAGGGATTGAAGAACATGTAGCTAACACTGCATTTTTAACATTTCCTTCATTCATTAATACTCCAGTTGGCAAGAAACATCTGAGGATACTATCTCCCACAGAAAATTCCACTTTTCACAATAATAATGCAGTGGAACATCCATAATACCAGGTTTCACAATGCAACTATTATCAGTTGCACCAGTTATTTCATGAAATGCCTAAAACTTTTATGCATTCCAACAAGTTCAACTATGCTATCTGCATAACAGAATGCCTACTCCAGTGCGTGATTTGCCTGAAATGCTCTTATTTCATAAATGGCTGGTTCTATAATGTAAGTGAAACATTAACATCAAAAAATCTAAAAATTTGAGTTGGAGGCTTCCATTTAGATGCTTGATTGTTTTAAAACTAACTATCTAATTTGATTTTGTCATTTCGTGCCTTTCACTGAAATGTCTCCTTACAACCTTCAATGGCTCCAAAAGATGCCATAGAAGCAATCTCTTAAAAATTAGAAGTCTCTTAAAATTAGACCAATTCAACTGAATTTCTTGGAAAGCTCTTACACAGAATTTTCCAGGCACAAGCAAGGTAACAATTATTGATATACTACAGGTTTGATATCACTTGGCAGAGTTCAGGAATGATGATTTAACAATAAATATCAAAGCACAAATAGGTACTCTATACTATTAAAAGCATTTAAAAGTTCAAATACATAAGTCAAAACTTCTTTCTACATTTAGTCATACAAATTGCCAAACGATGAGTTACAAATTTTTGTCATTCATACAATATTTTGCATATGTATACAAAAATTAAGATTCATGAAAGTGCTGAGCAGTACTGAACTCAGCGGCTTTGCCTACATTAGAAAGTATCTTGGTCCAATAAAACTGAACCTGTACAGTGAAAGAGTCGATGTTAAGGACATTTCTTCCACACTGTACTTCTTCTTGGAGCATTCTACATTGGACAAGCTCTCTAGTGTAGTCTCAAAGACTGAAGACTCATTAGTAGCTGGAGTACATTAGGCACATTCCCAATGTGCATCTTCCAGTTTATTTTGTCCAGAAGGAATCCAGTCCAGGTGCCCCAAGATCATTCCACAGTGCAAACCAAAGCATAGTAAGGGAGGGTGAAGAGGAGATTCTGCATTGCTGATCCAAATGAAAACACTAGTATAGACACACTCATGTTTGGATGCTACTTATTAGGGAAAAAACTGACTGTTTAAAACAAAGAGAAGTCTAAGTTGTTAAAGTCTGGAATGAAATCTGAGAAGAATAACTGTGATATAAAATTAACCTATGAGAATGGAGCAAAATAATTCAAATCTGGTGCAAGATCTTTACATTCAACTCCATGAAGCCTAAGTGTATCACACCCATGTGGAGATGAGTCACTTTACTGGAACTACATGAAACTGAAAGCAGAAGTGCATTTTTATGACAAACTAGAGTTAAACACTTACGAAAGTTGTATTTTAGTCAGTAACGTTCAATAAATGCTTTAGTACTGACAGACAAATATAAAGCAAATTAACACAGATTCACTAAACTACTGTCAGATTTTAAGTGGAAACACAAATATAGAGGAGGTACTTGGTAAGTTTGAACTATCTGAGTGTATTGGTTAACCGTTAAAAAGAAATTCCATTACTCATAACACCAAGGCATTGCTGGTAAAGGACAGCTATTACAGCGATAGTAATAGTTGTCACCTTAAGAATTTCCAGACATTCCCTTCAAGGAAGACTTCTGTCATCCATATCTAATCTAGTTAGAAAGTTCCTTTAGTATTCCTATTCATGAAAACACTTAAGCACATAAAACATTAACGGACTTAAAGCACATCCTTGAAGGGGAGCACATGCTTTTTGTACTCTCCTGAATTAATTGCTGAATACTGTTTCTTCAGACACTGAATCAGAATCATATCTCCATCCAGCAACAGTGACGTGATTTGTACTGGAGGGTCACTCCAGTAAAGTAACAAGAAGGGTCACTTACAGAATTTGACTCTAACTATTTCTTCTAGACTTCTCCATCTTCTTCCCCCACCCCACAAAAATATATTCAAGTGGATTTCCATCATCTAAATAGTTATTAGAAAGCTCTTATACTTGAAATGCAATTATCAGTCTTGTTTTCATAATAAAGATACCTTTTTCTTTATTTTATTTATTTTCTTTCTAAATTGAGAAAGTTAAGTACTTTTCACTAGCTTTTTTTCTAGGTTACTTTTAGTTAATAATGAGCAATGGTAAAAGCATTCTAAACACTTTTTAGATGATACTCCTAAGTTTTCTAAAATGTGGCCCGATTCTTTAAACATGGATCCATGTTTGCATGATTAATCTCTTCTATTACCTGGTTTATTCAAATGCAGAATATTTAATGGAAAAAGTCTACCCACAGGTACCAGCAATAAATGATTTGGTCATGACCACATGACTACTAACATCTGAAATATTCTACTTAAAGCAGAGAGGCTGATGGTCACGAATTGTCAGATTCCTTGTTTAGGGACGTTATTTTAGTACCTACCAATGCAGAAAACACTTCATAAGAGCCAAAGTAAAGTCATTTTAGGACACATGTGACACTATTCACTCTGACTACATTGCGCAGCTTACAGATAGAAGTAGTCATAATTTGATTCAAAGCCTATGCAGCTATAGGGGAAGAGAGACATTATGAACAGGATCTTGAACAGCAACACGCTAATAGAGTTACACTTTTGGAAGGATGTGGCAAAAATGAACTAAACATGTAGAAATTAGGTTAAAACTTTCATAGTAGTCTGTACCCAAAAATAGCAGATTCCATTGGCACAGGTAAAGGTTTGAAGACTGAAATAGAGTATTGACATTGCTACAAGAAAAGACACTATCATTTGCTATCATTTGCTGTAACATTTGCTCTCTCTCATAGTATACAAATTATGGAGAGGCAAGTTCCAATTATCTCACACAAATATTTATGCATTAATTCAAAAATGAGCTAACAAGGAAGAACAGTGACTGAGATGATGTTCAGAGAGCATGTTGTTTAAAGTAATATAAAAAATTATTTTAAGCTGCAAAAGTCAGGGCATGCCACATCTGTAGACCAAACCATCTCTCGACCTTATGCATATCCCTGAAACCTGCCTAAGTTTTATTTTTTGTTTGTTTTTCCTTAGGTTGCGGGATAGCTATTTGTTAAATATTTAAAATTCAACTGAAATTTCTTTGCCTTTTATGGAAGAGAACAACTAGCTTCAGCATCTGAATGTATACAATACCAAGCAAAGGCAGCATCTTGAATATTTGGATTTTTTGATAATATCCCACAGAACCCCAGAAGTTAAGAGCAGGAGTTTGTTCTCATGAAATAAGGTATCTATACTAGTTCAACAAATAGAAAAAGCATGTTAAAGTATGTTGTTACTGATCAAAACTTCTTTCCCACTGGAATGTGTTGAATAGTTTATTATACAAACAACACAAGCTAGTTATTTCTGATCGAGGAAGCTTTGTTCTAGGCAGACACAGAATTAAGTATCTCATTGTAAACATATGGAATCATCACTTAAATATGAAGAGATGCTTCTAAGTAAAATAAGGAGTACTTACATTTATTACAGATTTTCCAAATACTTGTAGCCTATTTCCAGAAATAATTTCAACCAAAGGTTTTAAAGTATCTACAAATTCCAGACAAGTCAGTGTAGTTTTAGATGTCCTATAAAATTTAACAGGTTTAGAGGGGTTTGTTGATTTGTGTGTAAAAATGCATTTTGCTATAAAATGTATGTAACGTCTGCTCGTTGTTATTTTTTCACAATTTCCCACCTACGGGCCTCAGTCCAGGTCTTAAAAATACCTGCCTCTTTCCTATGTACGCACCTAACGCCTTAGAGCTCAGTGTTATTCTGGCACTTTAGGGTCTCAGTTATTCACCCTGACAATGTACAGTAACTTACAGAACCACAAGGAAATAATGGCTGCGGGGGAGGGGCTGTTGAAAGTCCCAGAAACATGTTCTTAGCTCTTCAGTCCAGGAATATCTGGACTACCTTACTCTGTAACCACACACTGCAAAGCTGACAACAGGAATGCTGGAATACAGACTGGAAATGTTATGAACTCACCTCTTCCTCTTTCCACCCCCATTTCCCCAACAGACTTAGGCTAGAAAAAAGCAACAAATATCCACAGTTATCTTTAGATCTAAGTTCAGTAGAACAAAAAGTATGCATTTGAAAGCTGAATTCAGTAAAAAAAGGCCTCCTTTCTCTGTGAACTATACATATACTTAAGCACATGCTCAGTTTTAAAGTGCCCCAAAAGGTTTGGCTAGTGAGCAAACCTGAATCAATATAACCCTTGTTTGTACCTTACTGATCTGTCAGGAAGTAACTCTATAATCCTTCACTCAACAGCTGTGAACTATGATTGTGTCATTCAGATTTTCTGCACATAACTTTTCTGCGGACAGATCAGTGTTCCCTTCCTTATTTTTCATAAAAGAACAGCATATATTTACAACATGGAATCACACATGACTTTTTTCATAGTAAAAACATAACTCAAAGTGGTACTGTAAAAAAGACTACATTCCAGACTAGGCTAGTTAGCTCACTGACTTGCCACTTCAGTAATTTTGATGTATGGCCTACATGCAAAACTTAACCAGCATGGCCACTTGATCACATGACAGATAAAAATATGTTGAAAATAAACATGTATTACAGATACTGACTTTTCTGGCAAAAACATGATTCTAACAGTTCAGTTGTGCATGCTTGATCTTCTGTATCTAATCTTTTTTATTATTTTTTACTGTTTAGAAGTTATGAGTCATACTCTAGGACAAAAAAAATAAAAAACAATAAGATAAGTATAAGCCAATTTAGCATGTCTCCCTGCCAAGACATTTCTTACTTAGCTACGGATACTTTCTGGTTTCTCAAATGAGTCTTCAACTTTGATTTCACATAGCTATTGATTTTCCAAGTTACCAAAGCAGAGACTTCATCTTTAATCTACAGTTGCACAACTGTGTTACCAGGCTCTGCTCCAGCTAACTGGCTATGTATAAAGTTACAATTTTTGAACCATTTCATTTCTCTGTTCTACAAAGAAGTTTTTATACCACTGTCAGAATTCTGGACAACAAAACTGTAGCTGTAGAGAAAAGAAAAAAAGTTTCATCTTCACAGACCAGAACTATGTTCAGTAGGCAAACATAATTCTCTATTTTGAGGATAACCTAAAACATACCTTGTCAAACTTATCTGCATAAGATTAATCAGGATATCCTGATAATATAAGCAAATATATAAAATATAATTTATTTTGTGCAAATGTAAATAAGGTGTAGCTCAAAGAATTTCTCAGCAGGATGACTGCACTTTTAAAAGACCTTTTGAAGAGCAGATATAAAACAAGCTAATACTCGCAGAAAGTAGTTTTAGCTGCAGCATCACAGAGTATACCCTAAGAAAAAAAAAGAGCAAAGTGACCTCCAACCTGAATAACACTCCTGCCCTCAGATCTACATTTCTCAATTTACTGTAAGAAATGGAAGGAGGGAAGCTGTACAGTGAAGAGCTTCTAAACACAAACACAAAGCTTAGAAACAGAACCAGCACTTTTGAGAAACAGCATCGTCTGCCTCTGAATGACTCCAGTTTTTCAGGTAGTGAAAACTGGTGCTGACTTCAGTGCATCTTTTTTTCTTCTTCTTCTTTTCTGTACATAGGAAATTCTGGTTAAAACAATAAAGACGTGGAAGTGAACGTGTTACAGAGTTACACCAAAGTGGGGGGGCGGGGAAAGAAGAGAGGGGTTAAAACCCACAAAATAAATCAGTAAATGTATCATTCAAATAAAAGGCGCAACAATTACAGAGAAACTTTAAAGCAACTTACCTCGAGGGAGTGAGATCAAAGCGCTGTTTTCAGTCGGAGCTTGCTCTGGCCCTTCAGGCCCTGGAGGAAGAGGTTCTCTCACTTGGGACATCTGCCAGCTCTCTCACCGAGTAATAAAGAGCCTGCACCCCCCTCCAACAAAACTAACACACGACCCTGAAGGAACAAACAAACGAAAGGACTTTTTAACGTATTTTATGCAGAAAACTCACGGCTCGGGGGCGAGGAACCGAGGAGGGGCAGCAATAAAGCAGAGGCAACTTTGCGGCTGGGCGGCGGGCACGCCGCCCGCCCCCCGCAGCGAGCACCGCGGGGCCGGGGGCGGCTCCGCGCCCCGCCGCCGCCCCCCACAGCCCCCCGCAGCCGCGCGCCTACCTCGGCATTTCCTGCCGCTCCGCCCTGCTCCGCGGGGCCCCGCGCGCCCGGCAGCGGCGACCTCAGCGCCTCTCCCCGCGCCGCCGCCGCCTCCCCGCGCCGCGCCGCCCCTCGCTGCGCCGCGCCGGCGGGGGCTTTCCCCCGCGCACGCACACTCACACTCACACTCACCGACACACTCACACCCCGCCGCCCCAGTCACTCCTTTTCCATCATTTCCGGACAACGAAACATCCCACTGCGGCTGGCTGCCGCCGCGGCTCGGGGGCGGTGGTTGCGCAGCTCCCGCCGCCCGCCAGCGCCGAGCCGCGGGCTGAGCGCGCCGGGCCCCGGGGGCGCCTCGCTGCCCCCCGCCCCAGCCGGGCCTCCCGCCGCGGAAATGCCCCAGGAGGTCGAAACCCGCCAAGCAGAAATAGGGAAGAAGGGGGAAAAAAAAAAAAAAAACCAAACTACACGCACAAATCTGAAAGGGAGGCTTTCATGCCTGGACAGGGCTCGCAGCTGTAGCACTTGGCAGCGGCGCAGGGACACTTTTTATAGTGCAGCTGCTGGCTCAGAAGTTGTGTGCTGCGGTTACTGTTCGCCTTCAACCAGTTGCACCTCACCAGCTGGGGGGAGCAGGCACCTGAGCCCACGCAGGCCTCCGCGCAGCCCGTCCTTCGTCCCAGCTTAAAGTTCAGTTCCAGCACACTGTAATGCTCTCAAATTCTTTAACCAATAACACACATGTATGTATATAGAAAGGGTTTTAAAGCACCGAAACAAAAACATTTAAAAGAAGGGGAGAACAAAGATTTCACAGAAGTCAAACCCTAGAGAGCAAACCACTGCCTCCACTAGCACCTGCCAAGCAGTCTTATTTGTGCTTGTCTGTATAAGAAATACCTTTCTTTCTCATTACATGGATTCATTGATCATCAGCCTTAAACTCTGCTCCTGCCCACACCATGGAGTACTGCAGTTGCTCATGTGCGCACTTGCATCCATAAAGTGAGTGTCTTACCTAGCTCACACTGTCACAGCATACCACATTTCTCTAATGAAGACAGCGTGTTCACATTAAACTGCAATTTCTGTAAAATGTACACAGTGTTTATTATAGTATGTCTCATCACAGTGATCACATCACATCAGATCTGAGAAACTAAGTAGAAAAAATAATGAAGTTATAAACAAGCTGTGTCCTAACATAAGAGAAGAGAACTGATGGATATTCATTTTGATACCATAAATGCTAAGGAAGGTGCTCAGGTATTAGAAGTTCCCTTCTTAAAGGTTAGCTTTTCCCTGCAATGTTTGCTAACCATCTAGTACAGAGGTAAATTCCTAAGTAGGAACCATTTCTGTGTGAGACACCATACATTTTAGGTCCTCATCTTACTCAGAAGTCATCAATAATTTTGCACCATTGTATAGCTTTACTATTGGTCACTACTGATGACAAATATAGCATTTCTCATCAGTTGCATCACACTACTTTTTAAGGTGTATATATTTTCCTCTGAGAAATACCATCATTTTAAAAGTATTTCAGTAACCTGAGATGCTTTTTGGTACAGCATAATCTTTATTTACACTTTTTTGTGATAAAATGAAAAAAAATGTATGCTCTGCGTGGAAGAACTAAGTATAAAAATTCCATTTCTGGTACACAAAATTATGTATTCTACTGCATAGTAATACAGCAATATTGGTATCTACACTTTTCATCTAAGAAAGCATTGCATAAAGTTCTGGTCGTTCCAGTATACTCGTTTCTTCTCTCTTCTGGGGACAGAGCAACAGAGACATAAGATATAATGACTTACCTAAAACTCCCAAGTGACTCAGTAGCAGAAGAGAGGTTATGACTCATACTCCTCAACTTACAAGCTTGTGTTTTTCCCTCTGAAACTGGAAACACAGCCCAGAGCAGTGGGAGGAGCAAAAATTGAGCCAACCACACCCTGTCTTCAAAAAGTTTCATTGGATAATAAATGCCTATGCAGAGCAGATAAGTTTTGGCTTTTTTTTTTTTTTTTTTTTTTTTTGAGCCTTATCTATGAAAGACACATAGTAAACCTCATAGTATTCAGTTTATCTTCCTCAGAAAGACGATGGGATGAGCTCACCCAGCTAAGGTTCAAATTTATAGCTGCTGGGAGCCTACATAGTTTTTAAAAGTTTTTAAATAGTTTTTAAAACAACTAAATAAAAGGAAGAAAATCTTCAGCTGATAGTGCCATATTCCAGCTGATGGAGTGTGAGATAACCCTAAGCAAAATCAATCAAAATAAGAGAATTCAATATACAAAAAAGTGCAATTCACTGAAATGACTTATTAAATATATTGTGCAACAAGTAATGCACTGAATACCAAGAATTGCAATTATTGTAAGCTGATGGATCCGGATGTGGTCACTGTTGATGAGATACCACAGATAGACAACATTCATCAAAATAAGCCTACAATAGAGCACTTTCCTGATAGTACAAAATAGTTCTAACAAATACACAGCTGATCTAAAGTAAGCTAATTGTTTTATTCTTTTCCTTAAAAAGAATTACCCTTCTAAAATGTTATCATTGAAATTTTCAGGAAGTGGGCAGTTAAGACTTTAACATCAGCAGCCCTTCAAGTACGCTACAAATATAAGGTATGATGAATACTGCTACAGCAACCTAGTTATGGGATGTCGCACATATGTATTCGAATATATTCTTTCATTACCAGATGATAAAACTCAAGTATGCTCTCCTAGACCATAATGACAGATTATGGAATGGTTATGAAGGGAAGCTCAGAACACATGTAAGAGGCAGTAAGTATAGGTTGCAGGCAGCTAAAAGATTTCCAGAAACCTCCACCAAGTTTCTTTTTCTATTAAAATTTTTGTAAAACAGACTCCTGCTAAAAGTGCACAAACTGCAGAATTATTTCTTGATGGTTGTAGGTCTCTGGACAAAATGGGTCATCACCATTTTCTAATCTGAGCTCTTACACAAGCCCTAACATAAATATTACCTCCAGCCAAAAAAGAGTTGTCACTGAACTAGAGAAGTATTTTGGAAAGACACAAGTTGTTGATTTAAAGTAAATCCACAATATCCCAAAATAAACTGTTCCAATGGTTATTTTTTTATATTATTAAAAACTTGAGCTGTATTTCTGTCTTGAATTTTCCAAGTCAAACTTTTAGTCTTTGAATTTTTTTTGGATATAGTTTCTTGTGAAGGAAGTTTTGGATAGCAATATTGCTGTAGAAAATTTATGCTCATCTTGTGCATGAATTTATATTTTTAGAAAACATTGCTGTTTACACAGTGAGGTGATCAAAAACTATAATTTATTGATCAGTGCAGCTGTGGCAACCCAGATATTCTCCCTTATACTTACCTTTCCCTCCTCAGGGCTACTCTTAAACTGAGGCTGACTTCCTTCTGTCAGCAGGAACAGTGGAAACTGGAAACATTTTACACCTTTCTCAACACCTTACATAACTTACTTATGTGTGAGAGAAGGCCAAAAAAATTTAGTAAAACTTTCTGTGATTGACTGCTTGTGCTTTAGTATCTGTGAGTTCAAGTCATCCTTCTGGTGTATCTAAGAACATGATTTTCAATTTTGTAACACGTATTTTTAACATATGTTTATAACTCTAAACTTCATAGCTTTTTTCAGGAATAGGATCAGGGCAGGATCTCTGTCCTAAATTTTAATAAGGTAGCAACACTGAAATGGAAAAACTTTTATGGATTAAAAGGATAAAAAAGAGAACTGAGGTTAAAAACAAATTATGTTGTATTATCAAATAGTGGTATTACAAGTGAAGCTTGCAAGTTGGTTTTTAATTTAGAGTGAAAGAAGGACTACATGAAAAATGAGAAGTTCAGCAGTGAAAAACACAGTGGGGAAATTTGCAAGACAATGGCATGCGTGGATTGGAATATTTTTGGTTCTTGATTTTCATGGCCTAGTTTGCTTATTAGCCTTTTCCTGAACATCCCATTTAAAAGCCGTGTAACTGTCATACGCCAGAACAGAGCATCTGTGATGTAGATTAGTATTTTTACTCCATAAAACACAACTACTGAAGTGTTGTGGGATTGACAGTGCCTTAGACACCAGCTGGGCACCAGGGCAACCAATCCCTCTTAGTCCCAGGAAATCTACCTCCAAAGAGCAAAAAAATCGAGAGAAATTAACAGCAGGATGCCTAAAATGAAATTAAAGACACACAAATTTAACTCCTTCCATAACCAGAAACTAGTGTTCTCCTGCTATATCACAGATAACTCTGTACATTGCTCAAGGAGCCAGAAGAAGTCTTTATACTGTAAATGGTTCTTGTTCAGGTTTTATGTTTTTCTGCCACAGGATGTATTCAACAGTGGGGAGAAAGGGAATATAAAGCTTACTGGCTGCTTTGTGCTGGCTCAGACTAGGAGTAGAGAATTAAACTCCATATAAGTATGAATTTAAAATAGGAAAAGGTATTTTTCTCCATTTCCTTTTTTTTTTTTTTGTTTATAATAAGCTATTTTGTTTCAGTGAAATATTTCTGAGACCTTTTGTTTTCTAACACTGTCAGCAAAGATTTCATTAAAATCAGTAAATCATAATGTAAAGCAAAATAAAATACTCTGAGATGAATTAACTCTGATGTTACTCCAACGAAGTCAAAGGAGCTGCATGAAAGAAGAATTCAGCTCAACAAGCTTTATCCTACTTAAGGCAAAACACATCACATGGCATGGTTTATGGTAGTTTCAGCTATTCCTTAGCAAGCTCAAGCAAGTAGTTCACTCAACCAGGTAATAGAACTCATATGAAAAAGTAACAGATCATATATTGAGGCATGCAAACTGACGTTTCATCACAACAAAATGTCCACTGGTAATTCATTATATTCCTACAAATAAGAAGAATTATTCAATATTCAAGTACAACTAAGTTTGCTGGATTGCAACAGTTAGTTTATTTGCATATATTCTTTTTGCTAATTCAGGTTTTCACATTGCAGTGTAACATTAATAAAAAACATTTAAGATTTCAGAAAATACTTGAAAGTCAACAAAAATGAATATTTCAGACACTTCAAAGGATATAGCAATTTTTTAATGAATTCAAGATTATTTGGAACTTATCTTGACACTAAAGATCATGTCAGCACAGACAAGCAGATGGGCAACAGCATCTTTCTAATAAATGGGACAGGAGGTTTAAGAGAATATTGATAAAAAAGTGCGGCTAACTGAACACAATTCTGTAACATGAACTATACAGAGACTTTTAAATAACTTCTTAATTTACCTAATCCATTTAGTCATAATAATTCCAGAGGTCGTATAGTAAATAAATGAAAACTGAGACAAATATTTCTGTTGCTTTTCAAGTTAACAGGGCTCCTTTTGTTTCTGCAGCTTGGACAGTACCTGGATCTAGCATTATTCTACATTAGTATTTTATGCACGTTCTTAACAATTGTCAGTATCCAGGAAATTTACGTTACTATTTCTCAGCAATATCAAACTAACTGCTGATATCAAATGAAATTTGTAAAATACATATCTTTAATTCTACAAAAATAAAAATATTTCCATGTAAAAAGAAAATCTAGTCAATTCTCCCAAAAAATATTACAATGAATAATAGTAAAGCAAGTTTATTTTACAGATAGAATAAATAATACAGTGGAACATAAGACTGTATGTTATATTGTTGTGTGACATCATGGTATCACAATCAGGGATCCATAAAAATTTAGTTAATTTGGTGTGTGTTATCTCTACTTTGAATTCATAATAGCACAATTGCTCCTTTTGAGCTGTCATAGAGTATACTGTGAATGGGTATTAAAATATTGGGCATTCTGTACTATGGTTTTATGATACAGAATGCTCTTAGTTACATATTGCATATTATTCCTAATACATATTCACAGCATATTTTGCAACAGCTCCTTTGGCACCACTAACTTGTATGCTGTGAATGTGTATTAACAGCAGAATGCATTTGCATATTATGAGTCCATAATGCTGAATGCACAGTAAAATCTTTGATAAAAAGTAGTCACTATACATAAAAACAGAAGTCTTTTACTCATCCTTCTCACTCATACCTTTGCGATCTTGCACAGTCATTTCTCGCCATGTCTGTACAACTCATAAAGGAAAAAAATTCTGGTACTGCAACAATTCTGTGAACTACAGTTTTCTTACAGTAAAATATTTCATGAGGTCATTTTTCCCTCTATTTGGTCTAGCTGATAATTAAAATTAAGATTTTTTTTTAAATTACCTAAATATCTGTTCCTGATTTTTCATTTTGGCACTCATGTAAGTGCTTAGGTTAAGGTCTTTGTAAAAACACCATATCTAGAATTCCACAAAAATAAAAATATTGCCATATAAAAAGAAAATCTAGTCAATCTTTCTTAAAAATATTAAAATGAAAAATATTAAAGCAAGCCTATTTTACAAATAGAATAAATAAGGCAGTGGAACAGTAATGCTTATTTAGATATCACATGTAAAATAGAGTTCATTGGAACAATCCTTAAAAACAAAGAAGAAGAAAGACAAATATATAAAAATGAACCTCAGTCAGTTGTAAAAGCATTTTTTTTACTCTCTTGTATTTTTGTTATGCTATTTATTTTTTTCCAGCCAGAAACATGCAATTCTTCTGTTATCGCAGTCGGCTCTCTTGATTGTACAAAATTATCCTTTTGCATTACAAAACCACATAATTACAAAACTTCACTTGGATCAAAAAGCAGTTGTTTTTCTATATTGACAGATAAGCATCTTGGCAACCCATGTGAATAAAGATGGAAAAAGGCACCATTACTTGTCTAAACCAGGGCATTAAAGAAAAATAGCCTTCTGCCTCAGTTTCTTGCTTAGATAAATAAAAGTAAGGCAAATCTTTGGTCCAAGTTTGATATAATTTTGTGCCTATGCTCACTATAGGAAGATTTTCCCCAGGAAGCAAAAGGAGAGCTAGGGAAGGCCTGGCTTTTTCCTCTTTCCGCACTCTATAGACTAGCTGAAATAACTAGAAAGACACAAGAGGAAATTATCTACACTATTTTGCATTGTGATCACACTGCCAACCATTAGTTTTAAAATATATTCAGTTGTATCACTTTAATAAGCAGTCATGAAAAGTATTTTATATTTCTGATATTATTCAGGCATTACTTCTGACATTAGCTCCACAATATGTCCAAATAGACATTTGGGCAATTAATAGCAAATATAAACTACCAATCATACAAGAACAAAATATTTATGCACATGTGGATGAATATAATAACACCTCAGCTAAAAAATTTTAAATGTCAGAAGACACAAATCGGGTTCAAAGAGTTCCCCCGCAGAGCTGGCACTTTTGGATCACAAGGGATGTAATACTGCCCATTGAATGATTGCATTAATGTCTGTCACATCATTATTTATGAAAGTTAGAGAGAGAGAGAATATGTAAAATCAGTGGACTTTTAATGTTTTCCCTTTAAAAGAAATGGTTATATTATAGTTTAGTGAGGAAGGCTATTATATTGTACAAATTCCTTCATTTCTCTTTTCCTTTTTTGGTGGTTTATTTCAACTGTTGTAAAGTATTAATGAAAATGCTGTAAAAGTCATAATGTTAAAGTATAATTTTATTTAACATTGTTTTACATTATAAGAGCTATAAACAGGCTCATGTAAACTTATACAAGCAGTTATTTTGAGGTCTGAGCTACTTTTTTTCTTTTATGGCTATAAATAAAAGTAAGACAGTATGTATGCAATTATTTTATAATTCTAACGTACTAGCTGCTCTCTCTCAGATCTTCTTTATGGTTTAAATACCAGTGGTTTGCATACTACCTTGATCATCAATGATTAACAAAAACAAATTAAAATACTCTGTTTTTTCAGAGTGAGCTTTAGGTCTTCTCCATATCTGCATTTTGAATTTAATACAATTTATTATAATTATAATTATAATAAAAGTAAGGTTCTGTTAAACATGATCTACAGCCAAGTAAGATTTAAGCAACCACATCACGGTATCTTTCATTGTAGAATCTCTGGTATTCCAGTCCTAGATCACTGATGAGTTTCCTAATTTTTAAAAATTGTATTATTTTAGTAAAATAGAAAAAAAATCGTCTTTTTAAATTTAATAGTGTTAGACCAGTCCTGAGCTTGATCCACTACTCTTTACACCTTTTTACCACCTACCACCTTTTACTCATCGTAAAAGCTTCAGGCACATTTTTATTGTGGGCTTGAAGAAGATTTTATGCCTATTTTTTAGGGCGGAAGGTAAAAAAATTAACCGACACACAGGTAATTCAGTCTTTTCAAACTCATCATCTTAACTTCTGGGCAGGTACCTGGGCTTGCCTGTGTAATGTTGAATGTAGGTAGAATTCAAACAGGAGCTCTATGGATTGACCCAGACCTACCTTGATTGAAGGTCTGGTCTCAGGAGCACTGGTTTTCTAGTCAGCCTCCTGACTCTACAACTATGGAAGTAGTTCTTTAAATGGATTTATCCAGCCCTCCGAAATTGAAGATCACTATCAACTGCAAGATACGCAGTCAGTCTCAGGTAACAAAGCTGAAGATACATTTCAACAGCATGGTCCCAGTATCCAGGTAGTCTTTGGTTTAATTTTATAAACATGGAAGATTGTGATGGGTACAAGAACGTATTATGCTTTGGTAGTTTTAATCAGTTTGTACTGTATATATAATTAGGAAGTAAATCAAGGGAGATTTTTCTGCAGAAATGCTACTACCATTTTTTCTCAGCTATTTGTTGCTAGAAGATGGGACATGAGGCTTTCCAGCCTTCTCCATTTTTCCTTCACTTCAGTTTCGGAATGTCCTCGTGTTGTGAGCAGCAGTGCTCCTTCTGCGGTCACCCGCTTGCATTCAGCCTAAAACAGTAAATGCTTCTCACCAGAATGGTATCTTTTATTCTTTTATTACCATTTATGGATATTTCTGTAAAGAGTAATATAAAATTTAGAAAAGGATTTTTGAAATGTTCGCTCGAAGTTCTGTAACATCACCAAGGTTTCATTTTCTTGAAAAAATATTACAGTTTATATCTAGAAATTTCTGTAATGGAGCACTCAGACTAACAAGAACTCTCCTAGTCTTCAGAGGCATGGAGTTCCAAAACACAGTCCTAGGCTAGGAATGAATGCACAATGCTTTCCCAAATCTCAAGCTTAGCCATTGACTAAAATGGCAGTCAGATTTTGCAGCAAAGAAAGACACTTTGACCCAGAAATGTGTCAAGGACTATATTCCATAAGGAAGATCTTCTGCTAACCATTGCAATGGAATTAAATAGACTAATTTTTTTTTAAAGCACCTTAAATACTTTGTGAAAACCTATAAAAAATTACCTATACAAGTGATGCTGTAAAAGCTTAATGCCATATATGAAGAACTATTACACAAAAACTAAGTCTTCAGAAACATGTAATTTAACAACCATAAATTTTCTTTTTATAAATCTGTACTTGAAAAGACATAACAAGAGAGCAAAGAAAACACAAAGGCGTGCTATTTTTCCTTTATAAATTCCAAAAAAGTACTGTCTCTTATACCCACAGCTTCTAACATCCTGCCAGGAAAGTAACACTTTAAAATATTCTCCTCTGTGAGATTTGATATGGTGTGCAAAGTGGTGAATAGTACCAACAGGCTCCCATGACAAAGGAGGCAGTATAATACTTTTTAAAATAAAGCAGAACATATCTGATCGCATTTACTCTACATAAATGAGTAAACTCCGAAAACAGTGGAGTGACTTTGGCTTTACACTGAGGCAAATGAAATCAGACTCTTGACCCATGGAAAGACTAGTCTTTAGAATATTGTATTAATTTGCTCTGCAGTTTGCAAAGTCATATACAGTTTTGGAATCTGGTAAATTAAAGTGAAGGTTTTGAGAAATACATAACAGAATTCTGTATGTATACATAAATGTTTATCTAAGTATATATCTAGACACCCATAGTTAGCTACACTCAGAATGTGCATGTACAAAGGACATGCTACAGTAGACCATGAGATTATACATTTATCCTCATTTGTGAAGGTGGATGCCTAGAGCTCATGAATGGCAAAAGATATATTATAAAGCATTTAATCCTAATCAATATTTATTAAAAGAGACAAAGTAACAGTAAGGCAAACCTACACTACTTAAGAAGAAAATCAGAAAAGCTGGAGTTCTTATCATGCAATAGTTAATGAAGTTCTGTAATTTATCTTAACCCTGGAGTGGGTTTAAAAATCCTAATTGTATTAATGTACTAAAAGAAATACAATTGTCACTTAGTTTCATTAAGCATGACAGGTGACAGTTCCAAAGACAAATGCTGAAACTATCGTAACTTGTGAAAATTGCACGTTCAGTTTGAAGTGGCAATAACATGGTAGCAATGGGATGGAATTGGGCTGATCACTGCATTAATCAATACTACAATTTATTTTTTTAATGCACAAGCAATATTTAATTTCATTAAGTTATGACTAGCTTGCTTCTACTCAAGTCTTCGATTTTGCCTTTGGTGTTTGTTTGCATTTTAAAACATTCTGGCCATTTATTAATCCAAAGCCAAACTCATAAAATATCACTATCAGGAGAGAATCAGTTTTCTGCGCACCATGTGCAGTCTGGGGGATTGATAATATATCTGAAACAATTAAAGGGAACACAGCTCTATTAAGATTAGTAAAGTTGTACTACTGTCACTCTGTGAAAAATCAGAAGAGTTAAACTTGTTCAATTTGTTATGTCTCACTTATCTTTCAGAAACACAGGCTACCCCTTCAGCCACTTAGCAAAATCCAGCTTTTTTTATTTCCAGTTGTTAACAAGCACAGAACTGTACCAAGTCAGACCTATATTTAGATTAGCTCTTCCTGTATCACAGTGTCACAAACCTGAAGCTCTTGAACTAGGACTGAGAGGATCCTACCATAAAATATTTTCATTACAGGCCCTTCAACTTTACGATTCAAAACACAAACACACACGCTCCATTCTGCTCTGTTCTGCCAAGCACAGAGGTGGTTTGCTTGTACTGTACTTTGTGAAAGCCCACGTAGTTGAGTTTTAGTACACTGAGAGATGCAAGCAGTAAAAACTTTAATTTCTATTATGGTTTATGACCGGTGGTGGGATGTATACAGTAGACATTTATGGACAGCTATCGGCAAGAATGCTTACAGCCCCTAGAATAAGGACGTATTTGGGATATTTTCTTCAAATGTGGCTTAACAACACAGTAGTTGAAACACACCTTTAAACTTCAAAAATGGCAGTAATGTAATCTTTTTAGCAAGCTCCTGGAGAGAACTATTCTCATGACCCACCAAAATCCACATATAAGTGGCTGTCCCGATCCAATATCGGGAGGGTTTCGTTACGATCCCAAGGACGAGATTAAGACGCTAAAACCGGTCAAATATCGTACAACCTTTTACCTTTATTTTCCACGAAGTGGGGAGAAAAGGCGTGGGGGGGGGGGGGGAGGGCGAAGGGGAGGCGAAGGGAAAAAGGGAACAAGGGCAAGGGGAAAAGATAGAGAAAAGTTGGAAAAGGAGAGAGGAAGCTAGCTACCACCACTCCGAGGCCGATGAAGTTCCTCTGACTCCGCTCGAATCACAGCTCAAGCTGGGTGCCTCCGACGAGGGACGAGGAGCGAGGGCCGAGAGAGGGAGTGAGAAAGAGGGGGGCCAAACAAAGAAATCCCTCGGCAATTATAGCTTTTTTAAATTAAGTTTTCCCACCCCTCACGTGGTAGTTCAGACCAATAGTAATATTTGGGTCTGGGGTCTCCTGCCCCTTACTGGGTCTCATCACTGTCCCTAGGTAGGCCGTTTACTGTTGCCGTTTCTGCTGACAGGTGTGTCTCCATTCTTGGGTCCAGCCATTAGCTCTCAAGGTCCTGACAAAGAAGGTGATAACTCCAGCAATTAGCACTGTTTCAGCAGTGCACAGGAATGCAAATTGCTGGTAACGCCCTTATCATTCCCGCCTGCACCAGCTCTGGGGCCTTTCTCACTGTACTAGGGAGTGCGGCCTAAGGCTTCAGCAAATTTAGCCACTCATGCCAAGCAGGTTTTATAGAAGTTGTGCTAAAAACGTACAATAATTTACAGTCCAGATCCCAAAGTCTCTGCCCGATTGTGGTCTCGTTCAGTGCAGGCTTGGTGTGTCCCGGGTGGTTGCAGGGAGACCATCTCAGGTGTCGCAGCAGCCCAGTCCTGTTTCTGCCAGGGACAGATGGCTTGTTCGGGGTTGTGGCCTGCCTGCACCCCATGCACCAAGAAATGTTTAAGGCAAAAAATTCATTCATCAGTCCTCCACAGTGGGTAATGTATCTTAAACTTATTAATCCAGTTTGATTAAGAGACAGTGTTCATAGTGGAGGAGTATACGAGGCAGTTCATGGCTTTTAAGGGTGATTAAATGCTGAAGTGGAGCTGAGGCATTTGATAATGACAGGAACTATGTATTGCTAGAGTACTCCTGCTCCATGGACATTTTTCCCGTGAGCCAATAAGAGAGGCACATTTAACAAACCCCATTAAAAAGACAGACTTTTCTAGATACGTGAAAGTTTGAAAGCTCTTGCAAGCTTTCTGCATTTAACTGCAGCTTGGGAGCCCTCTCATGTCACGTGAAGAGCAAGGACACATAAAGCTTATATAGAATTCAGAAGGAATACGTTCATCTGCCTAAGAGCAGGGCTAAAGACAAATAATTGCATGAGGGTGTTACCTGTGTGGGAACAGGCCTTTCTCTTTTACACCTCCAAAAATATAAATGAGGTAAGGAGTCATGCCTTAGGAAGAGGGCACTATGGGGTTAGGAGAAGGGCAGTTCTGGTGGAAAATCTGTATAACAGTTTGGAGACGAAGTTGGATCCAAGATGTTCTTTTGTTTTGTTTTGTTTCATTTTTTGGTTATGCTGTGAGTCACAAGTAAAAGGCCAGTGCAGGGATACTACTTCATATTTATTTAGACGATATTTATTTGAATATCAAGAGATTTAAATCATTCAGAGATCTTATACAATAGTTTTCTATACACAAAATAACCATGTTTACCTGGTTATTTTGTTTTTTAAAAAGAAGGTGCCGTGGGTACTCTTGTTAAAATTAGACAACATCTTCTGCAGCAGAACTACTAAACTCAAGAATATTAGACTATAATCTAGTGGAATCTAAAGTGGTAGCAATCAATTTGTACACTTCAAGTGAAACTTCTGATCCTGGTTGTCCTTCGTCCTATTCCCTGAACTCATATACATCAATCTGAAGTGGCATAAATTCAACCATCTTTTCATTTTGTAGAATTGAAAAAGAAAGGTGGAAGGAAGATGCTGGAGAGTCAGGCAGGCAGGCTTGGAGAGTTGGTTCAAGTAGAGGACACAAGAAGCAGTTAACAGTGCTGTTAGTGGCAAGCTGAAATTTCCTTATCTGTTAGCCAAAAGAAAAAAACAAAAACAAAAACAAAAAAAACAAAAAAACCAAAAAACCATAAAGGACCTGTCCTTATTATTGACCATTGTGGAGAAAAAGAGAAGGCTTCATTTGCCCCAACAGTTTTCTGTTTCCGTTTTCTTACTTCTCACTTTATATCCACTAGCAATGATTTACAGAGATAAAAGGGAAGAAAAGTGGTAGGAACTGGAATTTCTCACAGTTTGAATTGCTGAACATATCTGATATAAGATCTAAGATCTAATAAGATCACCAGATCACATCTAAGATGCTTTTTTAACAGCACGTTAGCAAAGACTGGAGATAGACTACTACTACATAGTAGAATATATGAGTATTTTTATTTATGTTTGCTAGAGGTCTAATTTCTACTCCATAGGTAATATCAGAAGGGAGAGAGGAAAGAGGCAGGAACACAGAAAAATGCAGCATAGCACAGGGGCACTGATTTTCACTTAAGTTTGCTTGTAGATGCTCTGCAATTCCTATGTGGTGAGAGGGTAGAACCAAAGAATTGCCATGCTGAGTCACTCCGGAGACTGTCCTAGAGCAGGTTCTGTCGCAGGGAGTGGTCAACATCAGCAATTTCAGGGAAAAGTGCAAGAAGTCAGTGATAAGTGTGTGGAATAATCCCCTCACATCTACACACAATGAGACATGCCAATCTGTAGTGAGCCGCTGCTTCTTTACCACATGCATGGGACTTTGTCCCTTCAAGAGACTGCCCCCATGTATTAATGGTCTATCCCATTCAATCATGACAGTCTGTTCCTCACAAAGCAATGGATAAAATCCATCCCTAGTGTGATGAGGGGTTGCGTGTTTTTTTTTAACCTCTAAAAAGGGCTCAAGCCTCAAACTGAATATGGCCTCAGTGCATCCAAATTCAGAGCTCCAGCTGCATTTTTTTTAAAACACACAGTTTCTTCTGCATCTTCCATTGCCTTTTTTTTTAATTGTAGGAAACCTCAGTTCTCTTCTAAAATCTACCACAAGCTTTCATTCTATCTACAAGCAAAACACTTAATCTTTGCATGCCTTCTTTTTCTTTTGTAAGAAATAAGGTTGGCAGTATTTATTTCCAAGAAAGGTTATATCCATGCTCCTTTACCTGAGATCCTTGGATGGAAGATGCCAATGAATTCCAAACAGTAATTACTGATTAAAAAGCGCAAGACAAGATTTTGGGAAATCAGCAAATATACCTGTCAATCTCTTTCAACGGGATGATGTCAGGAGGATCCATTAGGAGGCACCTTTACCAGATTTTCAGTTTTGTTTGACTACCAGTGTTAAAGTTTGGCCTATCTAACCTGTGGTATCATTGACAGAGATCACATTACCCACTTTCACTTTCCTGAAAGAGTTAGAAAGGGTGTGATGACAAAATAAGAGCTGCCACTGAGATGGCAGGATAGTTATCTCTGAAAGCACACTGGGACACAGTTTCAGAACAATCCCACAACACTATTTAGAAGTCGACTGGCTTCTTGTTAAGGACATAACAAATCAGTTTGTTCATTCTTGGGATAGTAATGCCGTTTCACTGAAGTACAACTAAGTTCCTTTTACATTTTCTGTGTGCAGCAAGAAAAACCATAACAATACTGTTGAGCCTTCTGAAATGAATACCTCTTGAAGCAATAAACCTGTTAAAGGAAAAATGGTTTCTGGGCACCAAGGCTATGTGTTTAAGGATTTGAACTTTCTTAATGCCTAAAACCTGGAAAAAAGTCCAAAAAGGACACCCAATTAGAAAGACATTGACTCATCCTGACAAAGAGGGGGGAAGAAGGGAGGAAGGAAGGAAGAGATCAAGGCTCACGACAAAAGACCTATTCATTTATACCAGCTCACCTGTGGAACCGTTCCAGCATGCTTAAAAATACTCTATCCATTAGCTGGGAACTATTTTCTAAATGACAACTTGCTGCCCACATTTGACCACAACCAGCTCACTTTTCATATTGAACAGTGAAGTTCGTGTTGTGAAAAGCAGCCTACCGCTCTTCTGGACGCTGTGCGAGAGTGAGGAAATGTAAAGCAGAGGTGCCCTGTGTGAAACAAAAATGCCTGACCTCCAACATATATAGAGGGAAAGTACAATAGTGCTCAGTTCCTCCCAGGCTATTTTAGGAAAAGAGGACAAATGAACACAATATTTAACTGTGAGTTTTCATGTGAATTTTCCTCACATGAAAAACAGGAAGATCATTTTAGGTTAATCAAGTTATTAAAAACAAGGTCACTTAATGCCTCAGCATATGAGCTCAACAATAATCCTTTGCAATTTTATATTAGGCTCCCTTATATTAATCTCTGATCACACACCTCAGTAAAATCATCAAACATATATCGCTAATATTCTTACCTATTGGTCAACAGATAAACATTTTTAATTGCAATATTATATACTTGTTGAACAGCGCAATTTTTTAAATTGAATTTATTACTCTTTTATGAACAACACTTCTTTCTCAGTTATTAAGTGATATAGCTGGAACTATTAATATTTTATGCTAGAGTCTGTGGGTTAAAGCTTTTCTTTATCTGAAAAGTGGCTGTTGCTGTAAAGTTGGCACTCCTACCCTTTCCCAGGATTTTTGTTGCCTATGCTTTCAGTGCTTAGGCTGAGGAAAAAGAATCTCTGGTTTAATGTGTGTTTATTTCTCTTGATATATACATAGCATTCTTATGTTAGTGAACGGTAGTTTGAACCGAGGCTTCTGAGGAGAATGTGGGGAGAATGCTGTGCAGCTGATCTTCTCATCAAAGTATCAGCTTTTCTAAACCTGTCTCAGAGAGCTACAGCATGAAGTGCACTGTATTACAATATATGTTATCTGGTTCACATTCTTACAGGGAACATTTCTGTAACATTTTCTCATGTGGATATTGCTAGTAACACCAACCCTATGTAAATGCAAAAAGACTACATTTGTATCTACACTGTCTGTTCAAAGTAAAAAATCAGTGAACAAATGCTAAGCTCTTAAAACAAAGTATTCAGTAATTTATATTTGGTGTTTAGATTTTAACAACTGGTGTAGGATATAACAAGGTTTGTTAGAATGCCTCTCTTTCTTTTCTTAGTTTTGTTGATTATTTTCAAGGTAAGCAAAAGATGAGGAAGCAGTGAAGAAAGTGGACACTGTAAATAAATATTCATCTGTGTCCAGTTGCAAATGCACATGGTTATAATGTATATAACTCAGTAAATACACTGTAGCTGCTTTTTCATGAGACATGATAGCTATTAACCAAGGTTTGCAGGTACATTGAAATGTTTATGAATAACACAGTACGGATTCCAAAATATAATCTCCTTTTATGAATACTGACACATTGTAACCCAGCTCTGCAGAAGATCTAAGAAAAATGGCAGGGCAGGGTCAAACATTTGTTTACATCTCACCTCCAACAAAATATAATTTTACTTTGGCTGACCTTTAAGAAGATGCAATGGTTATGTAACAAAGTAAACTGAAAGCCAAACACAGAGAGACAGTATGTCATACAGTTCAGAATCTCCTAAAACCAAAACCTGGTTATCGCTTTTATCACGAGAGATGCTAAGTTTTATGTGCAAATCAGGATTTGTAAATGTTTCTAATTTAATGGGGAAATGTATCCAGATTTTAATAGTTCATTTCATTTTCTAAAGTGCATCAGACAGCCAGATGACCTCAACGCAATACCAGGAATGAAATGAATTTCTGTTCTAATCCTTGCCACAACATCATTTCAGATGCCTTACTGTCACTGCCTGGCTTCTGTAGTCTTAGAATCTTTTTATTTAAGGGCAGTGTTTACTTTCTGCATAGGAACACTGTGAAGATTAATTTGTGTACCATGTGAAATATGAAATGTGCTAGGAAATTGATTCTTAGAAGTGCAAAGGGCAGTTAAGGTGCTGTTGGGAAGCTGTCCAGGAGAAAGTGCACGGTGAGTTCTGTTGACTTGAAGCTCCTTGCTCTGTCGCTCCTTAGCAGTACAGAAAATCAGAGGTCTCAGGAACTGTCACCTCTCTGGAATCCACAGTGGAAAATGCCCTGGGGTCTCCAGCTCAAACTGGGGCAGCCAGCTTCCATGGCCTTACTGGAAGCCATGTGTTGAGCCTTGCATAAATTCTTCTGTAATTTATGCCTGGGCTTCTCTGCCAAAGAACCAGTGCTTTCGGTTCATGTTGGAGCAAAACAGAGAGTAATCAACTTGGCCACATAGATATAACCTATGTATCATGTACCACTTGATTATTAAATCCTAATCTGTGTGGCTAGTGCAATCCTTAAAATGGAGGAAGGCTTAGAGATGCTCTGCCTCCGCAAACCCAAGCAGCCTTGAGCAAGAGTTTAGCATAACAAAAGCTAATTATTAATAGCACTATAATACTTCTACAATGCACCCCTCAAAAATAAAATGCTGCTATTCTTCGCAGCTACAGTCACAGTGTCCTGTGCTCCATCAATAGCATTAAAATAGAGTTTGAACTGATATTTGAATATCTTAATAAATAAAACTGGTCTACCAAGAAAAATACAGCCAATACTACATGAAGTAGAATAAAGCAATTGTTAATTCTGTTTCTAGGGTTAAATAGGGTAAAGGGAATGCTTGCTGAATGGATCATAAAAAAATAAGTAGAGGATGCAATAAAACACTCTTCTCCAGGCCAAGTAAGACCAAGTTCCAACTAGCTCGTTATCCTGTCTCTGACATTAGCCAGCAGCAGATGCCTATGGAAAAACAATTATACTTCCTGGGTCTACTCTTCCAGGCCACTGAGATTTGCAGTTCAAGAACTTCCTGAACTAGACAATTCTTCCTTTTCAATAGCCTTTCTGAGTGGTTCATGGATTTTTTTTTCCAATTCTTTTTCAAGCCCATAGATACAAATGCCCTGTAGTAACTTTATACATTTCACGAGCAAGTAATTCTTCTTTGTTTTGGACTTGCCATATTTTAATTTCAGCTAATAGTCACTTCTCCTGAGAAAAGACAGTGCACAGTCATTCCATATTTAACTCTTCCATAACCTTGATAAATTCATAAACCACTGTGACATCCCCCTTCAGTTGTCCTTTTTGCTAGGCTGAAAGTCTTATGTTGCTTAATTGAGGATTATATTGAAACTATTTCATAATTTTGATTATCCTTGTTGCCTTCTCTGTATCTTTTTGATCTGAGGTAGGGAGGTGGCAAATTGGACTTAAAGTGTACACAGTGTTCAAGATATGGACACACTGTGAAATTAGAGGGGCATAACAATATTTTCTGGTTTGAGTTGACAGTTTCCTAAAATTGTTTATCTACACTTATCAACTATTTACAATTTGAAGATCTCATTCCTGAGTGATAGATTGTGTATGTTAAGTTAGGTTTTATAGATAATTAAAGCTGAGGTTACTTTTCCCTGTGGACATCACTTAACATTTATTTATATTTCATTTGATTTTTTTATTAACAAGTATCATATTCTGCAACTCTTCTCAGTCAGTCCTCATCTTTCTTGTCCTGCATAATTTTATAGTATTGGCAGACATCGCCATCTTACCCTTCACCTATTTTTCCATCTCATTTTTCACTATGTTGAAAAGCACAGACCTAGCACGCACTCTTGTAGGACTTCACTAGTAGCCTTCCTCAATTGAGAAAACTGACTGTATAATCTTACCATTTTTTCTCTACATTTTGAGCAACTATTCATCCATTCAGAGACCTTGTCTCTTACTCAATGGCAGCTTAGTCTGTCTTAGAGGTTCCTGGTAAGGACCACTGTGAAAAACCTTTTGGAATTTCAAGAAAACTTTGCCAGGTGGATTACCCTTGTTCTTGTGCCTGCTGACTTCTCCAGCAACCCATAGTCACTTTGTAAGATGTGACTTCTCTTTAAAAAAGCCACACTGCTTCTCCCTTCCCAATATATCATATTAATTCTTGTGTCTGAGAATTCTGTTCTTCTATTCTACTCTTATTTGCCCTGTTCAAATAGGAACAAGTCATTTCCTTGGCCCTTCTTGGGATATTTTCTTAAAAGATCAGGATCACTTTTGTGCCTTCCATTCCTCAGACACCAAAGCAGTTTAAAGCCAAAGCTTACATATAGTAAATTGCTTAGATACCTCATACTTAAATTGCTCTAAAATTATTTCATAAGTGGCAATTGATTTTTTGTGCTTCATTTTGTATCTTCTTTCCATTAACTCTTTTGTTGAACCTTCAATTTGAAGCAGATGCTCTGTTGTTAGAACTCCTTAGAAAGGATTCTGACATGGGATCCAAGTTTCTCCACAGTAAGCACTGAGACAAAAAATGCTTGTAGTTTCAGCTACATCTTCATCTTCCCTAAGTCTTTTTTTGCATACCCTGACCATCTAATGTCTCCAGAAACTCTCTGGCAGCCTCCTTGTTTTTAATATGTTTGAAAAAAGTTTTATGCCTTTCTGTCTTTTTCAAGTTTTTCCTTAATTCATGTTTTTCCATTCTGGCTGCCTTTTTCAGTTTCTTCCTTAAGAAGTTTCTTCATTCTAATGTAGTTCCCTTTTTCAAAATTAATGGACTTGTTGGCTTTGTTGTTCTGGCATTAGTTTTGAAATTAAGTACATTATGGCTACTCTCTTATTCTAAGCTTCCTGTGTGGATTGCAAACCAAAATGATTAAAAAAAATAAGCCTGCTATAGCCCTGCTTGCAATAACATTTACATTAATACCTTTTATTTTAGTGTAGGAAAAATGAAATGAACTCCTGATGTCCCCAGAAGTGAACACTCTGCCTTTAAAGAAATGGTAATAGATCATGGTACATGGCCATAATGAAAGCATCCTGGAATTTAAAATGTTTCTCCATCATCCCGGCTCTTGGGAAAGGCAGAAGCCAAAAATGAGCATGACCCAATGCACCTGACCTTAGCATCCACTGCAGCCTGAAGGCAGCTGAACAATTCCTGTGTATTGTTGAGCTGAGGACCAGTGTCAGGATCGGTTTGTAAATCACGGGCCGAGACGGACTACGTGGTTGCTCCCAGAGCAAGCACTGCAATATTGACTCACATGACAACACATTCACCTCTCTTCTTGCCCAGAGCTTCAGTTCTTTAAAACTTCCTCCAACTAGTATTACCTTGCTGCAGTATACTGACACAGCAAGGTCACTGTGGTTCCTGAAGAACAGTAACAGACAGGGCCCTTGCATAGAGCTATTTGCTGAGGTGATGGGACGTACATGGTGCATAAAAGACAAGTATTAACATGAAATAAAAGGTGGCATGTTAGGGCTGCATCAAATACATCGGGCCCTCCATAAGCACCTGATGGCAAGCCAAAGTTCTGCAGTCTGGATGTCAAGAGGGACCTTCAACCTAGACAGTGTGGATGTGGCCTTTGAGCCTCACAGATGTGGCTTTAGATTACCTGGAAAAAAAATGAAACCAAGATATAAGACAGATTACAACAGGCAACACTAAATACAAAAAGAAAATTTGGATAAAATTGCAAAAACATTACATAACATTGCAATAATGTTACACGGGACAGAGAGACTGAGACTGATTTTTATGCAAAATGGTGAGAGAAAAGTAAGGAGTACCACGGTACTCAGTAAATGACATAGTGATATCTTTTATTCCCTTAAAGGATAATGAAGAGTTTGAACACAGACATTTGGATAATGTGATACCTTTCAATGCTCTCTGCTAGCAAGTCGTTCCATGTTTAGGAGGACTGCCAAAGCACAGGTCAGAATTTAGTCAATCATTTAAAGTGTGTTTAATGTTTGGCTTAGAATTTGAAGGATCCCAGCTAGACCTGCAACAATAGGCTCTCAATGACTTATCGTTGTTGCTGTTACCTGCAGCGTTTGTAATCTCAATCAGCTCTTAATGCTTTTCTTGTAAGATTATGAAATAATTACAGGTAGCTCAGATTAGGAAGTGTGAATGTCACTTAAACCTCGTTTTGTTTCATATGCTTTCCAGCATTCTCTGTAGGCAGCACATGAACGTCCACAGAAAAATGGGAGCAGAGAAACAAACAATAATAACAAGCACTAATCAGAGTGTAATAGTCTTTTGAGTTGCACTTATGTTAAAAGGTAATCACTGATATTCACACAGCCCTGAATAAGTAGCAATCCATATAGACTTCATAGTTACCAAAAAAAATAAAGAATTTGATTTCTTAAAGAACATCAGTAACAAAATATGAAGAAAACATAGTTTTATACTTCTGTTGCTGGCTTTCAGGAGATTGCATTTCCTCAGTTATGGCATAAACCCCTGGGTAAGCTTATGCAAATCTTGTATCTGTTCTATATTAACACTATGCTTGAACACACATCTGTTCAGTTGTGATATTGCAGCAGATTGGTGTCCACTAGTTCAGACTTGAGCATTTCTAGGCATACTTGAAAGCAGTCGTCAGATAGGTACCTAAGTAACTCAGCTGGTAGAAACTTCTTTTAAAAAGATGCCATGGTTAGATGGCAGATGATGGTATGGTTTCACAACAAAGGGTCAAGAGGCAACAGTAATGTAAGGACTTCCAGTCCCTGTCTCCCCTGTTCCAGAAGCAGTGGGAACATGCCCCAAGGACTGGAGAGCTGTTATTGCAGTGACCTCCATATGGTGAGCCTGTGACCTGAGAGGGTTTTCAACTCATCCGCTTAGAGACCAAGTTAGTCATCTGAATCTGTGGATCCAACTATTAGCCTTTCTTTCTCACACCTTTCTCATTTTCGAAGTACAGTAATAAAATCTATCTCACCATTGTATGCAAACACTAATTCCCAATGTACATAAAGTACTTTGAGATCCTTGAAGAAAAGGTATTGTTGAGTAGTTTATTTCTGTATCAAACACAAGAAAGATAATATTCTTCTGAGCACTATTAAAATTTCTTCACTTCATTGAGAAGGCTGAATAAAATAAAGCATGAAGAGCAGAAAACTCAGCACTAATTCCAAAAATGCATAAACACTATTTTTCACATGACCAATATAGAAAGCAAATAAATTTCAATATCCTACTTTATGTTTTATATACATATACACTAAAAATGTACACATTATATGCATGCATATGCATGAAGCCTGTGCCCTAGACACCTGAAAGATTTTTATCTGCTTGAAAAAAATTGTATCTGCAATATGATACTGAATGAATATATTTCTCACAGTTTTCTCTATTTGTTTGATTAAAATTTAAAAAATATATATTTGGGGTTTAATATATAATAATTATGAATGTATGAAAGACAAATATACCCAGCAAATTGTTTATATCTTTATCATGTTGTATCACATTATCTTTGCAATCATAAATATGGTAATCAAGAAATGTGGACTTTAAAATGAACAATATGCTAGCATGTGAAGAAGTAGTACAGTTGTTCTTCATGATAACAACCTGTTAGTGATATGAGATTTTTTTATATACACAGATATGATCTTTAAAATGGCCTCTATCAGCTTTAAAAATGGACAATATCATGAAACTTGTTAAAGCCAAGGTGAATTGTGGCACAATACCCAAATGCAGAAAAAGACAATCACATCTTTCGACATTTCTACAGTTGATGGCATTGAAATGTCAGCAAAGCTCAAAGCAAAAGTACACAATAAATTGGATATTACACCACATGTTTGATTAAGCCCAAGGGTGAAATTGTAGCCTGCAATTTTATTCTGAGTCAGTAGATTTCTGACACATTTTGATTTTTAACAAAGGGAAATTCAGTCTTAAGGCTTCACAGATTTCAGCAGCACTGTCATTGTTTTATTCAGACTCTCCTAGAAATTGGTCTTACAAACCCAGTGGACACAAATACATTAATCAATTATATTACTGTAAAAACTGTTCCCAAAGAATTGTGTCAAATAGCAAGTCTATGACTATATTCAAAACACAGACTATTAATTAATGGCAAAAATAGTGGCAAAAATGTTGTAATTTTCATCAAAAATTATTGTTACTGTTTTCTACTTCAGGTTTTAAAAATATTAAAAATATTTTTATGCATGTTGCTGGAGTTGCTCATGTTTAAAATGCAAGAGCATTGACTATTAAATCTCAAGGAATTTCTGACCATACTTATTTCCACAAATCCATTTATACTCCTAAAAAACACAGGATATGTGTTTTATGTTTTATAATGATAGTTTAAAAAAAGTCTGCCTCAGGATGAAGACACAGTGAAACTGTATCAGTTATTGTGACAGGTGTCTGAGAAGAAACACTTGACTACAGATGAAAGAAATACAAATGGTGAAATCCACTCAGGTTTATGACCATTAAGGATGGTAATTAACCGACACATATTCAAACACCTTTTAAGAAATAGCCAATTCAAAAATCCTATGTTGTTTCTGTTATTTCCTAATTTTGATCACAGCGCGGGATCACTCAGAAGTGGTGCTGTCAAAGCGGCAGTCAAGGACTGAAGTAATTGGAACTGTTAGGTGGAAAGACAAGCTCCATATAGGAATTTCCTGCTATTCCAGTAGCTGTGACAGAAAAGCTCTGAGAAATGCTGGTAGAGATTTAGAATGATGAATAGCTGCTACAGTTAGTGAGAAATCTTGGAAGTTCAGTTTTGTTTTATTTGCTGAGATACTACCAAAGAGGGCTTGAAGCTTGTGACTTGTAAAATGTGACTCCAGAATGACCTCTGACAGCTGGGGTTGCTGTGGATGTTATGCTTCTATTTATCTGTGAATATTGTCAGGTCCTTTGTCTCATTTCTCGAAATAAAAGCACAACCTTTGTTCCACTGTTTGTCATTATTTATATACTGCAAGGTCAATTCTTTCATTTTGAGCCCTCCTAATTTTCCTGACATTATTTCTTGGGGTTGTCTTTTCTACCATTCTTGATAATTATCCCTATATTCCATTCTGCAGTTTTCAGAGATAAACTAATAAGGCTATGTCCACGTAATGGACTTCAAAGTAAATTGTTGCAATGTTGAACCTAATTACTCTGCTGCTCAGTGGAATCTGTAACTCTGCAACAGACAGACAGGCTCCTGCTGCCTTGAAGGGGGAGAGTTAGGCTTTTAAGAGAAACAGCCACTGAAGCCAGGGAACTGACACAAAGTAGGAAATGTGAAGAATGACATCTATCAGCACGCCCAGGCAGACAGCCACCCATCCCCTGGCTGGACATTGGCTCTTACCTCTGCTGAGAGCCTCAGATGTGAACTCATTAACACAGGTTAATCCTCACCACCACAGCACAGAGCCTGGAGTACTTATATACCACAAGTAGATAGGGAGTATATTACACCCAGTAGATCCAGATGGAGCACTTGCCTGGGATGTGGGAGACCTGCATTCAAATCTCACCTCTGAGGATGTAAACTCTTCAGTCTCTCCACTCTTTGGAAAGTGCTCCCTGTAGTGCAGGGGGTGGAACAACTGTGAGCAAAACCAGCCTTCTCGTACGTCTCTTTCATGCACGGAATTGTGTGATTTGAGCAGATCTACATGATTAGATGCAAGAGGTAAAAAGACAAATACTTAATCTGTGAAATCTTCAGGTATTCAACTGTTGGTCTGTTTGGCACCACCAGGACCATAGTTGTGGTAAAAAAAAGGGATGTCAGGTACTTTACAGATAGCATCTTAGACACCCACAACAGCAGGTGAGCAATGGTTTCAAAGATCCAAATTTTGACCTGGAAACATTAGGCATCTGTAAGTTAATTGAAGGGAAGAGGCCTTCACATGATTTCACCCAAGTGGATCTAATTGCAGTACCAGGCCCTAATGGCTTGTCTGGAGAGCATCTTCTGGAAGCATTAAAGCTTAAAATTGATGAAAAATCTGTTGTTCTGCTAGACACTCTAGATATAAAACCAACACCCAGTGTAAGTGCTAACATAATTTTATTTTTTATATGAAGTTCCAAGATAGCTACAAAACATTGCATGAAGCAGGCAAAATAAAAGCAATAATCTTCAAAGCCTAAACCACATCCTTTTCCTTCCTGGCATAAGTACTATACTGCAAGCTAAAAGAAGATAACTTCTTACTGAATGAAACAGCTTTCACAGACACTGGAGCTAAACTGCTTTCCTCTTGTCTCCTAAAGTCTCTTTAAAAACCAGGAATAAACTAATCTGGAGAAGTGGGGGAGAGGGTCTCAAGGAAAGCTAATACACAGGAAAGAAACACATTACATGGACAATATGAATTTATTGGTATATTTGAATGTGAAGTTCTCTCATAACTTGTTTGTAAGAATTAGTACAGTTGAACACTTCTAAAAGGAAAAGTTCCCTTCAAAGTTATAAATGCAAATATATACAGTTGATAAAGTTAATTGTCAAATATGTAGGCTCTCACTTTTTCTCTCAATTATAAAATGCAGAATCCCCCCAAAATATACACTTTTCACGAAACAGTCATGAATTTGTGGACATCTAAAAATACTTTACTTGTATTCTCTTGTAATATGCATATTCTTTTCTCTATACAACTTCTCTTTTGCAATCCTACTTTTGAGTACCTTTTCCTGTTGCTTTATATAAACTAACTTTTAGAAGACTACAGAAAGCCTCAAAAAATATCTACTCAATATATCACAAAGAAAAATATGAAATTATTACCTATTTTTATTTATTTATAATTATTATCTTGGCTTAATTTACCAAATTATAGTGGGTGCTGTGCTATACAACCAAGGGAAAAACCTTCACTGTTGCCCATCATTAATGCCACAACCAACTCACCTGATGTAAGAAAAAATAGTTACAAGGATTAATTCAGTCCCTCTTCCCCAGCCCCAGCTTATCTGACTAAAAATCCTTTCTAAATTTGGGATGTGATAAATAATGAGAAGATATGAATTGAACAGTCGGCTTAGTGCTACCTCCAGGACACTTTCACTACGGCAATGTTCAGTTACTTATCAAAACACCAAATAAACAGTTGAGGACAGAAAACATTTGAATACAAGCCTGATGCCACTCTTCAAACTATTAGCTCGGGCCCTGGAGATAACCTCCCAGTGTTAGCACTGCTTTCTTTGAGACCCATGTCCTCACTCCTCCAATGCTACCAAACTGACCCAGCATTTTCTCTTGAGTACGCTGAAATCATACACAGCAATCCCTTTCCAACCTTGGAAGAGTTACTCTTATTAGGAACAAAGGTCTTACTTTGAGCTAGAGCAATATTTTCACATAGCCTGTACATTGCATAGTATTTGCTGCACAGTAATCTGTGAGCTGTACATTTGACTGTGTTTGCCCAATCTGACTGACTATTTAGGATTAAAACAATGCTGTGATCAAATATTCTCATCTTTTTTCTCTACTCTCAGATCCACTGGAGAAGCATTTTGGAGAGAAAGAGCCACAAAAACACCCTGGTACTCTTTTTAAGGTAAATCCTCTTTGGCCAGTGGAAGAACAATAGGCAGCTTTCCATTACATTCATATAATGGCTGTAAGTTATTAAAAAAGCTCTAAGGCATCCAAGTCCCAGGAGATGTGCCAATTTAAGGGAATATCATTTATATTATGCCTATTTAAAATATGTTCAAAAACATTAAAGTTGAATAACCAATGCTTTAGACAGGATTCAGATATTAGGGACTGCTAGATGAAAGGCCATCTACCCAAATTTCATGTGTATCTGAATATCCTTGGTTACTTGATTGCGCATTGTTTTCCATTTCACAGATCATCAGCAGGACTTTAGGTAAAGCCTTTAGACCACCAAAAAAAGAAGACTTTATAAAGGTAAAAACTCTCCTTGCCAGTTGTAAGGCAAACTATGGAACAAGAGTGAAATGCTGGTCAATTCTAATCTGTCTTTCAGGAAGGGGATGATCTATTGTCCACAGCCATTATTAGCTAATAAAGCCAACCACACTGATTTGGCACATTCATCCTGAAATGCATTATGGCAAGAGCCCTTTAGGCCTTGGCTCTTTCGTATTAGAAATCAGAAGTCTACTCCCTTTGCTAGATTCCAACTAGAATGATACTAGCTGTCTCAGATCCATGAAAGCTTATTTCATCCGCACCTTTGTGATTTTGATGATCAAATATTCAGTCAGATATTCAGATGTGCTCACTCCTGCCATTTCTTGTCCTCTTTGACCATAAGGACTATGGACAACCCAAAAACCTTCTTCCAGGTTTAAAGGAAAGATAGAGCCCTAGACATTCTTCAATTACTTTTCATTTTCTTCAAACAATTCTCTGGTTTTTTTTTCCCTTTCTCAGAGAAAAGGAAATTCACATGTAGATAATTCTGAAGGATACAAAATATTGTCTGAGGGATACAAATATTGGCACAGAATATATATGAACTTTCCACACAGAAGTTACTTAACAATTTTGTTAGATTTTCCCCAAATCATGCTTGGGCTGTAAATAGACTCAAAATCAAAAGGGAAATATTTAGAGAGACACAGGAGTCATTAATTTGGTGATTTTTAATTAATATATATCACCAAGTATCATTATCACTTAATGGCTTTATACTGTGGTCCTGTAATCGGTCACTACAGAATACTGACAAGCCCGTGACCATAGACACATCTATGTCATTTCCAAAAGTAGGCAGATGCCATACATCTTTATGTGACTGTATAGACCACACAGTGTGAAAATGAGAAGAGCCTTTAAAATATGCTACTGTACATTTTCTCAGGTTGTGAAAAAGTGAAGGGAAATGAAATATTCATATGATATGAAGCTTCTTAGGTTGGAAATAGGGTTTCTCATGCCAAAGGAAGCAAGCACCTTCTATAGAATATTTTGCTTGCCAGAAGTATGGAATAAGCATTACCTGACATTTTAAATCACTCTTTTATTTGATTTCTTACCAGACTGAAGTGAAATGTGAACTGTAGCTTTAAGGACTCTCCCAGACTTAATAAGCTCTAGGTGTACTCCAACCAGCCAATTGCTTCAGGAGAGAGCTAAGAGAATATTGTTCCAAGAGGCTGTTATTTCTGCAAAGACACCAAGTTCAGAGTTTGCTGCCTCAGTGAGTTCCTATGGTGAAAGTTATTCACGTGCATGAACTCTCAAGCTTGAAGGAAACAGCTTTTATGAAAAAGCTCTTTGTGGAAGGATGAATGCACTGAAGATTCTCTACAGAAGGCTAGTTGAATTACACACATCTTAAACACTGTATAGAACTAAACGTCTCTGAGTTTTATGGAAATGGGCCCAAAGTGTGAAGCTGGGCTTGTGATCCAGGTTTCCTCCTACCAGAGGAGGCTAGATTACGTTTCTCACTCAAGGATCCCCTTCAATTACATTAGCAATAAACTCTAGATGGATCTTTTGACTACCGGACTGAAATCTCTTGGGGTAACTAACTTTCTTCTGAGAAAAATAAAACGCTCCTTAGTAACAATTCTGCAGTTCTATCATGTTCTCACACAGTTTCTGCTTTTCCAACTTGCACAGCTGAAAATACATTGTTTTCATTTATGGTAATTAATAATAATGAAATGTGCAGGAAGAAAAAATCTTAAAGATCTATTCCTTTCTTTCCAGACTGCACATTATTAGGTCTTGATAACTAGCAACTTACTACTGCCAAGAGATACTGTAGGAACCCCTTAGTCATGCTCCTTTTGCAATTTTATGTAGCTATCCTGTTAAAATTGGAGGGGGGGGGGGTTAATATAAACCGATACCTTTGGAAAGTGCTTCCCTCCAGGGAAACAACTTTTTAGTATATCACAATTAATTATGAAACATACATATCATATTGATTTGCAAAGAAGAGCTACCTCGTGACTGAGATACTATACTACAATTTCTAAGATCCAGGCTTGGTTCCTCTCTTTCAATTTTCTTGTGTGGCCCTGGATAAGTCATTAAATTTTTCATTCTAATCTTGTTCTTGGAAGAAACTTCTATTGGTATTGAATTTTTCCAAAAACTCAGTCTGCATGGGAAATTTCAGAGCAGATGTTTCAGGCTTGGCAAAATTACCAGTAATGAAAACAGGATTTTATATTGGGAAGTGTTAAACAATTTTAATGATTGATAAGCCCTCTCTATCAGAATGTAAACAGGTTGTACATGAAAAACTGAGAGTCCTGCTCCTTTTCTTTCTAAAAATAATTAACCTATTTTTTTACATCCCACATACTTATCTTAGCCTACTATCTTTATTTTTTCTGGACTCACTTCTTTACTTATAATTTCAAGATCTCTAATACTTTCAGAAGACATGAAAATGTGATCTTAAAATCTGGTGTGACTCAAGTACTATAATATTTGTGTCATTTTCTTCTTATTTAAACTTTCTAAAGACCTTTTCCAGGCACAAGGTGAAAAATTTCAAAGAAACAGTATCTCCATATCTAGCTACACTTCAACTCAATTTCTTCACACTTCTTGTCATCTAAACTTAAACATTTCTGTCCTAATAATGTAACTGTGTTTCTGGATTATTATATATACGGCCCTTCTACACCTTTCCTTTCCTCAGCTTTCGACATTACTTGAATTTCCATCAAGTCAGAAATCTGTTCATAATTCCAGGAAGGTATAAACAATCTCTTGTTTTTTCTGGCAGTCTTTCTCAGGGGTTATTCATTGTTTGCAGGAGGTTGGTGGCTGAAACATTATTTCTAAATCCAGGCTACTCTTGAGTGTGATTAGCGTGTCATTAAATATTTTTTAATGTACATAAAGTGCTGGCTATAAAACCTAACCATTTGGCATTGCTATGTTCTGGTGGTTGGTGAGACAGTAAAAGAATACATTCAACTCATTTGGTCCCTAAAAGAACAGTAATAATCCAACAGAAGCCCAGAATTTGTTGGCCAAAGAAGGAGCATTTTATGCTGCTGAATATCATTTTTAAATCTTCATTATCATGCAATCTAAATATACCTGCATCTTGGAAGTCCTCAGTATCAAGATACCTGAGACACATACTGTGTAGGATCACTGGTTTAATACGGCACACCCTGCACTCAAGATGATACTACAGTTAAGAACCTGGAACACACTGGATTTCCAGTAAATTTATAAGAACCCTCATTCTTTGCTTATTTAGTTTAACAACTAGTAAAATACAAATATAGTCAAGATGCAGGCACAGTGCAGATGACAAGGAGGTGTGTGTGGTTGGAGGGGACACATTGGGATATCACAGCAACACAGCCATGCCACTGTACATGATCCAGGGTACACACCTTACCAAAGCGCACTAAAGATGGAGAGAGGGCTACAGCCACCTTACACTCTCCACCTTCAATATATTCACCTTAAATATGTTATGGGGCCTCATCTGCCTTAAACATCATCTTTTTTGTTTTGTACTTGAAAAAAATATTTTAGATGCTTCCTCCAAAGCAGCTATAAGAAAGTCAATTAATGTCATACTATAAAAAATGAAGAAACTCACAAAAACCACATTCCTACCAGTTTTCCATCACACTCTTCCCTAGAACTTATATAAAGGTCTGGGTCTTCTTGTGTTTCCTGTAAATTAGTCTATACGAACTATTTCCGATCAAGGCAACAGACCAGTTTGAAGAACTGAAGACCTACTTTGGAGAACACAGAGTAACAGATACCTTGTCTGTACAAAGAAACTTTAGTTTAAACATCCCTTCAGATTGCAGTTTTTGGTACTGCATTTCACAGAGGGACAAAATACTGACAATTAAGCAGTTTTCAGACTGTTTAGGGTTGCATAACTCAAAGCTGTAAATTTTACCCAGGACCAAATAGGAACCACAGACCATTTCATCTCCTACTTTACTTAACAGCTTGATTTAAAGTGTAACTCCACAAAGAGATTCTGCAATGTTCAGGTGCTGAGTCAATGGAAGTATGGGTTTCGGTAACATCTGAAACAAAACAAGACATGTTGCCTTTCCAGGTACTCAACAAAGCTGCATTAACCCAACTCATGGACAACCATCCTGGCACTTTTAATTTAAATGACAAGTAGTGTGCCCTTTCTCTCTTCCTTATACCCTCACATTACGACAGGAGGTTGAAATCTTAAGATGCAGTAGCTCTGTCCTCGTCATAGGATTCCTTAGTATGTCTAAAATTATGCCAGCTCAAATTAGTCATGAAGCCATGAATGTGCCACCCAGGAGACTTTTTTTTTTTTTTAGATAGTCATCTTGTTTTACTAAGATATTTTAAGCCCTCCAGCAAATTATTCAAAATCTCATTGCCTTTCCACTCTGCCTAGGCTCTATTTAAATGTGAATAACCGAACTGAGGCAAAACGGTGTGCCCAGTGGAGTCAGGCTATGAGTTCTAGCAACAGCACTGACCAGATGTGTTACAGGGATTTTACAATATAATGTTTGAAACATGCGTTACTACTCAACCTGCTCTGTCAGTGCTTGAATCCTGCTGAACAGTGTCTGCTCCAATCATGAATCTTTTTCCTACATGTCCCGTAGTGGGGAACGGCAAGGAAAAGAACACTGTCTGTGATGCTAATGCTATTGCACATATAATAAAGGACAGCCTGCTTGCCAAGTTGGATGGGTAAGAGCCTTTGCACAGCACATGAGGCAGGCTCAGAAAGTGCTTTACAGTAGTAAAATTTGTGATTTTCTCATTTCCATCCATGAAAGTGGCTAGTAACACTTAGGGATTCCCTGTGGGTTACCAGGTGGTGTGAATGAAAATCTGGCCTGACACAAAGCAATAATTTTTGGGGGTGAGGTGGTTCATAGGTAAATTTCTTAGCATTCATTAAGGGTCATTTTGTTCTTTAATTCCAGGGCCCACATTATAAAAATAAAGGTTTCATTAATGCATTGGAAGTGTAGAGTTATCCTTCCAAATAAACAACAAAAACTATTTTCTGTGACAGAAATCATATCCTAAAACCCAGTGCAAAAAGGCAAATTCAATGCTTGCATTTGTTCCTTTTTTTTTTTTTTTTTTTTTTTTTTGATGTAGAAGGTACACTGAAAAGATGCATCTTCCAGTCCCAAACCTGACTGTTGTCCAGTTTACAGGTCTGATGACTAACTGTCTATTCTAATACCAGTTCCATCGTTATCCAATTAGGTAGAGCTGGGAAACACACATCAAACATTCACATCCACATCTGTATGTGACAGACAGAACTTCTGATAGTCAGTGAAGCACACGGAAAGTGGCTGATTAAATTCTTCCATCTGAATTTGTAGGCTGAAAATCTGATCTCAAGTTTTTCCACTCTTTCTGAAATCTGACAGTTCGACATCCACCTCCCCAACTTCAACTGATTCTTAATGTGATTAAGAATGACATGAGGCTGCATTTTTACTCGATGAAATGTGCACTGTAATTTGTTCTAAATGTTAAAGGAGGAAGATTAGTTAGATTTCTATATTAATAACCACTCAAACTAAGCAAAAAATCAGGACTTCTGTCTATTTAGACTTAGTTAAACTATGGAGGGATTTTTTTCCTATAATAAAAGCATTATAATTAATCTTTCTTTTAACAAAAGTTAAATTAATAAGCATAATTAATATACATCATCTTTCACGTGTCTTGTTATGAGAATGTACACCCCTATCCTCTTATTGTTTTTGTTGAAGAAAACTGAGGAAGCCTTTAAGAGGATTAATACATGCAATGTGCTTTTAAATGATAAAAAACAACATTTGAAACATTTCTGAGCAGAAAGTACTTAATAAAATCTATTAGTAGTAGTCACAAAATATTCAAAAAGTCAACTTGTAAAGCATTTACTTATATTTCCTATGTGCAAATCGTTTTGTATGGACTACAAGGATCAGCGAATGAAGTGTCAGCAAATAACTTCTGAAATACAAGATACCCTTGTAGTTAAATATTTCATTTCTGCATGAGTGGTCATGAACATCTATGGATTTACCAGCCTTTTGTAGCCTATATAGCAGGAAAATATGAGAATACCTTCTACAAGTGAAATTGAATTTTAAGATATTCAGATAAAGTGGGTCAGAATAGTATGGAATTATCAACAAACTTAAAACACTTCATGTCAATTTTTATTACATTCAGTAGAACAGAGCTCTCAAAAATGATATAATCTAACCTTTTCAATAATAAAAAAAGAATACTTCTTCTTTAAAAATCTGATCTCACAAGTATTTTTCTTGAGGGAAATACAGCTCATCTCAGAAATATCCCTCTCTTCCTTTCACTGTCATTTATCATTGAATTCAACTGAATCTCTTTTACTGAGACTTTATAATTTCATCTTTAATAGCCCCCACTAATCTCCCTCATGGTGGCCTTCAGCCAACAAATGTTCTTTACATTACAATACCCTCATTTATTCAATTCCCAAGAAACAGATCTGTGAAAGGGTTAACCATTTGATTGTCAAAAGCTTTGGGTTCTGCTGAGCTACTAAATTTCATGTGCACTTATTACCTAGGTTAGGTTCAAGCCATTGCTGGGCTGGCGCAGCATTTGCCTAACAGGGATAGACCCCTGTGGGGAAAACTAGACAATTAGATGATACTCTGCACACCTAGCATTTACTTAGCCTAAGCCACACTGGTATAAACTGAAAGGTAAACCATCTTTCTCTGATTACTCACTGGGAGTGCAGGTTCCACAATAAGCAGTTGCAACTAAATCTAAATTAGAGGAAGGAAATTAGTCATGATCTCTGCCATCTTTACCAGAGTCCAGCTCCTGCTGCCCCTCCATGAGATACTAAAATAACATTGCACTTTGTTTCAGAAAGGGGGTGGGGAGGAATCATTTCCAGTTTAAATGGGTAATATGAAAATACTTATTTTTCCAGCATTTTTTTTTTTTGTCAGAAGGAAATTGCCTACCAAACAAACAAACTCAATATCACAGGGTGTGAAGTGGCAATGGGAATGTGTTCAACTCTTGCTCAAGTGTCCCAATAATTGATGTATTTATGTGACAGTTATTAGGTGAAACTTAAAGGTCTCTCTATGAAGTGACCTGCATTTCATATAAATAATTAAGCATTCTTTGGAACAGGCACTTGGATATAAGTTTCCTGTGTCCCTGAAGAATGTCCTTCCTTCCCCCCCCCCCCCATCCTTTCTCCTGATTCACATTCAGTTATTTAATACAGCATGTAATAGCTTTAACAGGATATACCGAAGGAGCTCTACCTCCTTTCTGAGTAGTCCAGTGATTAGGACCTTCCGACATTAGATGTGGAGGATTTGGCTTCAAATCCCCGTTTCAAGTTATGCTAATTACAGGATCCTAAGGAGGTCATGCACTGGATATTGAGACATATACCGAGTCAGTGTCTCTTTTCAGCTACTTTCTGGTACACATTCAATTCCTGTAAGGCCTGAGAACACCTTTGAGATCTGAGCCAATTCCTCATACTCAAGCCAGAAAATTTTGTTGGTATTTAGGTGGGTGGCAAACTTCTGGACTCAGGAGCTTCAGCACTCTGGGCACTGGCTCAAACTTAGATGCTTGCACAGCTAGGGGAGAGCTAGCAGGGGACTAAGGATCCACATAGTGCAAAATGTTTCTGTAAGAAGTGGATTCAAGTAGGCAGGTGCCTCACTCTCCCTATTTCTTTCATTCAAAGACAGGTCTTCATAATTGGCCACCCACAGCCAAATGAAAAAAATAGGTGTTACTTTTATCTTCATGAAGAAACAGTCAGAAAAATCTTCTTAACCCCTTTGCAAAGTCTCTTTACTGAGTTTCTGATGATCTGGTCACTTTAAAATAGAAAAAAAGCATCCTGTGCTTTATTTGCCAGTCTATATCACAGTATTATGAAAACCTGAGTACACTGTCTAATTTTACTAGAACAGAAGAAATAATTGAGTTACTTGGAAATACAAGGGATAAAGTTCAGGCATTATTACACCCCATTCTGTGGTATGGTCCACCCACTCATTCAGTGAAAATGAAGCAGAAAAAAACAGAGGAAAGGGATAAAATTCCCTTTCTTCTACCAAAAGAGACTGGATAAATTCTGGGTATAAAGAAAACTACTGCTTGTGATACCAAATGGCAGATAAAGGTTGTTTGATTGCAAGAAAAAGGGACTAACAGCTTTTCCAATCTTAAAAATGATCCTATTAGAGACAAATGAAGGAGTTCTAATCATCATTGAAACAACTCTTTTTGATTAAGTCAGACAGAAGAATCATTTAAGATATAGGACACAATCAACCATGTTCAGATTTGAAGAGAGTATGTAACTGACATAGCACAGAACAAAAGAAAGACATTCAAATAATTTTATTTATGAAATATACCTTACTTATAAAGTGCACATTCATATGAAACCATGGCATAATAATAATTGATATTTAGGCCAAGATGGGTAGGAATTAAGATCTTTATAATATAGATGGTGGGTGAAGTAAGACAGAGTGTAGGGAAATGATCTACTTAAAGTCATACAGAGAGCTGTTGAAAATAACAGGAAGAAGCACCAGATGTACTGTTTCTGAAATCTCTGCTATAATCATTAGATCAGTAATTCCCAGTCTGGCAGCCTGTAAGATCTTCTGGTATGCTTCATGCCAGCATATATAAAAAAGTTAAAATCGAAGCCAACAGCAGAATGTTGCCCATAGCACATTACTTGCTTACTATCTGGCCTATGAACTAGAGACAACTCAGGGCCACTGTCTGAATTAACTAAATTAGTTTTACGTAAGATGCATTACGTGTACAGTCATGTTTTGTCCAGTCTCTAAGCCTGCCTTTTTTGACTTACTAGGGGAAAAAGAAATGGCATAAAACATTTTGCCAGCAAAGACACAAATAAGAAGATAACTGCAGCCAGTGTATTCCCCACCGGCACCAGAGAAGCAGAAGAAAGCAGCTGTGATCATGTGCACGTGCACAGCAGTGGTAAGAGATGGCAGCGCTGATGAGCTACAGTTTAAACACAGTCCTGGAGCAGACACTGTGCCTGTTTCAGCAACAGAGAATCCTGAGAAAGCTGACATATAACAAGCAAGTTACTCATAAAGGTTGTCAAATAAATATTTGCCAAATATAGGTTGTATTGAGGTAAATATGGTTGACCACTGCACACTCCAAATGCTGTTTGCCACCACCTAAACTTACTTTTCTCAGCCTGGACTGACCGCATGATACTCACTCTTCTCATTTAGTGCAGTACCACTGCGTTAACACAGCTAACACGTTACAGGCTTTTCCTTAAGAAATAACAACTTTCCACAACTGATTGTTGTGGTCAGTCCAGAAATATCAAGCAGAATTAATTGCAAAAGAGTACTCAAGTACTCAAAAGAGTACTCAAGAGTGCTCAAGAGATGTAGAAGTGAGTCTTACTTTCAAGCTCTTCATTGACCATTCTCAATATATATGGAAAGTCCCATATCACAATATCTTTGCTTTATAGATTTTCATCTGTCCTAGCTGGAAATCATGGGTAATGAACCCTCTAGTGTTCTTTCCATCACAAGTGTGCATATTTCTTTTATTTTTGCTATTTAAAAATGAATCTGAATTATAAGTTGTGAGAGCAGCTGAGAGTAACAAAACATATTAGGAAAACAGACAGACTTTTGGCTTGCTTTTGACCAGAAATACGAGAGGGAAAAAGTTAAACTTAGAGACAACATTTTTTCAACTGTTTAGTACGGAGAAGTTTAAAAAAACCAACCAAACAAGGCAATATATGTTAATTTCCTATATAAAGGTAATTGCTTTTTAAAAATAACACAAGCTTTAAACAATGCACATTATCCTCAAACTTAATCTCATGCAGTATATTTTTTTCTTTGGAGAGTATTTGCCAAGAAACATTCAGAACCAGCCTTGATGGTTTCACTATATTCATAAAAATTGCAAATGTAAGTATCTTTTGGCATCTTAGTACTCACTGAGATCTGTTGAAGACAAAATCAGTGATTTTTATGTTAAGCATTTCCTGTCATTTTCTTGCAGTTCTTCAGGCCTGTACTGGATTTGAATCTCTCCATGTTTCTCCACCTAATTTATGGTGTAATAGAAAGGGTTGTAATCAGATTGGTTGGCTTTTAGGCCAGAAAACATTAGTAAATACAGTCTCCTTGAATTCTAATTAGTATATTTCAGAAACTTCCTGGATTTGATGCAATGTAATTTTTTTAATAAATGTAGGTCATCAGCAGCATTCACTGATAGCACTGGCACAAAATATATCCTGTAACTTGGACATTCATGTCTGTATTTTTGTCGGCCTTGTCACGTTTCCTTGATGAGGAACTACAATGCCAATTACTTGTATTTTTTGAACTGCTATTAAAAGTGCTTTTTGTCTTGCTACTTGCTCAGCTATCTTTTTGTTTATTTATTACAGAGCCTGAGCGTAGCTTCTGTAAAGGTAAAGGTAAGGAATAGTAATTTCAGTCTTGCATCCCTTGCCAACATTTTAGTGGTTGGCTTCAGCTGAACTGCTAAATTGCTTTACAAAAGGTTATGGGAATCATTCCACCAATAAGGACTTCTGTACCACCCGTGCTGTATCTTGAATGACCAGATACTTGCGGAAGCACTTAGGGCCAAAATGTTTTCTCAGAATATAGAAAGGCTTTGAAGAGCAAGGGTCCGCCTTCTCCATCTAGTATCATACCCAACATCCACTTACCCCTATGTGCTTTGTGTGAAGTCCAGAGACATGGCATAGTCACAGTACTCCTTCAGCTCCTTTTTTCTCTCTTACTATTTGTGCCAAAGCGGGGGTTCAGCTATGTGAGAGGTTCAGCTTCTCCTGCCGTTCTACCTAAAAATTTTCCTTGGCTGTAAAAACTTTGTCATTAATAAGGCTACTGTATGCCTGGATTTCCCTGGTCTTGGTGCGTTTCCCACTAGAAGTTTTACTTGGGCAGGATTCATCCTACTTCATCCAAGATTACAGATGCTTGGAAATATCAAACAGGTTGAAAGGTCTTGGAGAATCCTAAGTGCCTAACAAAAGCACACAGATCAACACCCGCATACAGAGGAGAAAATTAGACTCACTGCACATAAGATAACTTGATCATGGGCCCATTCTTCTGTGAAAAAATCCCCCCAGAAAGATGGCATGCCTATACCTTAATGTCCAAAAATTGCCCCAAATGACTGCTCTGAAACTGACATCATCTAGCTTTTTTTCCCTCTTATTTGACAGATACAACATTTATTTGCCTCTGCAAGTTTACGCACATTACCCTGCCAACATGCCTTAAATCTCAATTGAAAACAGACTTATTTTGCCTCTAAGTTCATTCATTTTTATATCTTTCCACCAACACTGCCAGTACAGGTAGTGATCAGAAATGCCTGTAATTGCATGGTTTACATGATGTGGACACAAACATAGGAAGAAAATGATACCAAAGAATGATGTTCATTTCATATAGTCTTTCCTTTAAGATAAACACAGTATAAACCATTCTCAGTTTCTGAATCATACTTTCCCTTTGTCAATAGAGATTTTATATTAGACAAAAGACAGTAATAATGAAGAACCCTGAGATAAACGTACTTACCCCTTATACTTGTTCTGCCCTCCAAATACTAATGCAATATTAACAGGTAATTGAAATTATCTAAGTTAAAATGGATTTCCAATTATCTGAAAATAGCTTGAGACTGCCAGTAGGTTTGTTTTCCCCATTTACATAGAAAATTATACTTTTACCTACATAAAATACTGCAGTTACAACACAAGAAGTGACTTCTATACATTCCAAACTTTCTGGTAAGTGAATATTACATACAAAGACTACTCCCTTTTCATGTTTTAAACTATCCACATTTTGAGCCCATTCTGTTTTCTTATATCAGCAACTATTTCAGTGCTGCAAGCTTTTTAAAATTGGCACTGAAAGAATACAAGCAGGTGGAAGATGAATATTGTCAATACTTCTAAAAACAGTTAGTAGATTTAATATTAGTATATATAGTAGTAGAGAGAAAAAGGATAACCAACACGAAGTCTTCGTTGAATTTCTACCTGTTTTACTTTGCTTTAGTATGTTTAAAGACAGAAGGCCAGATCTAAAAAAGGGCTGCAAACATACCAGAAGTGCACAAAAACTGTCTTGATGTGAATGTCCTTGTTCGAGTTACCTGTCTATCTAATTTTTGCACTTTAAAAATAGATATATCTATCTACAGCCTTACAGATAATAAAAGATGTGGCTTGGTCATTTACTTTCAGGCACCTGAAATATACAGCAAAATAGTGCAGAAGACATAAAACATTTCAAAATATTATTGGAGCTGATGTGAAGCAATGCAGCAAGTGCTGGAGTTAGATAAGAAATTATCCTTAGCAAGTCAGACACAGAGAATCTTTTTGCAAGATCTCCAAGGAACAGTCTGTGCCTGTCAGAAGCACTGAATCTCCACATTTTGTTAGGTTAGATATCTTTAATATTCACAGAAATAAATGTTCACATATCCTTTTCAAACAAGCCCCGGGTTGACCCAATTGCATGGAAATGTCTACATTTCCTTCAAGGTAAATCATCTAAACTTACTTTTTGCTGCTTTGAAACAAAAACAAATTTATCATTTCCCTACTTAGGATACAGACAAATACCTACTGCACATGCATGTAACAAAGATTTTACTAGCTTAAATCTTTTGCATCAAAAGCAACATGTAGATGTAGGCCCTCATACGAGATGCTTATGAAACCAGCTTCTTAAAACCGGGATCTTACCACTAAGCACAGGGAAGTTTAGCAGGGCCTTGGTCCAGCTGTGCAAAGTAATTCTGAACCACAAAAGCCAGCTCTGATAACTTTATTTGCTTGCCATTTAGTAATTATATATTTCAGTCACCCAAAGATGTTCAAATGCTGGAAACTGGAAAGAAGTATCAGACACTTTTATAAATACAGTGACTGATTCCATGATTTATTCATGAGGTTATAAGGTACTGTTGGGTTTAGCAATCACTCCATAAATAGGGCAATAAAAGCACAGACCAACACCTTTCACTTACGCTAGTAACTTACTTCATGGTCAGATTTGTATGGTATACTGAGCAGAAAGCCATTTTCTATCAGATAATGAAAATATTTAGAAAAACCTCTAGAGCAGTGAGGGTTATAGAACTGCTAAAATTGTAATTGTTTTACTCCATTATTAGAAATGAAAATATTGGGAAATTATTGAAGTTTCACAGTAAATAGGGTGTTACACCAAGTAACCCTCAGGCTGCTAAGAAAAGCATTATTGAACTTCATTAAAAAAAAAGAGTGAGAGAGAGAGAGAGAGGATACTTTTTCATCTATTATTATTGTATGACAACAACTATATAATAGTATAATAGTATCCTAGTTGTCATTTATCTTGTTTTATAAACAAAATAGCTGTTCTTGTGAGTACAGTGTATTCTACACAATTTAAAATGAAAAAAGTTAAAATATTTTTTAACAAATATGATTGCATGAGGCTCACCAAATGCAACTGCACATATTCTGCAATAACTCTTTAGTACATTATCTCAATTCTAAAAAAAGTTAAAATCAAATCATAAAAATCATTATATAAGAAAGAATAATATGTTTGAGTTCACTTAAGAATCAGACCTGTTCTAAACTGGTATTTTTGTCCAATGTGTTAAAGAAATCTTTTCTGTAGGGTAAGATCTATGTCTAAATCTTTCCCCTCCCCATATGGAGAAGAGAGAAACATGCATAAAATACATCATTCTGATTTGGCCCATCTGTACTTTGAAGTAAGAATTTGAGTGGACTCTTCTTGATCAGTACTGGAGAGATCCCCAAGGAAAACCTGCGGGGGGGGGGGACAGGGGGCACAAGTGATAGCAACAGCTGAGCTGGGTATGACAGTCTCACCAAACTTCTTTAAGCCCTTCATAGTCATTACACATTATAATCTTATAAACAGCTAGATTTTAACTTGTAACAAAAAGTGCAACAGGAACTCCAGCTCTCAAGGAAGCCAAATAAAAACTGAAGGAGGAAAAGTATATTCCTATGGGCAAAATGTTTCTAAATCAGCTGAAAAACAAGCATCCAAATTTTCATACTGTACTTTAGTGTACTAAAAATACATTCTCAGAAAGTCTACTAAAGCTGTCCTAAAAGATTTTGAGTAGATGTAATATTCTTGTCATATAAAGGAAACCATCCAACATTATTAAAAACAAATATACTCTGTAATAATTTATTTTACCAATGCATTAGATCATATTTCTTTGTGCAATATTTCTGTATAAAGGACGAGCAAGTGATATTAAAGTAACTGGTAGATTCACCAGGAGGTATGTTAATGATGGTAAATCACGCTTAGGTGATGTGGTTCAATTAAGTCCATGCAATGAGGTAGAGTTAGGCCTGGTAAGTCACACCTGGTAAGTCATCAGTGCTCAGGAGATTTGGCTTCCCAAGAAGCACTTCATTGGCTTTTGAGTGCGGTAGGGAATTATTTAGTCGGTATTTACTTGTGGTTCAGCTATTTTGTTGGGATCTAAAGCAGTGATCCTGACTACACTTAAAGCAATTATAGCTTTAAATAATACCAGCACCAACCAGTCCATTACACATATATGTAGAGAGCAAGAGAATTTCCCTAAGATTACCAGATTGGCTGGGTCAGACAGATTTCTCACCTCTCTTATAATCACTAGGGCTTGAGAGCTAATTTCCAGCCTGTTGTAACAAATCAAAATATTTTAAAGTGTGTAAAACATTCTCAGTGATGAGATCCAGTGTGATTCCAGGGCTAAGGGATAATCTTAAAAAAAGAACAAAGTGGGAGTAAGTCGGTCGTTCTGGAACTACAGTCAAGGGCTAGTCTTACAACGGTGTATCTTGGACAGTAGAGAGGTATGAATAAACCTGTTAAAGGTTTTATTTATTTATTTTTTAAAGACCTGTACCTGCCAGAACTTCTTTCTTTCTTCTAGCTATAATTATTATTTTTTAAATCAGCCAATGCCTTCCTAATTCTCCTTAGCAATTTTACAACAGGCAAAACTAAGGACGTTACACATGACTAGCCTAAAACCACAAGGCAGCCTGTGCTGAGCAGAATTTAGAGCCGAAATAAATAAAATAATTCCTCATTGCCAGTCCTCTCACATGACTGCCTTCATAAATCATAGTGTTTTGATACCAACATAGGAGAAAGTTACCATTTATACTTTATGTTCAACTTATTTATGCCCTTCATATTCCTGTGCCAAAAATAGTTCAGTCACATTTTAGGAGCTTGTTTGGGATTTTTTCCACTATTGTCTGTATCTGCACTTCCTGTTTTTAAGGATGATTCATTTCAGGAAGCACTGAGACCACAAAAAATACACAAATTCATCAAAATAAAATAAACCTGACTGAACTTATGTTTTCAACATTAAAAAACACAAGAAAGTTCTTGTGACAATGCTCTAAGCAGCTTGAACTTTGTGAAATTTCAATAATTATTTTCCACTGTATTTAGAAGCTCACCATTTCCTTTATTTCTCAGCTACAAAGTTGGTGCTGAATTTGCTAAGTTTAAAAGAATGTATTCAAAGGGGGAAAGATAAAGTTATTATGCACAAAGAAAAAGAAACTAAGAAACTCATCCCTGGTCTGCACCAGCTTTTTCCAGGAATCAAAGAATATAACAAGAAATACTTCATTTATTGTAATTTAATTTGTATAAGGACTTTGCAAAGTAAAATACAGCGGCATTTTTCTATAGCTGCAGTATACTTAGCTTTACACAAAATAATCTACTTCTGCATTAGTAGCCTGATCCAACTTCCATGAAAACAACAAAGCTGTGCTTTCAGAATTTATGCGAACTTTCCTTTTAAAAGATTCAGAAAGAGTCAAAGATTTCTTGTATTGTAATGTTATAGATGTGATCAGACAACATCCTGACTGTGCTCACTTCTCAAGAGTAAACAGTTTGTCCATTTTTTAGGGCAACCAACAAAAATCATCAGTTCGGCAATTTACCAGCCTTTTAACTGTTGTCCTAACTAGCTCATCCTTACTATCCTGCTCATAAGACTGCCAGAAGAATCACAGAATTGCTGAAAAAAAAATTATTTTTACAGTGCAGTAGGATTGCTAAGCTTTTGCCTCGTTTTTGATTAATTTCATGCCTGACTCAGTCAGAGATTAGGCCCTGACACAGGTTATAATTAAATATTGAAATCATGAAGTGCAAGAATGTTTAATTTTTAAAATATGAGTTTTAATTTACCTCATACAGAGAATAGCTCTGGTCACCTGCAGAGATGCATTACACACTACATTGCCTAATGTAGGATGCCTGAATAAGGCTGAGCATACAGTTAAAGTAAACTAATGCAATTTACTGAACAGCAGTCAAATATTTATCCAGTTGATGAAGCAGACTTTATGTGAAACTCAGACAATAATTAAAGAGAAGCCTTGCTTAAAACATGCTTATTCCAGTTTTCACAAATATGTTATACCAAAGCAGCATCTTCCTTTTCTCAAATATTGATGTTCACTTAACATATTATACAGTGAGCTTGTCCTTGGCATTCTCTTGACTATTTAATGAATAAATTTCCTGGCATTTGCCTTATCTTTGTTATGTTGTTCTTTGGAGAGCTAAAACTATTAGTTAGCCCTTGACAGGAAAACATCAAAGCAAGCTAGTAAAACGTCTTACAGTATCAGAGTTATTAACATGGTATTTGATTAAACCATAGAAAGATGGAGAATAGATACTACAGAATATGTCCACTGTACATAGACTTTCAAAACCTTGGATGCTTTTTCATAGAACTTTCACATTTGTTTTTGTCATTTTATCCAAGCCATAGCCTGAATAGTCACAGACTGAATACTAATCCTATAATTATTTTGTAGTGCTGAATCTCTATCATTTCAAATAGAATTGAATATGTCAAATATTTCCAGTTCTTAGGAACAACTATTTTTATATCAAGTTTTAATTTTCATAATAAAAAATACTCTAAATATTTCTAATATTTTAAAAGTTAGAAATATATTTTTACATCTTGAGAAACTCATTAAGATACACCTATTACATTTTTCTGTTTTACACAATATAGAACAAAACCAGACATTTAGCATGCAGATATTTATAAAGATGTAAAGGCCTCAACCCTGAATTGATAACTTTGAAGTTCATGTGTCCTGCATAATTTAAAAACATTATTAAATCTTCTTATTTCAAAGCACTACCTAGAATCAAGAAGCCTAGGTAGCTGTTTATTGTAACACCTCAAGCTGACCTCAGTAACCGATAGGACAGAGCTTTGACCTAAACTATTATAACAATTTCTATATACCCAAAACCAATGACAACATATTTGAATAATACATGACCAGTAGGTAATGATGAATATATACTTACTATCTATTAACAAGGCCCAAAGTTTTCAGTAATACAATGCTGATAAAGCATTCCTATGCATCACCTTCAAAATACACCATGCTTCAAAATGCACTCTGAAAATAACACTTCACTTATTCTAAACAATATTCTTTTTTGCATCAGCTGAATAATTCAATAAAAAATAACTGCATAAGGTTTCTCCTCTAGTTAATTGGCATTTTTTATTTTGATAATATCAGCAGTACAAATGTCCCCTACACTGGGGAGGCTAATATTACATTTCTATGAAATCACTATTACCTTAAATAGATCAGAAGAGCAATAAAGACAAACTTCAACAACACCAAGTTAGCACATCAGAAAAGCTATTGAGCAAGAGCCTAACCGGCATAAGCTAACATAACTCTACTTCAGCTGAGCTGTGCCAATACACATCAGCTGGGGTTCTGGCACAATATTTAGAATCTGCATCCAGCCACACTTCATTTTCAGCTTCAGCCTCCAACTCAAACCAGCTGTATCTGCAAGCAGCTAGGAGGCTGCCTTGCAAACTCTGTTTCTGGACTATTTCTAGTCTTGAAGGTGCAGTATCACCTTGGTCCTTGCATCCTTAAAGGCATTATAGCTACAGATTTTTAAAATCTGCTGTTCTTACATGCCTTAAGAGTCAGTAAAATCTACAGTACTTCTGTGTGTGCAAGCTCTGTAAAATCAGAAAATTAATGTTTTTTAACAATAGGACATTACAGCAACTAGTTTGAACTGCAGAGGATTTGGCAATGAATTCTGCCATTCTGACTCTGGTTTATAACATTCACGTTATTGTTCAAAGTGTGCAAGGAAAATGGCAAATCACAAAGTTTAATTGAGAAACTACTTCATCAATTAACTCATCTGGTGACTGTCAGTCAACAGTTTTGGGGTAAGGCAACAAGCGTGCCTACCTTGCTCCCCCCTCACCTGAATGGGGAAGGCTGCTATCAGCCCATCTTTCTATCAACCTCCCTTCTGATAATTAAGGATCAGGAAAAAGGTAGCTGTTTTAATATTAAATCAGACACTAACATACTCAGTTCTATTTGATAGCTTTGTTATTGCTCATATGATTATTTAAAGAACTTACTTGCTAAAACAGATTCAAAGCATAAGAAGACCTGAAGCATCAGAAGTAGAACCACCAGTGCTGTTGCACTGTATCAGATTTTGTGGTGATTTTGCAACCTGCAGTTGTGGTAAATAAGTATGGGATCATCAGATTCATTCTACTGTGACTTAAACTTGGTTCTGACTCTCAGCCACCTAGGATTTAAAGACTAATGTAGTAACCTCTGTAATGTTACAAAGGTGGGGATTTTTTATTACACTGTTTGTTTGTTTGTTTGTTTGTTTAAGCAGATGCCTAATTAAGCAATGAAAATATAGATTAAGCTAAGAAACATGTCACTAAAATCATAACTAATTTGGCTACAGTATTTTATACATGACTGTGTTGAGCAATTTTAAATGCTTTTCAAAATCATTGAGTTTGTGTTATTCACTCCAAAAGGTTTCTGAGCCAGTAAAAATATTTGAGTAACTATTGTGCACTACCAAAGAGACAAAAAAACCTGACCTTTTAGCTGAAAGTAAAACAGGATCAGATTATAGGACATCTGCCATTTTCTGAAGATCACCTTGGTTTGTCCACAAACACTGTTGAATGTCTACAAGCTCTGGGCCCTATTCAGAGCAAGCTCTGTTGTGGCTCATATGGGACCTTATTACACTTTTTTTTATTATTACATTCAGTTATTTCCTCCTAAAGCTCCCATTTTAACATAATAAAACTTTTTAAAGGACACAAGAGTTTGTGACAAGAAGGAGCCATCAAGTCATTGAGATCAGTTTAGCCCCCATGTCTGTATCCATAACATATGCAGACAATTCCAGGAAATCATGTAGTAGCTGCTTAATCCACAAAATTTCCACTCTACGTTCCTTTGTAGTACAGCTATTGAGCATTTCCCAAGACCATACAAAAGTTCACCCCATTGCTCCCGAAATTACTGACACTACAAAAGCTGCAGTTTATTCCAGGAGGAAATATCAAATACAATGCAAATATCTTAAGTAAAAATACCAAAGATTCTTGTCTCTAAATCTCACATTTTTACATTTTTATACCTCCTTTGTGTATACATAACACTGATTTATTCTACTTCTGTTCATTTCAATTTACTTCACAGATCTGAATGAGTCTGATTTGTGCAAGGGCTTCTCATGTGTTACTGGCTCTCAAATCATCTTACCTCCGAAGTCACTCTTCTTTACTTCACTGTTACGTATAATCCTTACATTTTATTTATCAAGATCTAAGATTGCATGCAAGGGAAATGGTCACAAGATTGATTCTGTGCTGTCAAAAAGAAAAAAATAATGCTTGAAGGGCCTAATACTGTGACCCTTAATTACATGACTAATTGTACTTAATGTACTTAATGGATCCACTCACAAGGGCTGCAGGAGTGGGGCTGAACAGATTATGTATTGCCCCCTAGAAACCTATACATGCTTGGCATGTACCCACTAAGAATAAGTCTGATTCACATGTCAGAACAGATGCCACTAACACAGAGGGCTGTGAGTTTAGCCTGCCAGAAAGCATCCATTTTCACATTGAACTGTTCGCTGCAGCAAGATACATGAGTACACACTGGCTTGTGACTGCTACAGCCCCATGCCATTTTGCAGTGCATAGAATCTGTAATGGAAGAAATCATTCCACAATAAAAATTATTTAACATGGCCTTACTTAGCCTGTATGCATCATAGGGCATCAAATTATTTTACATGGTGCATAATGGCCAGCTATTGATGTTCTCCACTCAGGCTTACCAACTGAATGGAAAACTTCACCTATGAAAAAAGAAGGTTCATCATGCCATACTGTACAGTCTCTTGCTTGACGACTACAACTGGAGATTAAATAACAGCTAAGGACTACTTAGACTAATTCCCATGTACTTACATGTTCTTAGCGTGTACCTCTGTGCATATGTGTGCACATGTATGTGTGTGCATATCTACAAACCCGTACATGAAAGTACTAGTGATGGGATTGCTTTAGCATGGTGTAAATATTCATTTTAGCTGAATTTTCAGCTCAGTACTAGGATCCTTTTGATAATGAGATATTAATTCACTGCAACTATTTCAGTGAGTAGTATTTTTAAATAAATAAAAAACCCCACAGCATTAGAAGACTATTTCTTTCAAAGAATGAAATTTTTAAATGGGAAATGTGGCTCTCTAAAGAAGTCCCATTCATATAGTATAATTTGGAGGATATTTTCTTGATGCTTTGGAAAAAAAATGTGTCCTTCAGCTGCCCCCCAGAACCTTTTTAAATGGTTAGTATTAGAGCTGATACATCAGTTAGCTTGATTGGTTTCTCTTCTTTATGTACATATGTAGACACAAATACTTTATTTCATTTGAAATGTAAAAATAATGCCAAATTCTTATTTGAAGTTGTTAGATGGCAATTGCTGGTAGAAATATAACCTTACTTATGCAAATCACTAGAGTTCATGGTAAGTCTGACATTTACAGAATTAATGAACTAAATAATTAGGTGACCTGGTAAGCGAATTGGTAAACCAGAACTATTAATCTTTTAATGAATTCTTTACTATCACTTAAAAAATAAATTTTTTGCATAATTTTAAAGGATTACAGTAAAGAAACATTAGAATAAAAATCCCATTATGTAAAGGAACGTTACTTTTATAAATCTGTCATTATGTCTCTTTTTATTGAATTCATTTCTATTCAAGTTTAGAACAGTGGCAATTTCTGCACTGGTGACTAACAGTCCCCAACATTTTAGTGGTAAGGTTTTTTTCTTACTAAGACAAAAAGTCTAGGATCATTTACCGCTTCAGACAAACCACTGCCTAAAATGAGTAATTAGCATACAACTGTAATTTCAGAAATCCCCTATTTGATGGTGTGCATCACACATGTTTCAGATTTTCAAAGCACTAATAAGATAAGTAGGCACAGTAAATGATGTTTCTGAACTGGTTCCATGTAGAAATCATTTTTCTTTATTCTGCATGTTGCTGGCTTTCACCTTTCTACCAGTTTTGTATCACATCTCTTACTTCCCCTTTGCATGTTAGAGTATCCTGAATTCAAATGCTTTCTTAAACTCCAATACACCAGTAATCTTAATATCCTACCCACTTGGTATGTAAATGTCTCTCTCCCTATCTTTCTCTGTATCAATATCCACAATGAAGTTAGAAATATCAGAATGGAAAATTGGGAGTACTCTATGCTTCTTCTGGTACCATTTTTCCTCTTCAGGAAACCATTGCTGTACAGACTTGAAATATTAATACACATTCACCTTTTTCACTATATCTAGTTGTCTACATGTACCAGAGATAAGATAGGGTATGATACATGTGCATTTATTTTTATTGCTACATAATCTGATTTGGCACCAATACCAAAAAAAGATTTCAAAGATTTTGCAAAAAAGGCTTTGGAGTTTGTCCACTTTTTAACATTACAGTCATTGAAAGCAGCCAGGAAAAACACCATGCATCCAAAACTGTAAAAACATTTTTTTCAAGTAACTTTTTTAAAACTTAGTACTTCTTAATACTTGTACTTAATTTTCAGTTTTTCTCCTTTAAAAGATGCCACAAATAGTGTCACCTGTCTTAAGGTTATAAAACATTTGAAATTGATATTGAAATGTCATAGAGCAGTAAAAGCAATAATGGAAATAACGAATTTAGCATCTAGCTAGGATCTTTCTTATGAAAAGTTATCTCCATGACACACAAAAAAGCAGACAGAGCCATCTGTTGTGAAGATAAAAACATAGCACTCATTCCTTCAAGAGGCAGAAGGAATGGGTTTCTACACCATTTCATTGGCACATGTCAGATACTTGAGGATTTTTTATTATCTCCAAACAAGTGTTCAGATCATATCCTGAGAACACCTCTTGTGAACTTTCTGAGCAATAGGAAACCACCTGAGATGTCTATAACATACTGCAAAGACTTTAAGTTTTGATCTTGCAAGCATTTCTAGAGATGTTTGCTTTGCTTATGAGTACAAAGGAGTGACCAAAGATTTGCCATGGCTGATGGTTACCCTGTCCATGTCTATTTTTATAAAATAGCTTCTTAAATGATAGTAAAATAAAAAGGGTAAGACTACATGAAGACATTCTACTGATGCAGTATGCTTGAGGAACAAAAGCCTAGAAATGAAACCTCGCAGCTGACAGAGCCTTGTTGTTTGAAGTCAGTTCAGCTTATGTTCAGGCAATTAGTGCAACTTCATCAACAGAAAATCTTATTCTGTTGTCCAGCCGTACAAGTGGGGCTTTTGTCATTCATTAATGCAAACACAGTAACTAAAGCAGTATCACATCACACATCAAAATTCTCTAAAATCAAAGAGTGCTATTCCATCCCACAGAACACTGTGCCATTAGGTAAAATAAGCTATAAGAAAGGAAGAAAATACATTCTGCAAACAAGCTCTCTTGCTAACAATAACTGGTCAAAATTTTTCCACCAGATCAATTTGCATCAGAAAATACAAAGCCAAAAACATTTTAAAAAATTCACATACACTTAAGTTCAACATATTTCAATATATAGTAGGATGGGAAGTGTGTAAACAGAATCAGTGGGACAACAAAGTGGAACAAGTTGTGTTATCAAGAGTATTTGGTATACAGCATCTGAGGCTGTGCTTCATTACCTGCCCCGAACAAACTCCCCACGGTTATTCAAGTCATTCAACTTTGCAAGTGGGATAGCATATCCAGAACATCTAGAAATATCTAGCAGACAGAAAGGGCTTCTCTATTTTGCAGATGGTAGTGCAATAAAGAGATAGTTAAAGTAGCTTTAAACGAATTAGGTATTAGAAGCCTGCCCAGAGCAGTGTGGGACTCCGCATGCTTCTCCACACAGCTTGTGACACTGCCACGCCTCTGTCTCCTCCAGCCAGGGCAACCAGCACCGCTCCCTGCATAGGAGAAAGCTGCTGGCACGCCTCAGAGCAAGCTGCCACAAGCTGGCCTTGTAAGGTTGCATTCAAGTGCTAGTGTAAAACGGGAACCAAACAGGAATAAGGAGTTGTGTGAACAGGGGAACTAAGAAAGACTGATTTCCAAAGGATTTGTGTTGGCTGACTTTTTTCACTTAATTATATTAAGGTTGCAGTGTAAAACAAGCATAGGTAGCAGATAATCCATATAGGAGAAAACAGCACAAATGACCTAATCCTGGGAAAAGCGTAAATCAAAATATGATGGCCAATAGTCAATAGAAAATTCACAGGATAGGAAACCTAACTGAAGATCAGATTGTTTGGTTTGTAATACAGCTCAAACTTCAACGTTAAAGAGTCTCTTCATTTGTAGAAAAAGATTCCCTCTTTTTCTTACAACTTAAGTGCTGATTCTCTGATGTCTAATACAATTAAACTTCACACTCCAACTCTTTCTGCAGTAGTGGAATTAACAGGGTCTGTCTCTTCTAACTATTTCTACAAGATAAAAATGAGAAGAAAGGATGCTAGCATAAGCTAGAGCAGTAGAAATCAAGACTTGACAGAGAAATTATCTTCGGTGATTTAAAAATGCATAGGTATATATCACAAGGTCATTTTTCAAAAATGCTATTTAACCTTGACCCTGGAACTGAGGAAGAAAGAGTAAAAGAAGAAAAGACTCATAACACATTTTTTTATATATCCCATTTAGTCTATGGATGAAATGACTTCTCCAAGTACGAAGAAACTGGGGGAGGGTGCTAATGGAAATGCTGAGTAATTTACTTGAAAAATGTTCTAAATGTCATCAAATACAGTTTTTATATTTGTTTTCCAGACAGTGCTGGTAACTGCACTTTATTTCTCTAGCAACCTCTACAGGAAAATCTCAGCCATAGCAATCACAGTAGCCTTAGGCTTATTTAGAAATGAGAGGTGGCTAGAATATTAGGCAGTAAAGAGTAAATATGTGAAAGAAAATAAAATGCACATCAGTAAGAAGAAATAGCAGACAGAGCAAAGCAAGCATAATTTGTTAGGAAGACACTGAAATAATCTATTTGAGCTCATTATTTTAACAATGCAGATAAAGTGACTCCAAAATAGTATCAGTTTAATGTACACTGACAGTACCCAATCGTCAACTATTTGGATAGGCTACAAACAGTGTATGGAAGGATTCCCCTTGCTGCTGGTGCCTTCAAACAGAAGCTCTTCAGACCAGCAGTGTGGGAATACTCCCTTTGAACAGTTGAGTGATATGCAAAAGATATAAAAACAGATATAAATGCTAATAATTAAAAACTAAATGAATAATACCCGATGCAGAATTTTTAAGAAGGCTGAGGAGACGTTGGCATTCAAAGGAAGTGCCAGCCAGCTACAGTATCATCTTTAACTATTCCAAGAAAGAAGGAAGACATTAGCATTATAGAAACAAAGCAAGTACCCCAATGGATAAAGGTGTGTTTCTGTAGTAAAAGTTCTATAGGGAAGCTTCAACAGTAAGATGAAAAGGTTATGGAACTGAATCTCTCTGCTCTGAATGAGCAAAGCAACATTACATTTATTGGTCTGAAGAGACCCTGCTAGAAACATACAGCCTTTTATTCAAGCCCATCCAGAGCAATAAACTTTGAAATACAGTAGTTCTTTGTAACTTTATGGGCAATAGAGTATTAAAAAATAAACATTTTTAGCACTGTATTTGTATAAAATGGAAAACAGTCCCTTCTAAAGCCAGCAAGGTAATGTTTTGCTTTTGTTTGACAATACATACTCCTCAGATGAAAACCTTTGCTTAAATTAATTTGAAATAACAAAAAACAAATTAAATAGCAGAAATAATTTATCTTGAAAACTGTGAACTAAGCATGCTTTGTAGGATCTCTGAGATATGTTTGATTTATGACTTTGCTGTGTAATTGTGTCAGGGATATCTTCCTTGCAGCTTTTTGGATGTTTTTACTCATACCACTCGCTCTTGAAACATCTGTGAATACCTGCAGGTTCAACAGGCCTGTCCACTCCATTCCTACTCATCACACAGCTATCACACACTATTACTAACAGCCCAGGTAAGTACCCACACCTTACAACATAACTCTCCAAAAATACTTTCCATGTTCTGAGATTGCAGATCATCACCTTTTGATTCCTTTTTTTCATATATAAGAACATATGCTTATTTAATCGTAATACCTCTTCTCTGGATGAAAACCAAAAGGACCAGATGAAACGTGAAGGTGGATAATAAAGGTAAGGATTGGCTGATGGTTGAAAGCTCACCTTCTTTCTCTTTCAAACACATATGGTCTAATAAAACAAGTCACAAAATAAGGAATAAATAAAAACTGTTGAATGATTGATGCTGGCCAGGCCATAAATTATAACAGAAGCAGATTCCAGTATCTGAAAATTCCTATCATGGAGGCTAGAAAGAAAGCTAAGCTATGCACTGGGAAATCTAATCTGTATATAGAGTTTTAGCTGTTCTTTTTCTATAAATGGGCAACATTCATGCCCACCAGAAAATCCCAAAGCCCAGTTTGCCCAAGAGGCACTGAATTTTGGTGAAATCTAAAATGCAAATCTGTATCCAAACCTACAGTTGTAATGTAGGCCATCTGGTCTGTTACAGAGATAGCACATATATAGTCTATGGGATAAAACCTGCCTTTATAGACCCATTAGTAAAATCAAAAAAAAATCACAAACCAAGAGTTATCTCCAAAATTTACGAAGAACTGTGGATATGTTTCAGCATTGATTTTATCCTTGACAACATAGCAGTCATCATGTAAGTAGCAGAAAGAAGCACAATAAAGTTGTATTTTCTTAAATTATCTAGGGATTATTTGATGAGGAAATCACTGAGCAAATCACTTTATAGCTGATCAATGGCTATAGCACAAAAGTCAATGCCTTAACAAAGCTGAAAACTTTACCCCACATATGAAGCATAGAATGGTGGTAAAAACCCACTGGTCTGCATTGACTTTCCCATTCTAGGGCAGAGACTGCCTTTGCTTTGTGCTCACTTACGTTACTCAAGCAGATGTAATTGTTCTGTAGCAAAGCAGAGAGGGCTGAGGGAGGAGATAGAGAGTCATCTTTAGAGCCATTGTTTTCAAAGCTTTATACTAAAGCCCGTATGTTGTTTTCTACATGTAAACCTTAATACCACTGGGGAAGAGAGAGGATGTGTGCCATGTCCTGGTTTCTAGCCTGAGCTACTGTGATGAGGACAAAGAACCAGTGTCTGTGACTTAGGCAAATATTTCTGTGTCGTGGTATTTCCAAAACTGCTGCCTCTTGCTGCTGATGCTAAGGCCCCAGCACTCCCTCATGCACTTACATGGAAAAAAAATGGGAATGCTCTCATTTTTTGGGACCCAGTGAGACAGGATGTTTTAGTAAGAGGCAACCAGGAATAAGGACAGTTTGGGGAGAAGCAGTGCTGGGAACCTGCTGTGGTGCAGTGGTTGCCATACCACAGAAATACAAATACAAACCATAAAGGAAACTGAATCATCACATCTTGCCATTGATCTCAGAAACATGAAGCTCTCTATCTTTCTTTTGAACAGGTTCATTGGATTTTTAGGAAGCCCAAACAAGAAAAACAAAGGGAAAAAAAACCCTCCAGCATTCTTTACTCTTAAATGCATGAGAACTCTGCCATTAAAAATACAGCTTGCCAAACCAGGAGAGCCCAGCTGGCACTCTCCAAATGGAATAGTCTGAGATTTTTCTTTTTCAGCAATGGAAGATGCATATAGATATTTTTATATTGCCTAAAGTATAAGAGGGCCAGAGTTCTCCTAAGTTCACATTGTTCCTTCCAACCTCACTGAAATTCATGAGGTAAATCAGCTTGGGACACAGAGCAAAATCCCTGTACGTAACATGTAGCTGCAATTAGCTGATCACCAGGGAAGGGCAGGGAGGTGTGTGGAAGCCCTTCAAAGTTGAAGGAGTGAAGCCTGTCTTCAGGCAGTAATCCTTTGCACTCAAGAAAATGAGGAGAGGAGAAGCGTATCAGCGGATGAGTCAGCCCTGCATTGCTCTGCCTGCACGCTCACAGCAGCTCCTTCTGCCTGTTTCTGCATGGCCTTTGTGTAATGGCCGCAGAGGCCACAGCAAGCTTGGCTCCAGGCCTTGCGGTGAGCACACAATATTCCCCTTGACTTCAGGACTTCAAAGCCAATACCAGTGAGAGCTAGATTTTTCCTATTTAATAATTTTTAAAACCTCATGCAGATCTAAGCATAAACTACTTTTCCACAAAACTAATAAAGCACCTTCCTGAGGTATCTGAAAAATGCTTTTAAGGAATTTTCCTACTGCGAGCATAATTTCCTTTTGTGAGTTGACCAGAGATTGCTTAGGACAAGTACTGTATCCTTTGAATCTGGCTTCTTCTGCTCCCTACACATGAGTGCCTTCAGTGGACAACCGTCACATCCCAACAACACAGTACTTTTAAGGCAAAACCGTAATATTTCAGGTTAGCCAGTTTTGCAGCTTTCCATTTTGTAACCATAGCCTTTACGCCCAGTAAATTTTTCTAGGTAGAGAACTAGGAAGTAAATAGAAATGATTTTGTGTCACCCTGGATTTTCCTAGGTTTTAGATTGCTTAGAGACAACTTTGGCCCTCACTGCAATTCACAAGAGCGTCTGGCAGACTTCTCCAAGCCATTTGTCTCTGAAGCATGCGACAGCACTGCATTCACACCACAGGAGAAGGCCAAGGTGCCTGTGCCAGGCTGCAGCTGGGGACCTGGACACCTAGCAAGGCGTCTTTCACCTGTCAAGAAAAAGGCACTGGCACGAACTGTATAAATGCACAATTCCACCAGTAGAGGAGTATGAATATTATCTGAATTTCACACTCAGTATTCAAGACTTCACAGGTCCACTAAGGAGCCATTTCACCAGCCACATCAGTGCAGCATAGTAGTGTACCAGGTAGTACCTGAATGTGCCGCCCCATCCAAAAATTCTCTCCTGCCTACTCAGGGCAGTTCCTTTACACTACCAGGGCAGTGCCCTCGTGGAGTCTTTGCCTTATCTAAGTTGTTGTGGCCATAAGATGATATCACTTGCAACAACCCAAGTCTGCCTTCTCCTTGCTCCTTCAGGAAAGCCAAATCCATATTTCCACAATTTCAATAGTATGAGGCCATATGACCATTTTGGCAGGACATCATAGTTTCAGCAAAGGCTTGAGCAGAAGAGGAATTAGAAGGGGAAGGAATTAGAAGGGGAACATATTTTGTTTTTACTTCATCTATTATTTACAGAACAGGTGACAATAAAAATGACAACCAAAAACTAAAAAAGAGCATAAAGACACTGGTGAGTTTCCCTAGCACGGATACTATTTAGCTTATTCATTATGACAGACACTTATTTTATTTTGGGGTTCAGAAATTTCATTTGCAGTCAGCACTGTGAATATTTAACATACTTTCACAAATGAAAATCCATAGTCATTTTCACCTCATGAAATCTAGACCTGGCTACAGAAACCTTGACCAGCATATGTAATGATTATAGGAAATTCCATTTAACGATTGTCCATCTAATAATTCTTGTTTATTTCTGAAATCTGCAGAGGATTTTCTGAACAGACTTGGAGGACAGAGAGCGCTCTCTGAAGAATTCTCAATGCTTTAGAAGGCCCAAGGCAGAATTTCCAATGCCAGAAGGTGAATTAGGGGCTGTATTAGCCTGTAAGCTTGCTTGTGATGACTAATGGAAATATCGTGAGATGAAAAAATAGCATAAAAGACAAGGTTCAGATGAAACAGATTCTGACTTCTCTGGCAGGTCTAAATAATTTAAAAGCACAAAGCATAACTAGCCTGCTAGAATGAGTAAAGCACATCCCGCTGTGAATCAGGAGACCTACATTTTATCAGTTTAACATTTTGGACTACAAGGAAAGAGATTGGGAGGTTCAGTGGAATACAAGGATAATAAATTAATACTTCCTCATAGCAGCAAGGAATAGCAACAGTTCTGGAGAACACAAGAGATGTGGCACATCAGCGATTATTTCTGTCTGTATCACAGTGGTCTCCTGAAACCCTTTAACAAGGCTGAAGTCCTGCCTACCCAAATGGCAGATCCCCTGATGCTTTCCTTTAAATAAATGCATTGTGAGACAGACTGAAGTATATTCAGTCCTGTGATATACAGGCTGGCATGACAGATACAGGGATCTGGAAGGGGGATCACGTTACAAATGTAATACCAGTCTGTTTAGTCTCTCCTGTCTTAGCACTTTTCCTCATTGTCTTTCCCAAAAGCCCCAGAACCTATAAATTCTGGCATTCCTTCAGTATAAAGAGGAGGGGACATTTGTAAGCCTCTCCTCCCCATACCTTTATTCTCTCCGAGATAAAACCGCTCTGTGCCCTACCTTCTAAACTCTCCTTTCTCCCCCCTCAGTCTACCTGCCGAACTCCCTGCTCCTTGGCTAACTCCCTTAGGAAGCCCAGGAATGGGCAATACTGTCTGTGACCCATGAGGCCATTACAGACCTCGCACAGCCCACAAGCACGCACCCACAGAAGGGGCTATGCTGACTCTTTGGGCACTCTCTGCAAGCCATCAGTGAAGTCGTTTCTCAGGGATGGACAACAAAGCCTTGCCCGCTGTTGCTTCGCTTACAAGCTGATTTTGATCATTAATGACGCTTAGCATTTAAGAGGTTTTTTAGTAAAATAATGTACAGAGAAAAGTTAGTATGTTCTGTAGATGGCCTTCCTGTTAGAAACTTCTATGACAATCACCAATAAAGGAATACCCACCCCTAAACTTTAGTGAAATATGAAGTCCTGTGTACTTAAAATTTCATCTGTGATTTAATGCATATGTGTTTTACTGAGCTGCAGCACATGAATATTTTCACAGGATTGTTATCTGAAGAGTGCGTTCCTCCCTTTCTTATTCAAAACTCCTACAGGAAAAACTAGGAGTTTTGGCTGCTAAAGATAAAATTGGGGATTTAGGATTTAGTGAACAGTTCACAAAACTCCTCTGATGTAGTTAAGATATTATTTGTGTTTCCGAAGTGAAGCAGTATATGAAGTAGTATGTCAGTTATTTTTTAATTTTTAAATCCAATAAATTGTTCTAGTTACAGTACTACTAATTTTTATCTAGCTGATTAACTAGAGAATAATCCAAATACATTTCAAATTATAAATCTTTCATGATTTGGGAGATTTTATACAAATGTACATTTGACAGTGCTAATTTAAAGCAAATATCAAGCTTGATTAAACATTCCCAAGATAAGAAGGATAAACGATTGAATTATTTTATAGATTTAACCACCATTGATATGATGTTATAAACAGAAATATTTTGATATTCATCATTAATTTTTAAAAACAATTCTTTGGGAAACAGCCAAGAAGGATTGGAGAAATAGGTCAGAATGTATGCACAAAACATTTGTATTCTTTACTATATAAACACTAATTTATTTATTGAAATAATACACTGTTAATTATTTATTAAAGAAATTATAATTTTGCTGAGCTTCCCTCTAAAAGAAAAAAATCATTAAAATGTGCTGTGGCTAATGCAATAGCCAAGGCTAGGATTGTTTCACATTTCTGCCTCCCAACTGTTTGCCAAGTATTTATTCACAAATCACTATCCATTGAAACATAATCTGCATCAGAGAATCTCCAGCAAGCAAGTGAATTACAAAGTGTTTTAGCAAGTACCACCCTTCAGCTTTAAGTACTTAAAAAATTTCAGGATTCCCCGTTACATCTCTTGCTCCCATATGAAAGAGACTATAGCAGGAGAAAAACTCCTTAGAGATCTGTTTTCTGGAATTGTTGCTAAGGAAAGTAAATTTCACAATACCCCTGGCTATTTCCCCAAATCCAGGCTTTTAAAAATGCAGATATATCCAATACTGTTAGATAATACAGGAAAGGGGGGTGGGGAAAGACTCTTTGTGAGAAGTGAAATGCATACAGAGAGGGTTTTATTTCTTTCTTTCTTCTTTCTTTTTTTGCCAAGGAACATGACTCACTCATTATACTACTGATTCACCAAAAGTATTTAAAACTCTTCTGAGCACAATCAAGCCTCAAGCCATAAATTAGATGGACTTCACGCAAACACTCAGGTAAACAGAGAAAGCAGAAGCATGAAAACACCCATTACCAATAAAAAATTGAGCACATGTTCCCAGCTGGAGAGTGAGTGGAACCTTAGTCAACAGCGCAGAGATATGCACCAGCACGTTATTCTCCAAGGCAGCGCTGTAAATGAGACAGTGTCCAGGGATGGCTTGCCTATACTAATCTCAATTGGCCTCTCTAGTTAATACATTTAAACAAAAACATGGATTTTCTGCAATCTATTACTATGCTTGATTAATTTGGGCACCAGGGTAGATAACCATTTTTCTCCTATTTTCTATATGATGTACTTAAAATGAACATATTTTTCTAATGATGTAATTTCATTTTGTTTCATTAAATCTACTGGAAAACAAGCAATATTGTGTCCAGCTAGTGCATTAATAAATATAACATGAAATTGGTTAATGCAACACACATTTCTCTCAATATCAGTTAGCACAGTGTTGCAGTGGAAAATAGAATTAAAACATGTTTGGTTATAGTTTAGTTTTGTTTTTTTCAGAAGTATAAAATGTTTCAGGGGTGTGGGGGTAGGTTATTTTTCTGCCAGACATATTTATATTTATTATTTATTATTTTGGGGAGGCTTTTCAAGGTTATCCAGTATTTTTTCTAAACTTCATTAAAGAATTTCCCTGGTGGCATTAAATCAAATTCTTTTCTGAACTCCAGATAGATTAGATCTTCTGCATTTCCTTTGTCTAGGAAATCACTTATCCTATCAAAAGAAAAAAAAAAAACAGATCAAGACATTTAGGCAAGACATCCCTTTGGGAAAAAATATGTTGCATTTTATGTTTTCTATTTACCCCTTTTTCCTTATTTTTTTCTCCAAGATTTTTCCTATAGCCTTGAAAAATATTGCAATCAGGCTAATGGACCTCCAATGTCTAAACTACCCTGCATCCCCTGTACAGGGCTGTATTTGCTGATCCCCAGTAAGGGGCTTCCTCTCTCCATTTGACAGATGTGTTCACATTGCCATTATACCTGCACTTTCATGCACTTGTTTATTCGTCATTTTGGGATGCAGAAATTCAGTCCTATGTGACATTATTGTATTGGGCTTTTAGCCTTACTTTCAGCCTGGATGTTTTAATTTCCAGACTGCCTTTGTCCATAGTTAGCACTTTCATCCTTAGAGAAAACCAAAAGGACATTTGATTTAGATTTGGTGCCATGCCTACACCATTGTATTCTTGACCCCATACTCATTACACTGTGGCTGAGCTTCTTCTCTGTTCCCTTTTATATTTATATATCCATGACTAGGGGAAAAAAAAAAAAAAAAAGCTTTATGCTATTTGTTTAAATTTACAAGGGCTAATTCAGATTGACTTTCAGCATTTATCTCTACTTCTCTATTTCCAGGCCTCTCAGGCACAGAATACTCCTTGTCCCTTTAAGCTATCTGCTTATTTCTCCTACCCTTTCAGAAGTGGTTATTTATCCAGTCAGCTCTGGAGCCCTTCTCTACAAGATTTTCCCCTTGATTAAGATGCAAGTTCCAGACAGTTTTCACACCTTTGATTTAAAGAAATTTCACGCTTTCTCCACATTAAAATCCCTAAGCTCTTTAATCCAGTTGACCTCATTAACTAGTTTCCTTAATTTTTCAAAATTTACCCTTTTGAAATTGAGATCCTTACAAGCTTGGATGCAGCTGTGCTGGTGGGGGTGGCAGTGGCATTGTGGTGCAGCTGCTACGCTGGCCCATGAGCGGGTGCCCATGCCACACCGAGTGGTGCTAATGGGAAAGGCTGCGGCTCCCCCAACACCCTCCAAGCTACTTCTCTTCCAGTTAATTAAACTGAATAAATTGGTGATCATTTGATACAAGGTTATTTTCTACCAGCTCTTCCTTAATGCTCCTGTTACAGAACGCCAGAATACAGCTGAATGATTTGTTGGCTGGATAGATATATTGTTATTTAGTATATCCAGGTATTTAGACCCATGATAATCTGATCCCATGGGCCTCTGCTGTCCTACTCAAACCACTTTGGTTGTCTTTCTCCAAAGTGATTTTGATACAAAAAAAGTATTTTTCTATGCTTCTTTTTTTCTTTACAGGCTATCACTGCATTAACATACAATTCTACTCCTCAGTCTTACCTTCACTTATTGCTATTTAAAAATGTATGTGCAGCAATAGCTGGGTTCTACTCAGGGTCTCTATTGTACTGTTTACCCTCCCTCCCACCACTTCTTTTTTAAGTATGTGTTTTGATGTGCTGCAGTAATAGTTCCAGTTCTCCCATTTTGCTCTTCAGGCTCCTTTCATTATCATCAAGCTTTTCAGTTGTTTCATATTGACCACTGTTAATCTCCTAAGTGGGGAGGTGCAGTCCTTCCACTGTTTCACCTGCTTGTATCTTCTGTATTGGGCAGATCTCTAGCACTCTATATTACTTTATTCTTAACTGTATTTTTTTTTATTTTTCTGAAAATCCAGGTTTTACCATATATTTTAAAGGATAGTTCAAGCAATTTTATAGTTGAAAATCATTGTATAATCAGGAAAAATTCTTCCTTACCTGTGACGGAAGTTAGTTGACTTATGACCTGAGACATTAAGGGTTCACATTAGGAGCTTGTTCAAAGTGGAACTTGTCACAAAGATAATGTAGTATTGGAAATTAAAAGGTGAATGTTACTGCTCTTTTGTCATTCTACCTACTAATATTGAGAAAGTATATAAGTTTCTTAAGAATTGAGTGGGAACAAGAATCTTAAATCAAGAGATACACAAATGAGAACTAATAAATTTTAAAACTTGAAGACAGAGAAGTCCTGTTATTGCATTTAGTTCTTCCTAACATTCTGTTATGTTCTCTGCTTTCTAAACTTAAACGTTGCGAGCAAAGGGACCTCTGCTATTGCTTTGAAAGACTACTGCACACCTTAAAAGTCTCACCGATTACAAGAATTTCAATGGTCTTTAGCAATATTTTTCCTTTCATAATTTAATCTCACCCTTCCTACCAGAGGCAATGAAAACACAGCTTAAGCACTCATGGCTATTCTTAGATGATAAAAGTAATAGCAGCAAGATAAAATCCCACAAACTTCTCTTCCCCCTTGTTGGTGTTTAAATGGCTCAGCTACTATGCCTGTATGTTTGCAGGACCAAACTCTGGAAGCCAGAAAGCACATCATCCATTAACAAGCAGGTTTCCCTGTGTTAGATACCAGCCCCAGGGGAATAACTAAAACATAGCAGAGCGAACCTAACAGCAAAATGAAATGTGCTCGTGTGCTTGTCTGTGAAGATGGGCATCCAGTTCAGTGGGTATAGCCCTGTGTTGCAAAGAACAGGGTAGTGGCATGTGTCCTTTTATGTGGGGCAAGCAAACAAGGACGTTTATATGTTGGTATTGCTCTGATTCTGTGAGGTATAGTGAAAGATAAAAGTACACAGGGCAGAGCATGTGTCTCCTAGGCACAGTCATGCTGTGGAGAGAAGTAATTTATCCCTGCTGGGTACATCCATCATAATCCAGAGCCTGGAAATATCTGTTATTAGAGTGCATTCATTCCAGAGCTTATGCTATGTATGTTTGCCATTTAAGTTGATTTGCTGCAATGCTGGTGTCAATTAGCCTCTGAGATCCCTTCCTATGATTTTTGTCAGTAATGAGCATGCTCATTTGCGTAAAGTTAACCAACTAATATTGCAAATATGGGCAAGCGTGAAAGTTGCTCCTGTGCTCACAGCTTAAAGTCTGAGCCAAAAGAAAGGAGGTTAGACGAAAAATGGCTCCCAAACTGGGGTTAATGTCTTCCTCACCCTTAACCCCTGAAAATCCAGAAGCTCAGATCATGAAGACTAAAATGAGATGTATCCAAAGTTTGGCTAATCCTATCTGTTAAATATCTACCAGAAATCATCAGGAGTCTTTGGCAGCTAAGTGTTTTTAATTGAGCATTCTATGAGAAAAAAAAATGCGAATACTTCGTACTTCTAAGTTATATTTGCAGACAAACAACTTCATGTGGTCTATCCCTTTCTCTTTTCTTACTTGTATCTCTTTAAAAGATTTTTAATATGGTCTCAAATAAGGCCAGTTCTGAACTTACGACAGGAAAGAAAAAAATTATTACTTCGAAGACTGAAAACAAACACCAATTTTTTAGACTTTCTTGTTTCAGAAAACCAATATGAAATTAATTTTTCAAAACTCAGGAATATGTATACATTTTGAAATAGAAGGAGAAAAAATAACCTCTGCTTTCCATTAAAAAATATAGACACAAATGAGAATTTCCATTTGTCCTTTTATATGATGAAATGTACAAGTGAAGGGAATCTTTAAGTGCAATTAGTGAGGGAAGGAGTCTGAAGCACCTCAGAAATTCTGAAATCATAGGTGCTAATCAGGGCTGAAGGCTCCCCTCAGCTTCTAGAAGCATAAAGAAAGATGGCAGTGGATTCATGTGCAGGAGTGCCAAGGAGAGAGACAATGGTTTCTGAGGCTGGTCATTCTGAGATACGGGTTCCTGAGGCTGACCATTCCTTGCAGCTCTAAATCTGTGGAGCCCTGCAGATAAGGGGCACAAAAGGGGCAACTATCAGAATGGAAAATTGGCAATAGGGATTTCCTTCCATATCACTCTCACCTCCTGCCTGCTCAGTGGAGATGCTCAGAATTTGTTGAAGCCAAATGAGTCAACATCATAATTATCCTTATTTCTTCATTCATGAGACTCAAAGCATAGACATATTTTGATACAGATATATCCTTACCCATAATGTGAAATGTCAAAAGCAGTTCAGTCAAGCTGTTTTCCCAAAATGTGACCTGTACCATATTTGACTTACAGGGAGAGTTACAGGAAGCCAGATGCGAGGGGTTCACTTTCTACCTGGGATTAACCCTGAAAAACTGTTCCAGAGAGATGAAACACTAGTGAAATAGAGCACCTATATTTTTGTGTAATTAAATGGAGCCAGAAAGTTAAAAGCACCCCTGAAAGTAGTTCATATATTAGCTTATCTGTAACCAAAGGCCCCTTTCTATATGAATTATTTCAGATCAGTGAATCACTGGTGAGAAGCCCAAACAACCAAAGTCTACTACCAAAATGGTAATATCCTAACACATGCTGACATTTTCCTTAATATGCAATACTGCTTTAATGTTGACTCTTAGTAGAGGAAATATGTTTAATGCTAAGCTTCTGCTGGCATGATTAATATTTTCGAGTTGACAGTGTAGTGGTAAGCATAATCAATAGTTAAATAAGGCTTTTGTACCAAGGTTTCCATGCACTTGCAATATTCTACCACAGCTTTTAACTAATCATTAAATAAAACAGAGGTAGCACATTGCTGTGAGCAAAATAATCTTTCTAACATGACTCTTAAACAACTCAGTAAATCACTCTTCAGTAATTTCTTTATCTAACTGGCTCAGTATCCTTGATAGATTTCCGATAGCCCTAAGAAATATTTGATCAGTGGGTTGCCTACATGTGTAATCTTTACTTATTTGCTGCACTAGTTTATCTCATTTTTTCCCAACTGAAACTCCATTTTATTATTTCATTGTGAAACATTTTCTCAGTGCAAGGGGTGAATTTATTAGACAGCTTCAGCTCCTTCAGCCATCTGAAGGACTGAGCGCTCTATTGTGATTGTGTGACAAACGATACGAGAAAAATACCTTTGCCGAGTACTGCATAGTGGCTAAATAGCTATGAAGTGCAGGGACAGTAAAGAAGCCCTGTCTTTTAAATAAAAATATTGTTTAGATGCCTCATTATACAGTAAGGAGGAGGAGGAGCTGGACTGGGGGGTCTGTGGGTCATAATATTGTACAGTTGGCAAGGCAGTGTGGCTGAAGCCTTCCAGGAGACAGCAGGCCTTAAAAAGAATAGCCTAGATACAACTGAAAGTCCTTAGTGGCTAAAATTCACAAATGAATCTAAGCAGGTTAACTCTTGGAGTGATGTAAGATTTCCAGCCACTATAGATCAAACAAAAGGACGTGGCTGTGGCTTTATGCATGTGGAGTGTGTTGTGTTTTGCCCTACAACTTTCTAATGACAACAATCTAAGTAAATACCTTAAAGCAGTTATCCTAAGGCACATCTATGCATCAGGAGAAAGGTTAATGTTGCATATAGTAGTTTCTGTCCTCTGTCAGTAGTTAGCAGTTCACTCTCACTAAAATTAAACAAAATCGGCATCCAATTAATGGCCTGAGTTTCAGATTGCCTCTGGTATTGCACTTATTTTAGAATTAAATCGAACTACACCATTAAATCTAATATATGGTTGATCTGTGGTTCAGAGGGAAATCATTTAGTGGAAGATCGGTTAAGGGGGAAATTACTACTAGAAAAAAAAATAAGTTGCAGTGTTTGAATAGTTTATTTTTAAAATTGCAATATCTTCTCAAAAAGGTTTATCATGAGTGTAAAGTTGCACACACCAACTACAAAGAGCCGTAAAAAATGTGTGGCTCCTAAAACTTAGAAGATCAGAGTAAGGAAATATAAGTAAATTGTAGAAAATTTTTCTGCACATTTATGGCATTAAAAAAAAAAAACACTTCTAAAGTACTGTATTATATTTGCTAGAAAGTGATTAAGGTCGTGGATTCACGTTTTTTGATAGCTCCAAATACTGGGTGGATATAGATTGGATAGTGCAAAATGTCCAATAAGGGAAACTTGGTGCTGACAATGTGCAAAGTATACCTATAGTCAGGCAGAAAATTCCTATGTGTCTCCATTAATTGCAGTGCTGCCACTGTGAAGTTATTAACAATAAAAATATCTGGCACCTAAACATCCACAGAGATATTTCCATTTTGTGAAAAATAGTAAGGATGCTTAGGGCTCATTTCGTTAAAAATGGCTCATTCACATTAATTACATTAATTAATACAGCTTTTGACATGAGAAGGAGTTCTTGGACTAAGTGATTGAATTCGTTATCTAAAATGGGGTAAAACAAAAACAAAAACATAAAGCCAACTTTAGCCAATATAAAGCTAATATTCTAATTTTAGTAATTTTATTCCTCAGGTTCTTTTCTGATATATTTTGGTTCTTAGCAAAAGAGAAAGTAATGAAAATGCCAAGTTTTATAAAAGGAACAACAACAGACCCAAATCATGCTTAACTTTGCAAATGAGGCTTTGAGTTTACCAACATTCTGTAGAGGTCCCACTGGCTTGATTTTAATATCACCATCATCTTGAGGAACTCAGACCACAAAGGAAAAAAAAATTATCTTTAAGAGAAATTCACAAAATAAATCATGCTGCTTGCAGTACTTTCAATTTTTTTCAGTTCATCACAAATCTTGTCATATTTGCCCCCTACTCTTTTTTTTTTTTTTTTTTTTTGAGAGAGCTATGCTTCAGGTTTCATAGTACTAATGTCTATAAATTTTCATTCAAAAAGGTAAATTTCCAGCTTTCATAGTTATGAGGAATAACCTGGAAAATAGGAGTTGTAAAGGTTCATAGAACAGAGTACAGATAAAATATCCTTACATTAGTAAAAAGTATTAACCAGAAGTCAAAAACCAGCTCCTGATTTGATACTGTCACTGCTACCTTTTCTCTCTCTTCTGTTGTGGAGATGAGAACAAGAGGAAAAGAAAAAAAAAATCCCTGTATTTTTAGAGTTGTGCCTGTTTGCTTAGTTTTCTGGATGCAGATGCTGATCCCCATATGAAGGAATTTGCTACATGCCTGCAGTTCCTCACGTGTCCAAGAGATGCTATATTCATGGGCACTGCCAGATACCATTGTTTTTCAAGCTGGATCTTGTTGAGTCTGACGTATGTTTAGAGATGACAGAAAAGGAACTGTAAAGGTTGTCCTCACCTTTCCTCAACAGCAAGGCTTGGAGATTGATAGTGTCAGCAGAAGCTTTGGAAGCACCAGAACATTAGCAGAATCACAGCATGCCATGCTTATGTAGTCAGCCCAAATGCTACCATGCACTAGTTACTGCCATCTCCTCCAATATTTTGTACAGGGTATAAATGGTTGAAACTGTGTAATTCTCTGCTGACACTTCGACACTAGTTTGCCTGTCTTTCCTTGCGTGTAATGTTGTTAACCTTTCAAAAACATTTTTTAATTGATAAACCTTGAATCTTGACCACTGTCACTTTGCTTGACAATCACAACGGTGGATTCTAACATTGCTCAAATCAATTTCTGCTTTGCACAGAGCATTCTGAATGTATGTGTGTACATCTGCACAGAAATGGGTATTAAGAGAGAAAAAAAAAAGTTGCAGGGTGAACAGCAGACCAAATGAAGCTGGTCTTCTATGGATTGGTTGCTACTCTTCTGGTGACTGATTTGCTAAGAGCACTAAATGAAATGTTTCTTTTAGCTGGAATTTTCAGAATATTAGTATGTTTTAGCCCTTTCCTCAATGGTAGCAATAGAAGCGTGTTCTTTATCTCTCTGGCCATCTATTTTCATGAAACCTGTTGGAAGTCAGTATCTTTGAGAGTACTCTGTCGAATTTGGTTGAAATTTGCCAATGGGCTCAAAGTTATCAGAGAGGAACAGACAGCAAGACTGAGAAAAAAAACGTATCCAACATAATCACATAGGAAGCATCTTCAATATCCATGCAAAAAAAATAAAATACAGATTTCCCTTTCTGCCCTGAAGACCAGATCATCATTACATCAAAAGTTTCTTTCAGTTTGGTTTTGGTTATGCTTGTAAGCTTTATTTGACATTAAAGTCTTCAGAAAAGCTTTGTGAGGTTGTGTCAAAAGGACAGAAACCATTCAACATGCTGACTTTGGCAGAATGAGATCCATTTTTTACAAATCTATTTCAATTAGGACTTTCATTTAAAGGAACAGACAGATTTTAATTTTGACATGTAGAGTCCTCATGCGTTGATATTTGCATTTACTGCTGCAAGGATAGTGCCATCACTATCAAATAATTAAACTTCTAAACAAAAAAAGGAAGAAGGATGTTAGTCATTAGACAGATTCAATGACTTTGAAGACAAGTATCACATCCCTTGCCTAAGTGCAGCAAAAGTAATTTTGTTCTTGCAGTGATGTGCTATACGAATGCAATTCTCATCTTAAAAGGCTCAAAAGTTGTTATGATGTTGTAGGATAAAGCATAGAAAGTACTACCCATATTCTTTTTTTTTTTTTTTCCTCAGACAGTGGCCAGTTCAAGATTGCTCTGTGAAACAACATCTAAATGTCCCAATGATGTCTGAGCTTTGAGGCTGTACCTCTCCTGGTATCATTCTTGCTTACTTACTCAGATTTGCTCTTACTTGTTATTTCGTTCTTACTGTACATACTGTTGGTAGCCCCTCCAGTTGTCCCAGTTTAAACTGTACTGAAAATCATTGCCTGACAAATTTTGGAACTGGAAGTGCCTGACTCCTTGAATATCACAATGTGCTGAGGTATATCTGCTTAGATGATTTAAGTAACTATCTCTACATAAGAAAACACTCTTCAACAAGCAATATAGTAATAGGACCTATATGGTCACTTTTGGATAGAAGGTATCTCTTGCACAGCTAAATATTCCAGTGAGGCTAAATATTGAATCCGGTGTTAACAGTTGACAGAGCACAGGGGTGTTAATGCAGCACCAGAAGCAAACGGATTAACAAGCAAATGCCAGCCTCTGAGGAAATTATGATGTATAGTACTTTGTTTATTGCAGCTAACCAAATGCACCTGTAGTAGGAATTACAGTTTGTCAAAAAGATATACAGTACCTGAACTTTCATGTTTTCAGGTATTTAAAAATGACAAAATGCAATGTCATTTACTTTTCAACGGCAAATAAATGAAATCTTCATATGTTAAAGTTATGGGTATTTTTCATTAGCTCTTAGATACAGTGTCTGTGCTAGAATCTATTATCTAGCACATTTTGCTTTCCAGATAAAGCTTTCAAATGCTTACATTTCATTGCATGTTGGTTGATTGGATAATTTGAACATCAAAGGAACCTTTCATTTAATTTAAGCCGTAAAGTTGTCTTTTGCTTTATTAACTTTCGATCAATAAACAAGCAATTTGGAAATGTAATCAGGAAATGCTTCCAATTGGCTGACAATGTATCAAAGCCAGTGCTTGAAGGCAAGAGCAAGCTGTAACAAGCAGTTTATTACCAGTAGCTGTTACTGACATTAGTCAAAACCAAGAAAGATAAAATGGAATAAGAAATGTAATGCTGGAAGAGCCTTGGGCGCTGTGTTCTCTTCTTCCTTTTGAAAACTGCAAGCCTGTCTTTGATATGATAACAAATATAAACTGTTTAAAAACACCAAATGCAGAAAAACTGAGACTAGCCTGTCATGGAGCTAATCCATTCTAGAGTGACATACAAATAGTGTAACATCCAGAGGATATATGTTATGGAAATATTTTGAATTGGATTTACATGTAGTGAGCAAATTGGAACTTTTGATTTTATGTGATATTGTAATGTGCATGTTCTCATATTAACTGAGTGTAATCCTATTTGAAGATAATGAGTTTTCAATAGGCTCTCCAGTCTGAAACTGCATCAAAATGTTTTGACTTTGATTGGAGAAGGTCCAAATGGACTTAGAAAAAAATGACTACCTTGGACTCAGGGGTACCCCTCATTTCTGAGGGGAATGTGCGTATTTTTTGCCAACACGTCACCTATTAGGCTAGTGGAATGGTGGGGTTTTTAGTTTGTTTTGACAGCGTGCTATTTATTTTGCTCTATGTTTCCTGTAGCCCAAAGCTGAAAACTGGGCTGGAGTTCATCTTTTTTGTTTTATTGAGGAAGTCAGTCAAAACATCTTGTAGTCATTTCACAATTATCTGTACATATTTTTAACTCAATTAAAATAAATAAAAAAGAAAGGAAGAAAGAAAGATAAATATTTCTGACAGGAATTTATTTGAGAGGTGAGCAATGAGCATAGATTAACAGATTTAATTTTACTTTTCTGCCATGAGGCAAAGTCACAGAGACTTAGCACAAAGGGATGCAGGAAAAGAACAAAGAGAAAAAATGTTTTGGCTGTTTTTTGAAAGTTCTGTGTGTCGGCACACTGGGCATGCTGAGCACATCACAAGGTGTGCTGACACGAAAGTCACATATTCCATCAAGGCAAAGAGAAGCAATATTGTTATGGGAGGTTATTCAATCATATGCTTATATAGAGAGGATTATTTTTCTGGTATTTCCAGTTAACTATTTTACAGGTTTTATAAAAGTAGTGGAGTAGTTCTACTACTCCATGTGGAACTATAACCATGGATGTACATAAAACATTAACAGGTCTTAATTTCATCTCATTAGTACATTCCAATCATGCCTTAAAACTCTCTTTTCCTTTGGGCCTACAATACCTTGACACTGGTTATGCTCCTGGTGCATCAACTGGCCGTGCAGCAAGTCCTTCCTTTGGTGGTGGTTGTAGCACTAATAGGACAGGGCTTCAGTCCTCACAGCTCAACTATTCAGCCTACATACCCCTTGCTAAATTTGTCCTTGACTAATATTAACAAGGTCTTCCTCAAATTCTACCATATTTGGCCAATGAGTAGGAATCAGTTTTGAGTCCTGAAGACTGACCACCACAATGATGCCCTGGCTAGACCTCCTATGAGATGTCTTAATACAAATGTAGTAATACTTGTTATAACATAGTAAGCATCAAAACAGGCATCTCCTGGACATAAGCTAAAGAAAAGAAGAATTAGAATATGTTGTTTGAGGAACTGAACCAATGTAGGTCTACAGGTTTTAATGGAAAGGAAAAGAGCAAGATAACAAGAAGGGAAGAACTCGTGCTTGAAAGAAGCAAGAAGAGAGAAAAAGATTTATAGTGTCCATTCTTATATAATTCCACTCTTAAGTAGTCATTTGGTTCATTGCAGAGATGGACAGACACCAGAGACTGAATAATTTTAAGTCATAGAGGAAAAACTAGGTGTAGTTCTCATGTTCCATGGAGTAAGGGAAAAAAAGGAATTAAGGAACACACCCTTCTAACCAGAAGAAAGCTACATTCCAATATATTCCTAGAAAAAGCCCACATAAATCTCAAATATTTTCAGATCTTACTACTAATCAACAACTGGCAAAACAGCTGTAAAAATAAAAATCAAAATCCCTTTGGATTCTTTTTCTATCAAATTGACATAAATATTTAGAATAGCTGATTTATTTTTACCATGAAAAATTTTAATTAATTTCAGGTTAATTAAAACCTATTTTTCCATCTGAAATGAAATAGTTTATTTTTTGGAAGATTTTTTCTTCTTCTTTTTGGCAAGGCTAGCTTAATTTCTCACAAAATATCATTCTGAAATAAAAAAAATGTTAAGTTCAACTTTTGAAAGACCCTTTAAAAATATTTGGAGATGCCTAAATTTCTTTATAATTTGTTTCAGGAGTATTTCCTGCTTCTTAAAAGCAAATTTAAAGAATTAAATGTGAATTATACTTATATATGAGAAAAATAAAATACTCATCCAAGAAAGTTACCTAGGACTATCTCCTGTGTCCTTTGATCTACCTAGTGTTTTAAAAGGAGAAAGAAAGTGAATATACAAGTGTGAGAGTGTTGAGATCTTGGCGGCATGAGGATAGATTAACAAAAACAGTGAGCACGGATAACACTGGAATAGAGACAGGAAGAAATGTTTCCTTTTATGTGTCCTAGAAGATCATGTAATTTTATCCCCAGCTACTTTCCACATGCTTAATAGCATACTTGGGAGTGAAAGAATTTGTTCTGAAATGTGAAACAGCAATATTATTCTCTTCTGCAGAACAAGTGGCTAATTCAGGGCAAGTAACAATATTCAAAATAATAGATATGAAAAGTGAGTGAATAATGATTTGCCTATAAACACTTAAAAATGAAAGCACAGGAGGAGTCCTAAGTGGATTCTGCTACTATAACTCCACTCAGAATTCCCACATACAGTAGCTTCCTCTGTCCTTACACTCTCAAAAGTTTTTCTTAAAAAGTCCATTTCATAACTTTATGAATCTGTACAATCAATTGAAGACAGATTGTCTAAATTCAGAACATTAAGAAAGATCTATCAACTGTTCTTGGCTGATCTTTGTATTGGGTGTGTCTGTTCAACCTTTGCCATGTTGTAATAAAGTTTGAAAGAGATCTTTTTGTGGCCACATCTACAGTAGGATCTGTAAGAGTAATCTGAAATGTAACCACAGAGTGTGGCCTTGTGATCATCATAATAATGAGAAAATGGGCCATCATAAGAGAAGCCAGTTGTGCTTTAATACTGCAAAACAGTGGCATTCGGGGAGACGACAACATCTAGACTGGCATGCATTAAATCAGAACAGTATACAGTATATGGCTTTCTCCAAGAGGGGAAGCAAGAAGAGTTCATTTTGTTAAGCAGAGCAAAATAAAAACTAAAAGATGTGACATTCTTTGTATATAGTTGATGAAGATGAACACTAGAAAAGGAGAAGAGATATATGACCATATTAGCCTAGGAAAAATAGGCATAGTACAATTATGAACAAATGTGGGCTGGAATTTAGAGAATGGTGCAAACCCATCGTGAGTAGATGGGCACTGAAACAGCACCCCAAAATCAGCAGTGGAGAAAGAAATCTAATCAATTGTAAGGTGCTTCTTTCTATGATTATAAAAAAGTCTTGGCTGGGTTTCAGCTCCAGATGTAGACACCTGCATACCTATATATAAGAAAGGTAACAATTACAGTCAATTCAGATGTAGGTTTTGATTCAGTAGATCCTAGTTTCATTTACAGCGTAGCTCCCCTGGCCTCCAGCTGTAAAGCCAGAAAGATGCAGGCCTCTTGTGGGTCCTGTTTCATATCTTTCAGTCCCTAGTGAATGTTTTGGATATCTTGGGGCATCTCAAACGGTACTGGATGCCTGTGTGAATCAAGACCCTCCTAAGTACAATCAGCTGAGCCTAGAGAGGAATCAGTCTCATCCCAAAGCAGATACATAGGGTTTGATTTTGTTTCC